>NC_053022.1:359564931-359864931 GCF_003073215.2 Triticum urartu | reverse complement strand
CTCCACGCATTTTGGAATGTAATCGAGAGGAAGATATCTATTCTGAGGGGGATTCAGAAGGAGAAGACAACGCCTATTTACCCCCTGAGGTCTTCGCTCTAACTTGGGATGCTGATGTTGTTATATCATGCATATGGTGTCTTGCATTGCTTAGTTTATACATCAAATATGTCATCTACTTAGTTTAGACATCCTTTGTGCGAATGCCATCTGTTTAGTTTATTCATCGTTTATGTGAATTATGCAACGCCATCTTGTTTAGCCAGGCATCATATATGTGAATTTTGCAATGCCATCCTGCTTAGCCAGTCATCTTATATGTAAATTATATCAGGCCATCCTTTTTTTGGTTACATATTACATTTGTCAAAAATGTTATTACATTCAACTGCTCTTCGTATGCATCAGCCATTTGACACGGTGATGGCAAATTCTGGAGTGAAAACAAGGTCTTCAGAGCAGACTATGCTATTCTGACGAAGCGCATATCTCGCTGGTTACGGATAGCTCCTCAGAGGAGGATTCAGAGACAGATGACCAGTCCTATTCCCCCCCGAGGTGTATGCTCTAACTTGGCAGGGTTATGTTGCTCATATCGTGCGTATGGTGTCTCGCATTGCTATGTCATTTGATTAGTTTAGACATGCTTTGTGTGAATGCCACCTGTTCAGTGTCTAATTACCATATATGTGAATTATGCATTGCCATCTTGTTGCAAGACATTATATATGTGAATTATACAATGCTATCTTGTTGCAAAGGCATTATATATGTGAATTATGCAATGCCATGCTGTTTAGCCAATCATCATGTATGTGAATTATATCATGCTATCATTTTTTGTATTACGTGTTCCATTTGTCGACAACGTTTGTATATTCAACTACTCTTCCTGTGCATCAGCCATTTGAAGCGGTGATGGAAGTATCTGGAGTGAAAACAAGGTATTCAGAGCAGACAATGCTACCTGCTGAAGCAGACATCTTGCTGGTTACAGAGAGCTCCTCAGAGGAGGATTCAGAGACTGATGACCAGTCCTATTTTCCCCCTGAGGTCTATGCTCAAACTTGGCAGGGTTATATTACCCATGTCATGCATGTTGTCTTGCATTGCTTAGTTTTTACATCATATATGGATTGCCATCTGCTTACTTGCTTACTATATAAATCATATATTTGAATTATATCATGACATCATGTTTACATAGTACATACACATCATCTATCTGAGTTATGGCATGGCAACCCATTTAATAAAGACATCATATAGTTATATCATCTCATCCTGTTTAGTGTTACAATCATCATATTTTGAATTATGGCATTCTATCCGTGAATGTACATGAATTATGGCATGCCAACCTATTTAATAAACACATTATATAGTTATGTCATGTCATCCTGTTTACACAGTCTCATATTTTGAACTATGTCTTTCCATCTTTTTTAGTTAGCCATCATAATGTGAAATTGTGTCATGCTATCCTGTTTAGTTAGCCATCATATATGTGAAATTGTGTCATGCTATCCTGCTTGGTTAGACAACATAAATATGAATTATTTCATGCCCTCTTTTATTCCCCACTATCCATTGCACCTGTATATGTCTATACTTTCAATTACTTTTCTTGTTTATCAGCCATTTGAATTGGAGAGCGTGATGGCAGTATCTAAGGGAGTAACAACACGGTCTTCAGAAAAGATAGTGCTACCAGTTGATGTAGATAGAACCACGGTTGTACTTGCCCAAGGACCAGATCCACCGCACATAACCCAGACTCTCGCAGATTGTACCCTGAGCCAGTTGGACAGAGAACCAACTACACCCCTTCTAACCGCAACCCCGGCAGATAGTAACCCAGTTCCAGTTGACACATCACCGTCTCCACCACAGAGCACCCAAACACGAGCAGTTAGTAAGGGAACTACAGTGCCCAAAGCACGAGGACCACCACTCCGAATCCCATCTCAACGCTTAAAGGAGAAGAAGATTTGTTCTCAGGTCAGGTTCTGTAGCTATGGTTCATACTCCTTTGCTCTTGCATGACTGTATTTACTCATACCAACTATTTTCAAATTTGAAGGATGGAATTGAAACTCCAATGGTGCAAGAGGTATGTTTTAAACTTGTTTCTTTAACTGGTTTGCTGTTGTAACCTGCTCTATGTTGATTTCAGTTTCAATTGAATAAACAGTTATGTTCTCATGTCATGCACATTACAAGTGTTGTTATTGCTCTATATTTACCCACACTTATATTCTGTCTATTCTGCTTTGTCTTGAACAAATATTATTTGAACTGTGTCTCTATCTTGATTTGGCAACAAAAACTAGAATGATATAGACCATAAAGTGACCATGGTACATAGATATATGTTTGTTTCATGCTATTATCCTGTCCACTTTACTACTGAACTCATTTACCAAAATGAGTTTCATATACAACATGGTAAACATGTGATGTGTCTGCTTCTTTCTCTTTTAGAATGCAGAAAAAATATGGGAGAACAGTAGCGCGTTATCCAATGGTAAAGGAAGTAATGCAGATAAGGTTCAAGATAGTGAGACATCCCTGTTGGTCTCCAAGAAAGCTGATAAAAACTATCTTGATGACAGTGAGGGAACCCAAAAGTCCTGTCTTGATGTAGTGTTCAAGTTACTGGCCACTACTGCTGGCACAAGCTCTTCGAACTCACTGCCTGAATTAGTTCGCCTTCTTGAGTCTCAACTTCAAGTTGAAAGACATCGATCAGATGTGCTGCGATAGGAAGCTGAAGGACTTAGGAAGTCCCTGCAGAATTCAGATGCATATTTTCTGGTGCAACAGCAAGCGCTGGAGGATTTAAGCGCCAAACAAGAGAAAGTTAATAAGCTTGCTAAGCATCTTTCCAGCATTATGGGTACCTAGGATATTGTTTATTGAGATCTTCTGAAGTGGATTCAGTTCTGGATTTGTTTTGCTGCGGCGTTTATTTGCGCTGGTCGCCAACTTTGACAACTAGTGTATATGATATGCTGCTTTGTTCCCTATATTTGCACTGGTGGCGAACTTTGATGCCCAGTGGATGTAATATGTGTAATAGCCGTGATAGCCTAGCGTTAGTTGCTTGCGTATTTATTTCCGTGTTGTCTTGTTTATTTGTTTGCTTGTAGTCATTGCAGTTCTTTTTCCGCAGTTAGCTAGTGGCTGCAATAACCTATTTTTTAAAAATAGGCCACAATAACCATGGGCTAATATTTACTGTAGTGACACTGGGCCTCCTACTGGCCATAGAAACAGTGGGCCTTCTACGGGCCGTAGAAACAATGGGCCTTCTATGGGCCATAGAAACAATGGGCCTTCTGCGGGCCGTATTATCAATGGGCCTTATACGGGCCGTATAATCGATTGGCCAAACATGGGCCAAACAGACCGCATTATGGCCGTAAACGGGCTAGAGTTGGAATCGTCCGTTCATGGGCCGACCATAATGGGCCATCGTTAATAGGCCATATTTGATGACGCTATGAAATCGGCCCAACGTATTAACGGACCACAAACGGGCCGACTGTAACCACGGGCTGAATTTGGCCCACAAGCAGAAAATGACAGTAACGGGCCGTAAGTAAACGAATGCTGGAAATGAGCCCAAGAATAAATGGGCTCTGAGAAGGCCGAAAGATAACATGGGCTGGAAACGGCCCAACGGAATAACGGGCCGTTAATGGGTATAAAGTGATACACTGTTCATTACGGGCCAGTTTCACCATGGGCCGTTAATGGGTGTAAAGTGATACACTGTTCATTACGGGCCAGTTTCACCACGGGCCGTTAGTAGGCCAAGAGTTACATAGGGCCTCATATGGGCCGAAAGACGTCATGGGCCATACATGGGCCAGAAGTGAAAACGGGCTGGAATCATATTGGATGGCCCAGATGATGCTACTGGGCCTAATTCGGATAGGGCGTAACGGGCCTTGGGTTAGCGGGCTGTAAATGGGCTATATTCGAACAGAGCCGTTAACAGGCTTTCCATGGGCCGGCCCGCCAGCTTTTGACCAAGTCAAACGGGCCGGCCTTTTCACAGGAATGGGCCTCTGTTGGGCCGTGCCACGTGTCGACGTATCATAGGCGCCTATCTGACCCACTGACGAGCTGACACGTGTTTCGTCCGGCCAATAAGAATTTTACACGTGGAAATTTCCCATTGGTCGGGGCTGTTAACGGGTTATCGGATCCAAAACCCGACCCGATAGCTTAACGGTGTTCCGTTACGGTGGATGCCACGTGTCGGTCACCCTTGACGAAAGCACTTCTGTGACGCGATTTATCGTCATGGAAGTGGACACTTCCGTGATGATAATTTTGGTAATGTCATGGAACACTTCTACGACAGCACATGTATGACTATCTTGATTCTGTCATAAATTTGTCATGGATGTACATGCATGACAAAAAAAGTGACCTACTGTGACAAACACGTATCATCACGGAAGTGTATTTTTTTGTAGTGTAGGAGCGAACCGCCGTAGTATTGAAGGACGTGCGGGGACGAGTAGGAGCGAACTGCCAGCGTGCGAACGGCAGGGTAGTGGCTTTCCATTCTCCCATGATACGGGCTTCCGAGATCGAACGGTTGCATGGCGTGATTCTAGACCTATGGGTGAATATCCTATCCTGGAGGGTTATTCTGCAAATTTTCAGCAACTTAGCATGCGACCGTTTGATCTCAGATCCAAGGGCTGCCAGCAGCCCGTATCATGGTCGCGCCTACCACGACCGTCGCGTCGCTCGCGCGGTCGCGCCCTTGGAGATTTAACACGGTGCGTTAGGCTATCTGATGTTGGCATGTCATACATAGTCATCACTTAGTCACTCATACTACAACAAGGTTGGCTATAAGTGTATTTTTTACTCCTCTCTATCTCTTTCTTCGTAATGGAGGTGGTCAGGAATCGGGAGACTCACGCCGGTTCGTAGCGCCGCAGTTAAAATGATAATGGCAAGTCAAATCACGGGCCCCACCTGTCCAGCAGTAACTCACTGTCAAATCACACAGCACCTACGTTTGCAGCAGCCTACTCCCTCGTCTTCTCGCGTCTCTGTCGAACCGACTAGGCGGAACTGCCCGCCGCCTACCGCGCAGGAAAAGCCCCGCCCTCGACTTTTAAATAGTATACAGTATACTAATTTTGTATCCATGGATTGCGCCCGCGCCATGGAGCAAAGCGTCTAGAAAACGGCGGTACACATGTACGGAGTATACAGCACGCCCGTCGCGTTCGCGTCGCACCCCAGACGGTCGGTCGGTCTGGCACGCTGCTCTCCGAATGGAACGCGCATCATATTGCGTTTGCACACACATGTGGGACGGCAATTGAGAACCGACCATAGGCACACTCCCCGGCCCCGCAAGTCGGGTGACTTAATAGAAGAGGGAGACGAGCGATAGTACTAGAGAAGTGTTGTACTACGTTGGTGCCTGGACGATCCCTGCAAGACTCGGAAGATCAGCTCATCCATGCATGTGACCAGACTCCAGCAGACACGCCTGGATTGGCTATCGTCTACATATTTTGCAGGCTGTGTTGTACATGGTTGTAGTTGTGGTGAGAAATCTAAAAAAAGGTTTCTTGTCATCTCGCATTAGGTGTCATATGCTTCGGATCACTGCGAGGGTTAAACAGCGACAACTGAGTTGGGCTAGTCATTGGGGGCACATGCACGAACAGTGACTACTCGGCTGCCATCTAGGTCAAGCCGGCTATGTTAATGAGGACATCTATCGACGGACCCCTTTTCTACAAGTTTATCTTTAATTTGAGCTTTGTTCCTCATCTAGTTTGTCCGTTGGGATTCATGTTGTCTCCTTTGGGCAGTGAGGTTATGATTTCTTGTCATGTGGCATTTTTTCGTGTTATATGTTATAATCCGGTGCTTCAGATCAAAATGACGACAACTGCGCCTGCGGGCCACGTGCATGAGGAGGTGGTTTTGCAATGGAGAAGATCAGAAGAGGGAGAGGCAAGACGGTGGTTTTGGAATGCAGATGATGGAGAGGAGAGGAGGTGGTTTTGCAATGGAGAAGATCAGAAGAGGGAGAGGCGAGATGGTGGTTTTGGAATGGAGATGATGGAGAGGAGAGGAGGTGGTTTTGCAATGGAGAAGAGGGAGAGGAGCGTGCGATAGCGATTTAGGATTGAACGAGAGGGCCAGCGCGCTATGACTGGATCAAAATCAAAATCAATTTACCCTTCAATTAAGAAAGCGACCCCACATTAACTAGTCTCCCTTTTATTCTGGGTCATAATTGACCATGATTTTTGCACATAAAATATATGTTATACGTTGCAAAAATAATATAATTTGAAAGTACATTCAGATACGAACGAAACGATACAATTTTTGGTGACATGCATTCACATTTTGCTTGTCAAATACAGTAAGTGGTCAAACTTTGACCCAAAATACGCAAAACAACAAAAAATATACTTCCAAGACCAGCGCCGCTCTTCCGCTCTTCTCCTCTTAAACCACCGCCGCTCCTCTCCTCTTCCATTTCAGAACCACCGCCCCTCCTCTCCTGTTCCAGTCCAAAACCAGCGTTGCTCCTCTCCCGTTCTAGTCCAAAACTAGCGCTGCTCCTCTCCTCTTCCATTCAAAAACCACCGCCTGCGAGTGAAGGTGTTGTGGAGAAGTATATCAATGGAGGAGTACAACCGATACGTGAGGATCGCAGACGGCGACCCTGTGAAGCTAGCTAGGATGTTGGAGATACAGTCTTGGTTTGACAACAAGGACCAACTAGCGGCGACGGCGACATCCCTGGCCAAATATCTGCAACAGAGCGAAAAGGCGGAGATACTCCCGGAGGGAGTCGCGCCGGAGTACATAGAGCTGCTCCTCTAGGCCATGGAGCAAACAGATTCACCGAATCCGATCGTGAGGGAGCGGTGGTGGGAGCATCGATCCCAGATGGAGCATCCACCAGAGATTGAAGGATCGAGCATCTATAGGGTGCCGTTTGTGAGGGTGTCCTGCCAGAGCGAGCCGGTGGAGTCTTCGTCGACCGAACCCAACTACAAGAGGAGAAAAGCAGTTGGCCCGAGGACGCTTCCCCGCCATCGTCTCCCTCGCCGTTCACATCATCTCACGGGGCGGTTGTCTGCCGCCGAGGAATAGGAGGGGGCTGCCCCCCCAGCCCAATAGTCGGGCAGGTTGTGAATTGTTAGGAGGAGCTTAGGGTTGTCAGTATTTGCAGGTTGTGAATTGTGTTTTGTGTTGTGTATTTTGAGAGTACTTTCAGATATGAATGTCTTTTGAATTTCATATTTGCAGTATTGAGCATATGAAGTATTTTATGAATTCTAGAGATCTATTTTTGGCACTTAAAAAATGTAGTTTCATAGGAGTATAAAAGTGCAGACAATGTGATTCTCAGAGAAGAAACTGCAAGTTTTAGTTTCAGATAAGCTACTGCAAGTTCAGTTTCAGATAAGAAACTGTAACTTTTAGAGGCAGAGCATTTATATTAACACGGCCTTTTCAAACAGGGTTAACATCATGTTGAAAGTTTTATTCATGGTCGAAAATGGAACTACCAGCCAGTTAACATCATGCTGATCAACATTCATGCATAGCACATCTTCATATGATGCACAGTCAAAATGCCCACATAATGTCGAGTGTGCGAAACACAGAGAAAACGATGGACGAAGTTTTGGCAAGTGTTGGACGTGGTTTTGGGCTGCCCCGTCTAGGCTTTCATTTTTAACATGCGCAGCCCACGACCTCGGGTGGGAGGTCCATGCCCCTGTTTGTATTTTCTTAGGGCCATCATGTATCGACCGGCCTATGGACCTCCCATCCGAGGTTTTATTTTTGGCAGCCCAATTTATGTTTTTTTGAAGAAAACGCAGAGGTCTGTTCTATTTTTCTATATAAGAATAGGAACACCAGGTCCAACTTATGTTTCCCTTCTAACTATATTATATATATTTAAATTATTTTATATGTTATTATATATTATTTTTATTGTCATCATATATTTAATAGATACTTACATATGTAAGAAAAAAATATCCCACATCTTATTAACTTATAAAAATAATTTCTTAACAAATAAAATCCTGGATTGCTTTGGCACAAAAATCCTAGTGATTGTGTACAAAAGCTTGGTTAGATTTAAGGACGAATGTAATAATATCACTTATTATTTAAATATATTTATAACAAAATGCTTAGCCCTTTTTATTTTTTGATAACATTGCTGGCCCAGCCCAACATTATAATTAGAATCAGCCCAACAAAATCGTATATTTCGAGAAAGTGCAAATGGCCTGTAATTTCTTAGGAAATAAAATAAATGGGCCGCAAGGACGCTACATTATTTGTTCGCCCAGCCCAGCTAATGGCTGTAATTCAAAAAAAAGATCAAATTGACTGTAAATTCTACCGCGCAAGAAAAGACTATAAATTCTGAAAAAATGGGTTGAACGTGCCACATTTTTGGAGGCTGAAATGTGGGCCAATAGGTCGAAGCCAACGCAAGTCATTGTCAATTTAGTCAACAAATGATTCTGACATGTTAGCCGTTGGATTTACATCCAACAACAAGCATCCATCTTCAATCTCTCATCTTCTTCCTCCAGTGCCGCCAAGACCACCTCCCGCCTCCTGCTGCTAGCAGCTCTGCTTAGCACGCTTCTCTATGAAGCGCTACTCCACCGTTAGCCAGGCCATCCCTCCACCCCTCCACACCTCTTGTTCTTCTCCACCGACTGCCGAACCACACTGCACTAGAACTAGTTAACCCTTGTACACCTCTCCGTCTGCGACTCTACTCCCGCGTCTTCCCATCTCCGGCTCGTTGCTGTCTGGGGCCTCGCCGTCGTCCACCACCTCGGATGCGCTCGGCGTGGCGTGGTCAACATGGTCAATGAACGACACCATGGGAAGTAGACTGTGCGTGGAGAGGCTGACAGCTGGGTCCATGGCCGCACACAAGGAAATGCCTCCTTATTACGCGCAAAATAATGATTCCTCCACCTGACATCTGGGACCCACCAGAAGGGCCTCTATATTTCACGAAAATAACGTGCCCCCCGCTGACATGTCGGACCCACCAGCTATCTTCGCACGCAAGGAAGTGCCTCCTTATTACGCACAAAAAAATGAATATTCCCCCTGCCAGCTGGAACTCAGCATAGTGGGAGGCTAACTTGAGGGCCTACCAAGTTGATGGGGACGGATGGCTTTGTCAACTTAGTCAATATGAACGATTCTAGCTTCTGTTACCGTACGATGTCCATCCAACGGCCGTAGTGCTTCTTCAACCTCTGGTCTTCTTGCTCCAGCCGCCCAAACCAGTGCCGGTCGTGCCGCGTGCTCCTGCCTCCCGTGGCCGGCTGTGATGCCACGGAGGCCTCACCGTCCCCTACTACTCCCACCGCTGGCCAGGCCATCCCTCTACTCACCCACACTGTCGGGGATATACCCCGTGGCGTAAACCGGCCGAAAGTTAACCCGGCCAGGACTTGGCGGATTATCTGAAGACCCTGCTGACACTAGACGAGTTACTGGCGACCCGCCTTGACCTGGCGGTTTACAAGAAACCCACCTGGTCATTATGACTCACTAGTGATCTGGCGTGCAGGACAGACAGATGACAAGGCCCAAGACCCAGAAGGCCGGTTCAAATTTAATGGTGGGCCGGTTTAAGAGGAAAGGAAGGAGGAATATTATCTTACAAGGAGCTAAGACCTGGACTTGTATCCGGTTTGTATTAGAGATAGACTAGTCCTAATCCTAATAGGACTCTACATGTAACCCGCCCCTCCAACATATATAAGGAGGGGCTGGGCTCCCCAAAAGGGAACAAGATTCACAAGTTCCACAAGTTGGACAAGTTAGGTTTAGACAATAGCTCTTGAGATAAAGCACTCTTGTAACCGTGATCATCATCATCAATATCAATGAAGCAGGATGTAGGCTTTTATCTCCACCGTGAGGGGCCAAACCTGGGTAAAACATCGCGTCTCTCGTTCTCTCTCAACCCTTCTCAAGCTACCACATACATGCGTTGGCCTCGCGACTAAGTCCTGACACTAAGGACATCTGCCGTGACAATTCCATGACAGTTGGCGCCCACCGTGGGGCCTGCGTACGATGGTGTTGAGTTCTTGGAGGGATCTCTTTCAAAAGTCGAGAAGTGCACAATTGTCCGGATGAAGAAAAACCATTTTGGAAGGATTTACATCAGCGTCAAGTTCATCAACCCAGATTTATACTTTGTGAGATTCAAGGTTCAAGAGAAATTAGGGTTTGGGTTGTGATTTGTTTACTGCTGCAAGTTGCCGAGACCAATCAAGAGGCACACGCACGAAGGAATTGGACCAACTGCGGTGTTCTCAAAACAATGGGAATCGTACTACTTCAATTAGTACTCTGCCACGTGATGAAAATATATACTACCAAGAAGACGAAAGCTCTCATATGGGCAAACAATCCATCATGGTACTAGATGTGTTTTGACCAAAATACAAAACACCAGGGATTAGCGATGTTAGACGATGGGAATCAACCTTAACTTCACGGCCTCGCCCTATCGCTCGCAACGGACTGGGCGGCTGCAAGTCTCCGCCTCGGTCTCTGTTCCGAGTCGCTGCAGGCCTCTTCGCTCCGCCTACCACTGGAGCACAGCCGCGCTGAGCCGCCCCGGACTCGCCTTTACCGTCTGCAGGCCATGCTTCGCCTCCCGCGTTGAGCCGCCGCTTTGTCAACCCAGTACGCCTGAACTGGAGTCACCGTCCGCGCCGAGCCACTACTGTCTGGGGAGGGCAGCATCACCATCCACACCCCGATCTGCCGGAGAAGAACCGGACTGGTCAACCCTCCGTGACTGGGAGGAGCATTTGGCCACGGCTTGCTAGGGACTCCGAAGCCGCCCTTGAATTGTCCAGTCGCCGCCGTGGCTCACCGTGCCGCCGGCCGTTGCGCCTATCTTCCAAGCCGCCATTTTTACTCCGCCAAGCTGATGCTGCTGTGCCCCTCCGTGGCATTGCTCCTCCGGCGCGCCCCCGTTTTCCGGCACACCTCCTACCTCCGATTTATGCGCCCGCAGGCTTGAGCCGCCCGCTTGTTGTTGTAACTCCGACTAGCCGCCGGTCGCTGTGCCCGTGCGTTTGAGCCGCCTCCTTGTCGATTTGACTCTGTCTCGCTGTGGCTTTAAGTGCCCCGGTAGCCTTATTCAAGGCACCGCATCTCCAACACACCGCCGCCAACCACCTCCGAGTCAGCCTGCCCCGGCAGCTCGCCGCTGTAGCCACGCCGAGGCCGTGACCTGCCGGACTCGTGAGCCGCCATCGCTCACCTCAGCCTGAGCTGCTTCACACCATGAGCCGCTGGCCAACCTCTGCTTCAACAAACAACAGCGCCGAGCCGGTACCGACTGCGCCCGCGCCAACCCGTCACCGGTTCGCCCGCGCCGTTCCAACCCGCCGGCAACCTGCTGGTCTGCGAGCCGTCACCGGTTTGGCCGCGCCTCGCCACCTCTGGGTCGCCATCAACAACCCGCGGCCGCACCACTTCAACCTGTCGCCGGTTCGCTCGCGCCGCTCCAATCTGCCACCAAAGAAGAAGATTCCTCTTGGCGATCTGGTGCAAATCAACCAAAGATGAGCATAGAATGTTAAAAGTAATGGTGGAGAGTTAAGGCTGGAACTGCCTTGACGGATTAAATAGGACATCCAAATTATCCAAGGACGGTATATACGGATCATCGTTCATCTGAATATATCAGGTGATATCTCTCTAAACTTATTTTACTAGCACATATTGTTTCTATCAAAAGAACAAATTGCTTTGATTTGTATTTTTTATACACAGGACCATTATTCATTACAAATATGGTTTATACCATGGATATGAAACACGGGCTGATAATGTTCCACCCGGCGATAGTCCGTGACATATTACCCGTTGAATGGACGTGCACAAGTCGCTGCCCTTGCGGCCCGGTCTACATCGACTTGCCGGGACTGCATTTGATCGATGTTCAATGGACGTGCACAAAGTCGCCGCCTCTGCGGACCTGGTCTACATTGACTCGCCCATCCGTGCCGGTTTGCAGCACCGGTGCCAATTTTTTCTGTCTGCACCGGCTTGCAATGCCGTGATATTCGGCTGATTCATCTGTCTGAGCCTGCTTCTGATGCTGCGGACATCTTTGATGTCCCTCTCTCGCGGCCTGGTCTACATCAACACACCGGGCCACACCTGTCTGCCTGAGCTATTTATAGAGTATGAACAAGTCACTGCTTGGGTAGCCGGTTTTTCTTTCAATACATTGGAGGCAAATTATCGTTCAGCCGCCGTCTGCACTGGATGGATCAATGGACATATGCACAAATCGCTGCAACTACAGTTTGGTAAACTTCAAGGAGCCAGTTGGAAGGAACCATTGGCCGAGTTGCTGACATGGCTCATACGGGATCATTTATAAACCCGCCACAGTCACCTCAATCTTCTGTGGATTTACATCACGTTATCAACATCAATGATATATACCTTCTGATATGGTCAAAGTACGGAGAATCTCAAGACAACTTCTTGAGTCATCTTAAGACTCGGGGGCTACGATGATATGACGCAACAAGTCTTGCTAGTTTTAGCAAATTCAAGTGCCCTAGGATGTTGAAGGGAAACCCGGTCCCGGTGGCTACTGTTATATTGATGAAAATTTAAAGGTCGTCAGAAATATTCCGTCTCACAATGATGCTTCTGGTGTATAGTCTAGTTTAAGGGGAATCCCGTCTCCCACACAAAGCTGAAGCTCTTAGTATCTGGCTCAAATCCGGTTTAACAATGTCCGGTTCAAAAATGAATTAACTTCTCGCAAGTTCGAGTTTAAAGGCCGTCAGAAAATTTCCGGCTAAAAATGAAGATTCCGGTTTAAAATCCGGTTTAAGGGAAAGATGTTTCCCACAAAGCTTTGAAGATCTCAATATCCGGTTCAAGATCCCAGTTCAAGAAGAATTTATCTCTTGCAAAAAGTTAAAAATTGCCAAAGAGGGCCTGCTGCCATGATGCGCGGTTCAAACATGGGTATCCTGCCTTATTGGCTTATCATATTATTGATCACTTGGAGGCTTGGTCGTATCCGAACCATAGCAACACCTTTTGATAGGCGTAAAGCCACAACATCACTTGGGGACTTGTGGTCACGTCTGAACCATAGTCACGCCTCTTGATGGGCGAGAGCCACCAGATCACTTGGGGACTTGGTCACGTCTGAACCAGTCATGCCTCTTGATCGGCCTAAGGCCACAGAATCACTTGGGGGCTTGGTCGAACCCGAACCATTTCCATGCCACTTGATCGGCATAAATGCCATGGTTTCATTTGGGGACCTGGCTGACTTGAACCATAGCTACACCTATCGGGAGCTTGGTCCTGTCCGACCATGGTAACGCCATCTGATCAGCTCAAATAAGCCTCTTTTTGCAAACGGTGTTGTCATTGCCTTTGCTTCACATTTTTCTTTGAAAGATATTTCTTTCTTTTTATAGCGTTTTTTAAACCGACAAAGTTTTAAGCCAGTTCAAACTGTCAATTGACGGAACACGGTCCATCTTAATCCGGAGGCTATCTTCCTGGTTTGGTTTTAAGTTACCATCCTATTATGGAGTAAACCAGTGTATATCAACCTGGCTCGGCTTTCAACTACAAGTTGTGAGTACACGATCAAGTTATAATCCGGAGACTATCAGCCCGGTCTGGTTTGACTACAGGTCGCCAGTACTATATATGGTTAATCCAGTGTTTATCACAACCCGGTACAGTTTTATCATAAACCGGCACAATATGAAAGGAGTTATCATTACTCAAGATTGGGTTATCACTCTTACTACAAAAAGTTGGTAAACCAACGAGATTCAATGTCACAGGTATGATATATTTCATGTTTTTAAGTGCAGCCTTGGTTATAAACCCGGGTTATATGTTGGGCATTATGACCCGTCCGGCGGTAAACCGCCAGGACACTTTAAACTTGTTGTATGCAGAAACAGGTTTGTTAAACCAGCCTGGCTTTTGACTATAAGTCGCCAGTATGATGAGGAATTATCCGGTGTTTGGTAAACCGGCCTGGTTTTTGGACTATAAGTCGCCAGTATATATATATTTGGATTGCGCCATCGGTATTATGCGCTTATAAATCATTGGCTTATATTATTCAAATAGCCAAACTTGGCTGAATTTTCATTATAATATTGAATGAATAAGGTTTTCGCCGGATTATATTATCTTGAATAGCCAACATGGCTGGATTTTTATGGTTATTAATAACCGGTATTATTGAGTTTTCAAATTCGCTATAGTGAAATGTCTACTATTTTATCAAAGGATATGATTTATTCTACAATGGAAGGAATAGTCCCGAGTCGCTGCAGGCTTACAACCCGGCACTTGGGAGCTACGTTATTCAAATCGAGATTACATGCAAGTCTCATGTCATTGCAAGCATGCATCATGACACTTGGGGGCTAATGCCATGTCATTTTTAGTCTTATTGAAGACCCGACTCATCATATTATAATGAGCCGAACCTTGGGGGCTACCAATTGCTACTGTCAACAATTCAAGGTACACAAGTTTTTATCCATTATATTGAAGGGTCCACTCCTCAGTTGGTAAAGCACAAAGCTCTTAACCTTGTGGACGTGGGTTCAAGCCCCATGATGGGAGTTACATCATATGATGTTATTTTCAATGAAGTATATATAACGTCCCAGCTCAATATTATCTTACTGAACCGGCCCTTGGGGGCTACAGTGATTGAAGTTTTTATAAGCTATTACAAGTCCCAGGTTGCTGCAAGCAGGACAACCCGGCACTTGGGGGCTACATATATGGAGTATTCAGTTTATATAATTGAGATGAACAAACCTGATTTCTTCAAGGTTGAAACACTTATTGGAGCAAGTCTTAAGTTATCACTATGTTCTCCTCTTAAGACTTGGGGGCTACAGCTATTATGCATATAAAGGAGGAACATCTTCATTTTATCAGTTTTGAGCAAATTAGGAAGATCAATTACATGACCCGGTGTCGACAACAATTATGACCCGGCGCCATCAATATTTATAAACCGGCTATTTTGGTAATATTAAACCGGCAAGTTTTACATCTTCAAACCGGTTGAATATCAGATAAGTATTTTTAGACCCATGTTTCTTAAACCGGTGCTTTGGGAGCTGAGTCAAAGGAGTTATTCTTCACGATATTTCTCGGTGACAAACCAAGGTCGGCAAATTGATTATGAAGCTGGTCTGTTGACCCGGATTTCTCAGAAGGAGGAAATAACAAGGACTTAAGGATGATCAGGTACCGGTTTACAAAAATTCTTAACCCGGAGCATAACCTGTCAAACTTGTTCTTGTGTTTATTTTGCAGCATAAGTTTACCATGAATAAATCCAAGCTAAACTTGGGGGCTAATGTCGGGGATATAACCCGCGGCGTAAACCGGCCGGAAGTTAACCCGGCCAGGACTTGGCGGATTATCTGAAGACCCCACTGACACTTGATGAGTTACTGGCGACCCGCCTTGACCTGGCGGTTTACAAGCAACCCACCTGGTCATTATGACTCACTAGTGATCCGGCATGCGGGACAGACAGATGAAAAGGCCCAAGACCCAGAAGGCCGGTTCACGTTTAATGGTGGACTGGTTTAAGAAGAAAGGCAGGAGGAATATTATCTTACAAGGAGCTAAGACCTGGACTTGTATCCGGTTTGTATTAGAGATAGACTAGTCCTAATCCTAATAGGACTCTACATGTAACCCGCCCCTCCAACATATATAAGGAGGGGTAGGGCTCCCCAAAAGGGAACAAGATTCACAAGTTCCACAAGTTGGACAAGTTAGGTTTAGACAATAGCTCTAGAGATAGAGCACTCTTGTAACCGTGGTCATCATCATCAATATCAATGAAGCAGGATGTAGGCTTTTACCTCCACCGTGAGGGGCCGAACCTGGGTAAAACATCGCGTCTCTCGTTCCCGCTCAACCCCTCTCAAGCTACCACATAGATGCGTTGGCCTCGCGACTAAGTCCTGACACTAAGGACATCTGCCGTGACAATTCCACGACACACACCCCCTGTTATTCTGCGGCGACAGCAGCCTCACACTGCATTCGAACCAGTGAACCCTCGTACTCCTCTTCGTGTGGGCATCCACTGCTATGTCTTCCCTGGCTCTGAGTCGTCCCCTTCCTAGTCCTCACCGTCGTCCACCGCCGTGGTGCTCTCGGCGCGGCGTGGTCAACGTGGTCAAGGAACGACTTCCATCGGACATGGACTGTACATGGAGAGGCCGACAGCTGGGTCCACGGCTGTAGCAAGGAAGTGCCTCCTTATTACGCGCAAAATAATGATTCCTCCACCTAACAGTGGGGACCCACCGGACGGGCCACCGTATTTCACGAAAAAATGTTTCCCCCTGACTGCTAGGACCCACCAGCTACATCTTCGCACGCAAGGAAGTGCGTCCGGACAAAAAAATGATTCGCCCCCTGACTGCTGGGACCCACCAGCTACATCTTCGCATGGAAGGAAGTGCATCCGGGCAAAAAAACGATTCGCCCCGTGACTGCTGGGACCCACCAGCTACATCTTCGCACGCAAGGAAGTGCCTCACAGTCGGGACTCACCTGGTCGAAGCGTACGTAGCGTTGTCATTCTGGTCGCGAACATGTACGTAAATATATACTGGTGGATGTAGAGGCGCGCACGTGTCGTAGTAGAGCCGCGCACGTAGCATGTACACGTACGTACAGTGGCCAGGGTGCAAGAAAGAAAATACGGCCACGTATGTGTACATACGGGCGGGGTCTCGAACATCTACTCGCGCATATGTACGGCCAGGGCTCGTGTACATGGCTGGGTCGGAACGGAGAAACAACATCGTTGTCATGTTCATGGGGAGGCAACGGAATGCGTCGTGTTCATGGGGAGGCAACGAAATGCGTCGTGTTCATGGGGAGGCACCGAAATGCGTCGTGTTCATGGGGAGGCAACGGAACGCGTGGGAGCCAACCGCCTGGGTCGGAACGGAATGCGTGGTCGTGTTCATCGGGAGGGCTTGGACGGAACAGGCGATGGAAACGAGGCCTGGCGTACCACACAACGGAGGAAACAGACCTCCTATGTTCGGAATGGGTCCTGTTGATCGGGAGGGGTCTGGCGTACCACAAAACGGAGGAAACGGACCTCCTACGGTCGAAACGGGGGTCCTGTTCATCAGGAGGGGTGTGGCGTACCACAAAACGGACGAAACGGACCTCCTACGGTCGAAACAGGGCCCCTGTTGATCGGGAGGGGTGTGGCGTACCACAAAACGGATAAACAGACTTGTGTTGGAGCACTACGGTCGAAACGGGGGTCCTGTTCATCGGGAGGGGTGTGGCGTACCGCAAAACGGGACTCCATGGGATACTCTTCATCTCCACCGTCGACCTACTCCAGCCTCCACGGGCTACCGTCGACCTCCTCCAGCCTCCACGGGCTCCTGTTCATCCAGCCTCCACCGCGTGCTACTCCACCGGCTGCTGTTCAACCACCCCTCCACGGGCACCCCTCCACTTTCTACTGTTCATCCAGCCCTCCACACCACGGGGTCCTGTTCAACCACCCCTCCATGGGCACCCCTCCACCGTCTACTGTTCATCCAGCACTCCACCACACCACGGGGTCCTGTTCATCCAGAGGCAATGCCACCGCTCACTGTTCATCCAACCCCCCCCCCCCCGCAACGCTCACTGTTCATCCCAGAGGCAGCATCGATATGCTTTAGTTATCAGCAGTAGCGAAGGAATCACTCGATCAGGTTCAGTTAACAGCCATCGATTGATTGGTCGGGTTCAGTAACGCATAGCCTGCAGTGCAATCGCTCGGGTTAAGTTAGAGCCAACGCCTCGCACACACGCGCGTACGTGTACGAGAGAAACGCGCATCGCTCGGCCCCCGACCTCCCACCGTAACCGGGAACTCCCCGAAATTTTCCTCCCCCTCGCTTCTACCATGGTTTTTTTCTGTCATGGACGGCCCAAAGAATGTCATGCACCTGCGTCTCCGGCCCGCCCAGGACGAAAAGCCCATTTTCTGTCATGATTTTTTGTCATAGAAGTAGGAGCCCACCACATCTATGATGATACCGGGTTTTGTCACAATTATCATCATAGAAGTGTCATATGTATGACAGGAAATTTTTTTGTTCGGCCCAAAATGTCACGGATGTGTCTTTTTTTGTAGTGTAGTCATGTGAATTTGGTATTCGTTCGATATTTTGATGAGATGTATGTTGTCATCCCTCTAGTGGTGTCATGTGACCGTCGACTACATGACAGTTCACCATTGTTTGGGCCTAGAGGGAGGCATTGTGAAGTAATAAGTAGATGATGGGTTGCTAGAGTGACAGAAGCTTAAACCCTAGTTTATGCGTTGCTCCGTAAGGGGCTGATTTGGATCCATATGTTTCATGCTATGGTTAGGTTTACCTTAATACTTCTATTGTAGTTGCGGATGCTTGCAATAGGGGTAAATCATAAGTGGGATGCTTATCAAAGTAAGGACAGTACCCAAGCACCGGTCCACCCACATATCAAATTATCAAAGTACCGAACGCGAATCATATGAACGTGATGAAAACTAGCTTGACGATAATTGCCATGTGTCCTCGGGAGCGCTTTCCTTTATATAAGAGTTTGTCCAGGCTTGTCCTTTGCTAAAAAAAGGATTGGGCCATCTTGCTGCACCTTATTTACTTGCATTACTTGTTACGCGTTACAAATTACCTTATCACAAACTATCTGTTATCGATAATTTCAGTGCTTGCAGAGAATACCTTACTGAAAACTACTTATCATTTCCTTCTGCTCCTTGTTCGGTTCGACACTCTTACTTATCGAAAAGGCTACGATAGATACCCTAAACTTGTGGGTCATCAATTGGTTATTGACTGGAGACATGTCTTGGTCATGTCTACATAGTTCTCGAACCCGTAGGGTCCACACGCTTAAAGTTCTGTGACGATCGATATTATGAGTTCATATGTTTTGATGTACCGAAGGTAGTTCGGAGTCCCGGATATGATCACGGACATGATGAGGAGTCTCGAAATGGTCGAGACATAAAGATTGATATATTGGAAGCCTACATTTGGACATCAGAAGAGTTCCGGGTGAAATCGAGATTTTACCGGAGTGCCGCAGGGGTTACCGGAACCCCCCGGGGGTTAATGGGCCTTGTTGGGCCCTAATGGAGAGAGGGAGGGGCCGGCCAGGGCAGACCGCTCGCCGCCTCCCCCTCTGGTCCGAATTGGACTAGGAAGGGGGGGCCCTTTCCTTCTCCTTCTCCCCTTCCTTTCCCCCTCCAAGTAGGAGTAGGAAAGAGGGGAGTCCTACTCCTTCTAGGAGGAGGACTCCTCCTCCTGCGCGCCCTACAGGGCCGGCCGACCTCCCCTTGCTCCTTTATATACGGGGGCAGGGGGCACCCTAGAACACACAAGTTGATCATTGATCTCAACCAACCGTGTGCGGTGCCCCCCTCCACCATAATCCACCTCGGTCATATCGTAGCGGTGCTTAGGCGAAGCCCTGTGTCGGTAGCTTCATCAACATCGTCACCACGCCATCGTGCTGAAGAAACTCTCCCTCGAGCTCTACTGGATCGTGAGTTCGCGGGATGTCACCGAGCTGAATGTGTGCTGAACGCAGAGGTGCTGTACGTTCGGTACTGAGGATCGGTCGATTGTGAAGACGTATGACTACATCAACCGCGTTGTCATAACGCTTTCGCTTAACGGTCTACGAGGGTATGTGGACGACACTCCCCCCTCTCGTTGCTATGCATCACCATGATCTTGTGTGTGCATAGGATTTTTTTTGAAATTACTACGTTTCCCAACAGTGGCATCCGAACCAGATTTATGCATATATGTTATATGCACGAGTAGAACACAAGTGAGTTGTGGGCGATACAAGTCATACTGCTTACCAGCATGTCATACTTTGGTTCGGCGGTATTGTTGGATGAAGCGGCCCGGACCGACATTATGCGTACGCTTACGCGAGACTGGTTCTACCGACGTGCTTTGCACCCAGGTGGCTGGCGGTGTCAGTTTCTCCAACTTCATGTTAATGCTCAACCTAGCAATGATAATGATGTAGATATTGAACCTGCTGTTGATCTTGATAACCCACAATCAAAGAATCAATGTTATGATAAGAGAGACTTTGTTGCTAAGAAGCACGGTAAAGAAAGAGAACTATGGGTTCAGAAACCCATGCCTTTTCCTCGTAAACCATCCAAGAAAAAGGATGATGAGGATTTTGAGCGCTTTGCTGAAATGATTAGACCTATCTTTTTGCGTATGCGTTTGACTGATATGCTCAAAATGAATCCTTATGCTAAGTATATGAAAGAAATTGTTACAAATAAAATAAAGATACCGGAAGCTGAAATTTCCACCATGCTTGTTAATTTTACTTTTAAGGGTGGAATACCAAAGAAACTTGGAGATCCAGGAGTACTAACTATACCATGCTCCATTAAAAGAAACTATGTTAAAACTGCTTTATGTGATCTTGGAGCCGGTGTTAGTGTTATGCCTCTCTGTTTATATCGTAGACTTGATTTGAATAAGTTGACACCTACTGAAATATCTTTGCAAATGGCTGATAAATCAACTGCTATACTTGTCTGTATTTGTGAGGATGTGCCTGTTGTGGTTGCAAACATTACTATTTTAACGGACTTTGTTATTCTTGATATTCCCGAGGACGATAGTATGTCTATTATTCTTGGAAGACCCTTTTTGAATACTGCAGGGGCTGTTATTGATTGCACCAAAGGCAATGTCACTTTTCATGTTAATGGTAATGAGCATACGGTACACTTTCCGAGGAAACAACCTCAAGTTCATAGTATAAACTCTATTGGAAAAATTCCATCAATTATTTTTGGTGGTTTTGAATTTCCTCTTCCTACTGTCAAGAAGAAATATGATATTCTTATTGTTGGGGATGTGCATATCCCCGTTGAGGTAACATAGTGTTATTCGAAAATTCTCCGGTTCCATGTTATTTGGAATGAGTTTGTTACCAAGACCTGATCAACCTTGTTAGTGGATTCCTTTTGATGAGCATGAGATGGATGAATTTAGAAAACACAACGGTCTGTACCCTCTTTTTACTTTCTATTATTTATATTAGATAAAGCAAAAAATAGTAATTTCTGTTTGTTTTCTGAATTATCCATGCAATAAAAAATACCCTGAAAATAAAAGTTCTCCAAATGCCCTGAAATTTAAATATGATTTTTTCTGTAATATTTGAGAATATCTGGGACTGAGAACACAGCAGGGGGAGCAAGCACCTGGCCACGAGGGTGGAGGGCGCGCCCCCTGCCTCATGGGCCCATGGTGGCTCCCCTCCACTTATTCCAGCTACCACACACTCATTCTTCCTCCCACAAACATCACTAGCCAGCTCAAACCCGAGTCCAAGCTCATTTTGCCGACATTTTCGATCTCCTTGCTCAAAGCACCTCTCACAAAACTGCTTTGGGGGATTGTTCCTTAGTATGTGACTCCTCCAATGGTCCAATTATATTGGTTCTAGTGCTTTATTCATTGCATTTTTTGCTGCTTAGGTGACCCTATTCTTGAGCTTGCATGTCAAATTTATATGGTCAAAAGTAGTTTTGATGCATGATATTGCCTCTAGGCACTTGTAGGAGTAGTTGCTATCAATTCTGTTAAGTTTGGTTCACTTTTATTTTGTAGTTACTAAAATTTCAGAAATTGAAATATGTTTAGGAAAATGTACCAAGGTGGTCCTTCAAGGAAGCAAGGAACCGGGCTCGCAATACGCGATGCCGATAATGAACCACCGAGGGAAGCTCAAGTGCGGGCTTGTGAATGGCCTTCAGAGGACTTTATGGATCGAGCAGGAATCAAGGAAGAATTTAACGCATACGTGCATAATGCTGATCTTGAGAGCTTCGAGGCGGATAAGTGCCGCCAGTACCACTGTCTCACTGATTCCTTTGTGAGAAGGTTTGAATTTTCATCATCACGCAATTCTCAAACTGTCTTGTTTGATCTTTATGAAAATTCTTATACTATGGACTTAGAGTATTTTAACACTGCTTGCGAACTTCCACAATGGGGTAGTCCTAATGAACCTCGCAAATCTGAATTTAGAGATTTTCTTGCTAGTATAACTGTGGGGGAATCTAGAGACATAACACAAGCTACCATAGGGAGCATCCATTTTGATCCTATACATTATTTTGCTCTCTTCATTGGTAGGTGCATAAATGGTAAGGATGAAGCATGTCACATGTGTGTCCCTGACGTCAGTGTTCTCGGGAGTGCTGTATTAGGAGATAGACACTATAATTTGGGAGCCATTGTTGCACGTAGGTTGCATAATAATAGGTTTAATGGAGATTTCTTTGGTGGGATTTATGCAACCCGTCTAGCTAATTTTCTCAATATACCCATATGTGGGTATGATATTGAGCTGCCTCCTGTTTGTTTAGAATATGAGGCCATGGTTCGTCATCAGTTTGTTGAGAGGAATGATCAGTCCCTCCAGTACCGACTAATCTTTGACAGACGACACACCTATCATGTCGCTCTCCCTGCTCCTGCTTTCTTTGACTCTCAGGTAAAAGGGAGATATGTTATAACTAGGGAGGAGGCGGACGAGTATCAGAGGAGGACAGAGATGGCCCATCTCCATGCGGAAGCTCACGAGAGCAATAGCTGCTGCATTTCAGTATGACCCCAGCTACAACTTTGGATATCCGCCAGGCCAGCCATGGCCATAGACCAACTTTGGCCAAAAGTCTAAGCTTAGGGGAGTACGTATTTCTCACCGACATTAGATTCATGTTCACACACTCATTGCTAGTTGTCGGTGCTCATACTTTTTAATTGTATCATCCATGCTAGTTCATTTTCCTTTTTTATGCTTTCTTCTTGTGTGTTTAATAAACCTTAAGCAAACAAAAAAATTAGTTGTGCTTTTAATTAGTTTACTTTCCATGCTTGTAGTAGAAATTAAAAAGAAAACCCAATAAGATTTCTCGTTCTTCTTTTGCTTGTTGGGAGCTTTCCCGTGTAAATAGTTTTATTTCTTTTCTTTCCTTTGGGGGTCGAGAGGAGAAGACCATAATGAAAATGTTAAAGTGGCTCTTATATGCATTATCGTTGATCTGACAAAGAGCCCATATTACCTTGTCTTCTCTCTTGAACTGAATGCGTGCAGATTCCAGCTTAGTCCAATGCACATGCACTATTATTATTATCCACACTATTCGGTTCTGCAAGTGAAAGGCAATAATGATGATTATATGAGGAACTTATTGAAATGAGAAAAGTTGGTATGAACTCGATCTCTCTTGTTTTTGTAAATATGATTAGTTCGTTGTTCCTGATTCAGCCTATTATGAATAAACATGTTTGCAATGACAATTAGAGATTATAGTTGCTTATGCCATGCTTAATTAGCTAGGATCTTATAATGGTTTACCTTGCGTGCCAACAGGCTATTAAAATGGTTGTGATGTGGTATGATAGGGTGGTATCCTCTTTTGAACGATTCAAGTGGCTTGACTTGGCACATGTTCACGCATGTAGTTGAAACAAAATCAACATAGCCTCTATGATATTTATGTTCATGGTGCATTATATCCTACTCATGTTTGCATTCGGTGTTGATTAATTTAATGCATGTTCATGCCTGTTGTCGCTCTCTAGATGGTCGCTTCCCAGTCTTTTTCTAGCCTTCACCTGTACTAAGCGGGAATACTGCTTGTGCATCCAATTCCATAAACCCCAAAGTTATTCAATATGAGTCCACCATACCTACCTATATACGGTATCTACCTGCCGTTCCAAGTAAATTTGTATGTGCCAAACTCTAAACCTTCAAATAATCATCCTGTTTTGTATGCTCGAATAGCTCATGTATCAACTAGGGCTATCCATATCGTCCATGTTAGGCGAGTTATTCTCAAGAGGAGTGGACTTCGCTCCTCACTCACAAGAAAATGGCTGGTGACCGGGATGCCCAGTCCCATGCTTTATGCAAATCAAATCAAAATAATTGCAAACAAAACTCCCCCGGGACTGTTGTTAGTTGGAGGTGTCGGTGTCAAAACCGGCGGATCTCGAGTAGGGGGTCCCGAACTATGTGTCTAAGGCGGATGGTAACAGGAGGCGGGGGACACAATGTTTACCCAGGTTCGGGCCCTCACGATGGAGGTAATACCCTACTTCCTGCTTGATTGATCTTGATGATATGAGTATTACAAGAGTTGATCTACCACGAGATCAGAGAGGCTAAACCCTAGAAGCTAGCCTATGGTATGATTGTTGTTGTCCTACCGACTAAAACCCTCCGGTTTGTATAGACACCGGAGGGAGCTAGGGTTACACAGGGTCGGTTACAAGGGAGGAGATCTACATATTCGAATCACCAAGTTTGCCTTCCACGCAAAGGAGAGTCCCATCCGGACACGAGAAGAAGTCTTCAATCTTGTATCTTCATAGTCCAACAGTCCGGCCAAAGTATATAGTACGGCTGTCTGAGGACCCCCTAATCCAGGACTCCCTCAGTAGCCCCTAAACCAGGCTTCAATGACGATGAGTCTGGCGCGCAGATTGTCTTCAACATTGCAAGGTGGGTTACTCCTCCGAATACTCCATAGAAGATTTTGAACACAAGGATGGTGTCCGGCTCTGCAAAAGAAATTCCACATACCATCGTGTAGAGTATAATATTTCCACAAATCTAATCTGCTGACAACTTTTCATAACATGACATCACGCCATGGCTCTGATTATTATTCGAACCGTTTTTCTCAACCAGCTACTGCACATATTGCGAGGCAGTTTTCTTGGCACATCTTGTCGAAGCAGAGATTGTGTCCCCTTATCACGGGATTCTCATCAATACGGGCGTGGGTAACCCAACCACGCATCAATCACGATGCTTGGGGAATAAGCGAGTTTTACCAGGCAAGTGGGGAGGCACATAGTTTCTTCCGCCCTTATAAAGGGGTAAGGGTTCCACCTTTTTACCCACGCCTTCTCCTACCCATCCATTCTTGCGCACTCGAGCCCCAGCGCCCAAGTTCGCATTTTCTCCGAAGAACCACTCCAAATATGTCTGGAGCGGGATCCAAGTGGATGGCCTCTACCGTCCGGAAGAAGGACATCAAGAAACTTCGAGAGGTCGGGTATCTAGCCCAGTAAATCGGCCACCGTCTCCCGATGGCGGGACAGATCGTCCCTACCCCGGAACCCCACGAAAGGGTCGTATTCCTCCCTCATTTTATCCATGGGCTAGGGTTTCCCCTCCACCCATTTGTTCAACACATCATGTATTATTACGGGATAGATTTTCATGATCTATCCCCCAATTCCTTCCTCAACATCTCGACATTCATTGCCGTGTGCGAGGCTTTTCTTCACATCCCGCCACACTTCGGCTTATGGCTGAAGATCTTTAATGTGAAGCCCAAGGTAGTGGGCGGTGAGCATGCTGAGTGCGGGGGTGCTGTGGTGAGCAATATGCCCAACGTTACATGGCCAACAAGTACCTTCAATGATTCCGTCAGGGAGTGGCAACAGGAGTGATTTTACATTACTGAGTTGCGTGACGCGAAGTGGGCCGCTGCTTCCGAGTTCCGATCCAGAGCCCCTCTGCGGCACACGTCCTGGCTCAAGAAGGGCCTG
Source organism: Triticum urartu (assembly GCF_003073215.2). Taxonomy (NCBI): domain Eukaryota; kingdom Viridiplantae; phylum Streptophyta; class Magnoliopsida; order Poales; family Poaceae; genus Triticum; species Triticum urartu. The sequence goes on along the minus strand of NC_053022.1, from coordinate 359,839,141 downwards.
GACTGGTCTTCGTCCGACAAACTGTTGGCGCTCCAGACGCACGTCAAGGGTATGGAAGACAAGAATATCGAACTTGTCAATGTAGTCCAGGTGATGTTAGTCCATCGGGTTCTACCTTGTCAACATCGGACTTGCAATATATGGGAATTCGATCCGGCCAAGCACCAGACTCTGCGAGAGCTCTTTGGCTCCTCGCACGAAGATATCTAGAAGGTGCTTTTTAAGCCCGACAAATCATGGCCGGACTCGGCCGAGGACCGCGGGTACCAACTGTCCCGCCCTACAAGCTCGGTAAGTTACCATACGTTTTATTCGCGTAACTCAAGGGAAATGCTTAAAGTGTTTTACACAACTCTCCTAGGGCTGGACGAAGAAGGTGGGGCGGATCCAATGTCCGGCCTCACTGCCCGAAGAACCAGCCGGCCCACTTCTGACGAAGATGTTAGACCCGACGCCTTACAAGGTGCCGGAGAAGAAGACTGAAAAGGAGGCCAAAAAGACCCGTGGTAGCCTTCGTCACCATGCCCGACCCGCCTCCGAAGAGGATGAGGAGGAGGAAGACGAATCCCCAGTAGGGGGAAGAAAGAAGAGGACGGCCTCTGTACACTTGGAGGCCGAGTCTCCTAAAAGGGGAAAAACTCTTCTTCCGGAACAGTCCACTGCCGTCGCCGATAGCAGCCCGGTGTGGGATCCTAGGGCCCATCCCCTAGTGAACTCGTAAGTATATAAAATCCGAACACGTTCATGTGTCCGAACCCATCATGGCATAGCATTTTATCCTAAGCCATATTTTTTGTAGTCCGACGGGGTCCCGTTCTGAACAATCCTCATCCGAGGACTTGCTGACCTCGGATGCTATGGAGAGTGGGACGCCTCCGATGGCCCCTCCCCCCGAACATGTGATCAACACCGAGGCTTCGTCCCAGAGGGACTCCTTCCAAGGAGGGGCGGAGAAAATTGTGAAGGCGGCACCCGAAGGTCAAACTTCAGGGGACGGAGACATGGGGGAGAAGATCCCAACAGGAGTCGACGGCGGGGGCCATCTTGAATTCGGCCCCCAGCAGGACATAGTTTCGGAGACCAATGCAGCTCCGGAATCAAGCAGGCGGCCTTCCTCGGCTGGAGAGGGCGTCCCTATTCCACCGGCGACCTTTGTCCAACCAGAGGCGCCAGGTGCTTTATTGGCGGTGTTGAAGAGTGCCTCCATCGTCGAGGAACATCGTGCCCTTATGGGTGCGGTGATCGAGAAGGTTTGGTCTGCTGAAAATGGACTGAATGAAGCCTGTATCGGCCTTATAAGAGGTTTTGAGGTATGTTTTATACAGTTTTGAAGAGTGTCATAGTATGGATGGTAGCCCCTGATACACTGTCCGGTGAACGAAAGAACCGGACGGAGGATCAAATATTTTTTTCGCAGGAAGACTCATTTGATGACATCTATTTCTCTTCTTTTGTAAGCAGGCGTCTGTAGTGGCTACTGCTGCTCATACCGCGGAGGTTTCCGGACTGAGTCAAAGTCTGGAGCGGGCCGAAGCGGAGCTTAGCCAGTTAAAAAGGCAGTTGGAAGATCAACAAGGTATGCACAAATCTTGGTTGCGTTCAGTGCGAACAAATTTTCAGTATGATAGAATATGTGTCATGATTTGCGCCAGGGGTGATGACCGAAGTCGAGGCTATGAAGAAGGCTATTGCCGAGGCCGAGGAAGAGGCAGCCGCAAAACATGCTCTTCATGAGAAGCACGAGGCCAAGGTTGTGGAAGCTAGGCGAGAGCTCCAAGAGGCCATGAAAAAATGTGAGACCCTGGAGCAGAGTTTAACGGAGAAAGAATCTGAACTCACCAGGGCTCATCAGGCCGTGTGTGATGCCCATGGGAAAACCCAAGACGCCCTGCAGGAGGTCCAAGAGGCAAGGGAGATCACGGCGGGTAAGGTCTTTTTCCATGTAAAGCGAGTATTTCAGGAGAAAATTATGCTTTATAATTTTAAGTTAGGATTTCTCCAGGGGTATTTGCGGAACTTCCTCGCAGCATATCGGATGCCGCCCAATTCTACCGAGCCGAAGAGGGGAATACTGTGGATAAGCTCTTCTGGTCGCAGTATCTGGAACCGAATTATCCGGTGCCATTTACCGATCAACTAAAACAGCTGATCGAACTGCATAAGGCGGCCGAACTAGCCATGAAGGATTTGATTATCCGGCTATGGCCCGCCGAGCCGATTCTAGGTAGCTACTTCGGGCTCGTGAAGCGACTTGTTAGTGCCTGCCCTCGACTTGACATCATCAAGCGGTCGGTCTGCATAGAAGGTGCACGAATGGCCTTTGCCCGCGCAAAGGTGCACTGGGGGAAGATGGATGCTGAAAAGCTGATGACCGAGGGACCGCCAGAGGGAAAGGAACACCGCAAGCCTGAATTGTATTATGAAAGTGTCCTGAAAGGATCCTGCCTTGCGGCGGAGCAATGCACCAAGGACATTGTATTTCCATGAATATAGTCATGTTGTCCTTTGTAATGTGTGAACAAGGTTATTTCTATTATTTATTGCATGTTTTAAAAGTTTACCCTCCTGCGTGGCCGTTTCATATATTAAACCTGAGAATTGGCCAGTCGTCGGCTTCTGCCCCCTCGTAAGAAATCCGGGGGTGTTCGGGATAAACCTGATCACTCTTTACCCTAGTGTTGGGTCCTTTGAAGGAGGTGTTCAGCACAACGAACCAGGCAATCGGACTATAGGGCTTTATCATTCTCACTTAGCCATAGGAGCATTAGGAAGGTAGGCACAGCCCCTGGTGTTTGGAAGACCGCACGAGGGGCCCCATAGGCACTTGATCGAAAGAAGAACCGTTCCATCGCACGCTGCATTGGTTATGGCATTATGCGGGAGAAATCCTTAAAAATTTTACAACCTCTCGAACAGCTGACGAGCTCTCGCTGTATCATGACAGCCAATTTTCGGCTTTCTCTACTGAGGTGCTCGTCCGGAAGAACCAGGACACAATTGCAGTAGTTCTCCCTGTGCCGCCTTAGCCGATATAGCGGAACGTAAGACAGCAAAACACAGGAGCCGGGCAAACCCAAGATTTGACCCAAGACATGATTCGGAGCTGATGCATATAATGCTATAAGTTCGGGGTGCCGAACTTCCATGAAGGTGTTCAGACTTTATTGCCGTATTATGGGTAAAACGAAGACCCTGGCAAAGGCATATCGCGGTGTACGGATGCCACTTAACAAAAGAGTTTCAATAAGAAATAACAGCAAATAAGCGTCATATAAATCCACATGTTGTATTTGAATAATACGTCGAAGCGTATGAGTACAGGTAATGCGATAAAAAGGGGAATAGGACTGTGGAACCTGCTGGGACCGGGGAGGAAGAAGATGTGTGCAGATTCGGAGGTCGCGAGGAATATCTAAAGATTCCCTTGTGCATTCAAGCTGTTAGCATGTCACCGGTCCCGGTCTGCGCAGAGGTGAGCTTGCAAGGGAAATGTAAGAAATATTTGTGCCGGAGAGCGGTCGAGCCGTGATATGTGGCATGTTCTCGACTTTGCTGGGATGTTTAGTTGAGCCCTGGATGATCCAGGCTATCCTGCCGTGAAGTAGTTCGGACTACTTTGAATGTGTCTGGGGTTTTAGTCATCAACTCAAGATTTGACTAAAAGGTGCCCTCCATTGCTTCCACTGTTAAAGCGGCGGCGTACTCTGTGGTACCGAGGGAGAGTTCGGCCTCGCCATTAACCGTGATGACGCCGCGCGGACCGGGCATTTTGAGTTTACAATAGGCGTAATGTGGCACCGTGTTGAATCGAGCGAACGCAGTTCGCCCGAGCAGTGCCAGATAATCACTGCGAAAGGGGACGATGTCGAAGATTAACTCTTCGGTACGGTAATTGTCTGGTGATCCAAAGACTACCTCGAGGGCGATGGAGCCGGTACAGCTGGCCTCCACGCCTGGTCTAATACCTCTAAAGGTGGCTTTAGTGGGTTTGATCATCGTATGATCGATGCCCATCTTGCGCACTGTGTCCTGGAAAAGAAGATTTAGACTACTACCTCCGTCCATAAGGACTCGTGTGAGGTGGAACCCGTCAATTATTGGGTCGAGGACTAGTGCGGCTGAATTGCCGTGACTAGTGTTGACCGGACGATCCATTTGGTTGAAGGTGATCGGCCCTAGTTTGTATTGCGAGCTGACTGGTTTCATTAGGTCGACATCCCTAAGGGTGTGCATCCAGTCCGGGTTGGGAGTGTGGGTGGCATTTACCATATTCACTATTTGGATTTGCTGGAGAGACTTCTTTTGTCCTCCTGTATTCTGTGATCTGGGCTCCTCATCGCTGTCATCGCTTTGAGACGCCTTATCCTTGTTTTTGGCGCTGAACCTACCAGCTTGTTTGAAGACCCAACATTCTCTGTTGGTATGATTAGCTGGTGTTCCTGGTTTGCCATGAATTTGGCATGGATGGTCGAGTATGCGGTCCAAACTGGATGGACCCAAATTGTCATTTTTGAGTGGCCCTATCCACTCACCGGACTTAGAGCTATTAAATCCGGCATTGACTGCCGTGTCTTCGCTGCTTTCATCATGTTTGCGGGGTTTGTGTTTGTTGCACGGGGGTTTGCCGTTACTATCTCTGGCCTCTGATTTGCCAGTGTTTCTTGCTGCGAGCGAACCAGCTATCCTCGCCCGCGCAGAAGCGGGTCATGAGTGTCGTGAGGGCTGCCATGGACCTTGGCTTCTCTTGGCCGAGATGTCAGGCGAGCCACTCATCACGGATGTTATGTTTATAGCCTGCTAGGGCTTCGGCATCCGGACAGTCCACAATTTGGTTCTTTTTGGTTAGGAATCAGGTCCAGAATTTCCTGGCTGACTCTCCGGGCTATTGTGTTATGTGACTCAAATCAGCAGCATCCGGTGGTCGCATGTATGTGCCTGGAAGTTATCCAGGAATGCGTCTGCCAGTTTCTCCCAACTTCCGATGGAGTTTGCTGGCAAGTTATTCAGCCAATGCTAAGTCGGTCCTTTGAGTTTCAACGGGAGATACTTGATGGCGTGCAGATCATCCCCGTGGTCCATGTGAATGTGGAGGAAGAAATCCTCGATCCATACTGCGGGGTCAGTAGTACCATCGTATGATTCAATGTTCACGGGTTTAAACACTTCTGGGAATTCATGATCCATTACTTCATCAGTGAAGCATAGGGGGGTGCAGCGCCTCTGTGCTGGGATGTGTCACGACGCATTTCGTACGAGTCTTGTCTGCTGTGTTCGGCTCGGCTGGATTTGTTTTTGGTATATCCGGCATGACGGTCGTCGTCATGTGTTGGGGCGTGCCCTCGTGATCTGAAGATCGGTCTTTTGTGTCTTGCTTTGTTTTCCAATAGGTCTCGCAGGTCCTACGTGTTACCCCGGGCCTTGCTATTTTTGTTTGACTAGCGATGGGGTGCGGGATGGACTTCGGGCTTATATGCCACTTTGTCTCGGCCACGAGGTGGCCGGTCTGCCGCATCATATGCTGGAAGCGCAGGCTTTAATGCTTCCTCTTCAAACTGGGGTAGCAACCCGCGCTTTGGGAAACTTTTGATTGAGTGCTCGAGTTCGTGTTCCTCGGCTGCCAGGACCTCAATCCATCTATCTGCTAGCAGATCTTGCTTAGCTTGAAGCTGTTGTTGATTTTTCTTCAGGCTTTTTGCTGTGGCAATAAGCCGGCGCTTGAAGCGCTCCTGTTCGACGGGATCCTCAGGCACGATAAATTCTTCGTTGCCGGGGCTCACCTCGTCTTCAGAGAGATGCATGTAATTGACATCCTCTGATTCTTCATTTGCCGCCTGTTCCATGGGGCTGGCTTGCCCATCCTCCTGCTCAAAGCCTGGATGGAGGGGATTGTCTTCGTCTTCGGCACTATTTGCGGCATTATTATCTCCTGTGCTGGTGTCGTTGTTTTTGCTATGGAGGGGTTTAGAGCGGCCCTGATGACGCCGGTTCTTGGATTGCTTCTCGGGGGGATTATCCTCCATTGCCTTATCGCCATCGCTTTCTTTGGGGATGTCCACCATGTATATATCATACGATGAGGTGGCAGTCTAGCGCCCTGTGGGCGGTGGTTGATGTTCGTCTCCCGCATCGTCGTCCATACCGTCGATGTCTTCGGAGTCGAAGTCGAGCATGTCGGTTAGGTCGTCGACAGTGGCTACTAAGTGGGTGGTGGGTGGTGAACGAATTTCTTCGCCGTCCGCTTCCCACTCAAGCCGGACATAGTTCGGCCAAGGGTCTCCTGACAAGGAGAGAGACCGTAATGAGTTTAGCACATCGCCTATGGGCGAGTGCTGAAAGATATCCGCGGAGGTGAACTCCATGATCGGTGCCCAATCAGATTGGATGGGCACGGATGCAAGCAGTTTGGAGTCTGTGGCCGGGGACGAATCCGAGTGTCCGACAACACAGGTCTCATAGGAGGTGAAGTCAATATTCGGCTCTATCGTCATTGAGTGTGCGGCCTCCGTGGCAGGTCCATCCACCTGTCCTCGGACGGCGCGACCTGTTCCGGATTGAGGGCCGGAGTAGTTACAGGTGTGATCTCCTGAACACTGTTCGACGGCAGAGCTAAATCATGCTCATTGTGACTGTGCGGCGCACCTGACATGGGTTCGAATCCGCGGATGTCAGCGCTATAGTTCAAGCTTCCAAACCTGACCTGATGGCCAGGGGCGTAGCTCTCGATCTGCTCCAGATGGCCAAGCGAGTTGGCCCGCAGTACAAAGCCGCCGAATACGAAGATGTGTCCGGGGAGGAAAACCTCACCCTGGATCGCATCGTTGCTGATGATCGAAGGAGCCATCGAGCCTTATGTTGACGACACAGTGGAACTCTCAATGAAAGCACCAGTGTCGATGTCAAAACCGGCGGATCTCGGGTAGGGGGTCCCGAACTATGCGTCTAAGGCGGATGGTAACAGGAGGTGGGGGACACAATGTTTACCCAGGTTCGGGCCCTCACGATGGAGGTAATACCCTACTTCCTGCTTGATTGATCTTGATGATATGAGTATTACAAGAGTTGATCTACCAAGAGATCGGAGAGGCTAAACCCTAGAAGCTAGCCTATGGTATGATTGTTGTTGTCCTACGGACTAAAACCCTCCGGTTTATATAGACACCGGAGGGAGCTAGGGTTACACTGAGTTGGTTACAATGGAGGAGATCTACATATCCGAATCGCCAAGCTTGCCTTCCACGCAAAGGAGAGTCCCATCTGGACATGGGACGAAGTCTTCAATCTTGTATCTTCATAGTCCAACAGTCCGTTCAAACTATATAGTCCGGCTGTCCGAGGACCCCCTAATCCAGGACTCCCTCAAGAGGCACTCGTTGTTTCGAGCAAGCCATGGATTGATGCTTGTTGGTGGAGGGGGAGTACAAACTTTACCAGTCTGTTTGGGAACTGCCTATAATGTGTGTAGCATGGAAGAGATCGCCATCTCTTGGTTGTTATGTTGACAATGAAAGTATGCTGCTCAAAATATTATTCATATCTATTTCAAAACCGAGCTCTGTCACCTCTACAAATCCCTGCTTCCCTCTGCAAAGGGCCTATCTATTTACTTTTATACTGAGTCATCATCCTCTTATTGCAAAGCACCACTTGGAGAGCACCGCTGTCATTTGCATCCATTACTTTTAGTTTACATTGAGTATGACTTGACTGGATCTCTTTTACCATGAATTACAATGTCTAGTCAGTCCTTGATCTTTAAAAGTGATCTGCATTTATGTTTTGTGGTCTCAGAAATGGCTACCAAGATACCATCTTGTTATATCATATCATGATTGTTTTGAGAAAGTGTTGTCATCTGAGATTTATTATTATTGCTCGCTAGTTGATTATGCCATTGATATGAGTAAACATGAGACCTAAATGTTATTGTGAATATGGTTAGTTCATTATCTTTGCTGAAAACTTGAATGCTGGCTTTACATATTTACAACAACAAGAGCAAACAGAGTTTATAAAAGTTTTTCTTTATCACTTTCATTTTATCAACTGAATTGCTTGAGGACAAGCAAAGGTCTAATCTTGGGGGAGTTGATACGTCTCCATCGTGTCTACTTTTCCAAACACTTTTGCCCTTGTTTTGGACTCTAACTTGCATGATTTGAATGGAAATAACCCGGACTGACGCTGTTTTCAGCAGAATTGCCATGGTGTTATTTTTGTGCGGAAATAAAAGTTCTCGGAATGACCTGAAAATCAACGGAGAATTATTTTGGAATATATAAAAAATACTGGAAGGAAGATCCACGTCAGGGGGCCTCCACTTGTCCACGAGGGTGGGGGGCATGCCCTACCCCCCTGGGCGCCCCCCTGCCTCGTGGGCCCCCTGACGCTCCACCGACCTCAACCTTGACTCCATATATTCACTTTTGGGGAGAAAAAACCAGAGGGAAGGATTCATCATGTTTCACGATACCGAGCCGCCGCCAAGCCCTAAACTCTCTCGGGAGGGCTGATCTGCAGTCCGTTCGGGGCTCCGGAGAGGGGAATCCGTCACCATCGTCATCATCAACCATCCTCCATCACCAATTTGATGATGCTCACCACTGTGCGTGAGTAATTCAATCGTAGGCTTGCTAGACGGTGATGGGTTGGATGAGAGTTATCATGTAATGGAGTTAGTTTTGTTAGGGTTTGATCCCTAGTATCCACTATGTTCTGAGATTGATGTTGCTATGACTTTGCTATGCTTAATGCTTGTCACTAGGGCCCGAGTGCCATGATTTCAGATCTGAACCTATTATGTTTTCATCAATACATGAGAGTTCTTGATCCTATCTTGCAAGTCTATAGTCACCTATTATGTGTTATGATCCGTTAACCCCGAAGTGACAATAATCGGGAACTTACAAGTGATGACCGTAGTTTGAGGAGTTCATGTATTCACTATGTGTTAATGCTTTGTTCCGGTACTCTATTAAAAGGAGGCCTTAATATCTCTTCGTTTCCAATAGGACCCCGCTGCCATGGGAGGGTAGGACAAAAGATGTCATGCAAGTTCTTTTCCATAAGCACGTATGACTATATTCTGAATACATGCCTACATAAAATTGATGAACTGGAGCTAGTTCTATGCCACCCTAGGTTATGACTGTTACATGATGAACCGCATCCGGCATAATTCTCCATCACAGATCCATTGCCTACGAGCTTTCCATATATTGTTCTTCGCTTATTTACTTTTCCGTTGCTATTGTTACAATCACTATAAAACACCAAAACTATTACTTTTGCTACCGTTACCTTTTACCACAGTTACCACTATTATCATACTACTTTGCTACTAAACACTTTGCTACAGATATTAAGTTTCCAGGTGTGGTTGAATTGACAACTCAGCTGCTAATACTTGAGAATATTCTTTGGCTCCCCTTATGTCGAATCAATAAATCTGGGTTGAATACTCTACCCTCAAAAACTGTTGCGATCCCATATACTTGTGGGTTATCAATGGATAAGACAATTCCCGAGCTCTTTGCAATGCTAAAGGCTGCGGAGGTAGAAATCAAGAAGGAGCATCAAGTGTTGATGGTCAACAAGACCACCAGTTTCAAGAAAAAGGGTAAAGGGAAGAAGAAGGGGAACTTCAAAAAGAACGGCAAACAAGTTGCTGCTCAGGAGAAGAAACCCAAGTCTGGACCTAAGCCTGAGACTGAGTGCTTCTACTACAAACAGACTGGTCACTGGAAGTGGAACTGCCCCAAGTATTTGGTAGATAAGAAGGATGGCAAAGTGAACAAAGGTATATGTGATATACATGTTATTGATGTGTACCTTACTAGAGCTCACAGTAGCACCTGGGTATTTGATATTGGTTCTGTTGCTAATATTTGCAACTCGAAACAGGGTCTACGGATTGAGCGAAGATTGGTTAAGGACGAGGTGATGATGCGCATGGGAAATGGTTCTAAAGTCGATCAGATCGTCGTTGGCATGCTACCTTTACATCTACCTTCGGGATTAATTTTAGACCTAAATAATTGTTATTTGGTGCCAACGTTAAGCATGAACATTATATTTGGATCTTGTTTGATGCGAGATGGTTATTCATTTAAATCTGAGAATAATGGTTGTTCTATTTATATGAATAATATCTTTTATGGTCATGCACCCGTGAAGAGTGGTCTATTTGTGTTAAATCTCGATAGTAGTAATACACATATTCATAATGTTGAAGCCAAAATATGCAGAGTTGATAATGATAGTGCAACTTATTTGTGGCACTGCCGTTTAGGTGATATTGGTGTAAAGCGCATGAAGAAACTCCATTCTGATGGACTTTTGGAATCACTTGATTATGAATCACTTGGTACCTGCGAACCATGCCTCATGGGCAAGATGACAAAAACGCCGTTCTCCGAAACTATGGAGCGAGCAACATATTTATTAGAAATCATACATACTGATGTATGTGGTCCAATGAATATTGAGGCTCATGGCGGGTATCGTTATTTTCTCACCTTCATAGATGATTTGAGCAGATATGGGTATATCTACTTAATGAAACATAAGTCTGAAACATTTGAAAAGTTCAAAGAATTTCAGAGTGAAGTGGAAAATCATCATAACAAGAAAACAAAGTTTCTACGATCTGATCGTGGAGGAGAATATTTGAGTTACGAGTTTGGTCTACATTTGAAACAATGCGGAGTAGTTTCGCAACTCATGCCACCCGGAACACCACAGCGTAATGGTGTGCCTGAACGTCGTAATTGTACTTTACTAGATATGGTGCGATCTATGATGTCTCTTACAGATTTACCGTTATCGTTTTGGGGTTATGCTTTAGAGACGGCTGCATTTACGTTAAATAGGGCACCATCAAAATCCGTTGAGATGACGCCTTATGAACTGTGGTTTGGCAAGAAACCAAAGTTGTCGTTTCTTAAAGTTTGGGGCTGCGATGCTTATGTGAAGAAACTTCAACCTGAAAAGCTCGAACCTAAATTGGGGAAATGTGTCTTCATAGGATACCAAAGGAAACTATTGGGTACACCTTCTATCACAGATCCGAAGTCAAGACATTTGTTGCTAAAAATGTATCCTTTCTAGAGAAGGAGTTTCTCTCGAAAGAAGTGAGTGGGAGGAAAGTAGAACTTGATGAGGTAACTGTACCTGCTCCCTTATTGGAAAGTAGTTCATCACAGAAACCGGTTCATGTGACACCTACACCAATTAGTGAGGAAGCTAATGATGATGATCATGAAACTTCAGATCAAGTTACTACCGAACCTCGTAGGTCAACCAGAGTAAGATCCACACCAGAGTGGTACGATCATCTTGTTTTCGAAGTCATGTTACTTGACCATGATGAACCTATGAACTAGGAAGCAACGATGGTGAGCCCAGATTCCGCAAAATGGCTTGAGGCCATGAAATCTAAGATGGGATCCATGTATGAGAACAAAGTATGGACTTTGGTTGACTCGCTCGATGATCGGCAAGCCATCGAGAATAAATGGATCTTCAAGAATAAGACTGACACTGACGGTAATGTTACTGTCTACAAAGCTCGACTTGTTGCGAAGGTTTTCGACAAGTTCAAGGGGTTGACTACGATGAGATTTTCTCACTCGTAGCGATGCTTAAGTCTGTCCGAATCATGTTAGCAATTGCCGCATTTTATGATTATGAAATTTGGCAAATGGATGTAAAAACTGCATTCCTGAATGGATTTCTGGAAGAAGAGTTGTATATGATTCAACCAGAAGGTTTTGTTGATCCAAAGGGTGCTAACAAAGTGTGCAAGCTCCAGCGATCCATTTATGGACTGGTGCAAGCCTCTCGGAGTTGGAATAAATGTTTTGATAGTGTGATCAAAGCATATTGTTTTATACAGACTTTTGGAGAAGACTGTATTTACAAGAAAGTGAGTGGGAGCTCTGTAGCATTTCTAATATTATATGTGGATGGCATATGGTTGATTGGAAATGATATAGAATTTCTAGATAGCATAAAAGGATACTTGAATAAGATTTTTTCAATGAAAGACCTCGGAGAAGGTGCTTATATATTGGGCATCAAGATCTATAGAGATAGATCAAGACGCTCAATTGGACTTTCACAAAGCACATACCTTAATAAAGTTTTGAAGAAGTTCAAAATGGATCAAGCAAAGAAAGGGTTCTTGCCTATGTTACAAGGTGTGAAGTTTAGTAAGACTCAATGCCCGACCACTGTAGAAGATAGAGAGAAAATGAAAAGTGTTCCCTATGCTTCAACCATAGGCTCTATCATGTATGCAATGCTGTGTACCAGGCCTGATGTGTGCCTTGCTATTAGTTTAGAAGGGAGGTGCCAAAGTAATCCAGGAGTGGATCATTGGACAGCGGTCAAGAACATCCTGAAATACCTGAAAAGGACTAAGGATATGTTTCTCGTTTATGGAAGTGACAGAGAGCTCGTCGTAAATGGTTACGTCGATGTAAGCTTCGACACTGATCCAGACGATTCTAAATCACAAACCGGACACGTGTTTATACTGAATGGTGGAGCTGTAAGTTGGAGCAGTTCTAAACAAAGCGTCGTGGCAGGATTTACGTGTGAAGCGGAGTACAGAGCTGCTTTAGAAGCAGAAAATGAAGGAGTCTGGATGAAGGAGTTCATATCCGATCTAGGTGTCATACCTAGTGCATCGGGTCCAATGAAAATCTTTTGTGACTATACTGGTGCAATTACCTTGGCAAAGGAATCTAGGTTTCACAAAAGAACCAAGCACATCAAGAGACGCTTCAATTCCATCTGGGATCACTTCCAGGTGGGAGACATAGAGATTTGCAAGATACATACGGATCTGAATGTTGCAGACCCATTGACTAAGCCTCTTCCACGAGCAAAACATGATCAGCACCAAGACTCCATGGGTGTTAGAATCATTACTGTGTAATCTAGATTATTGACTCTAGTGGAAGTGGGAGACTGAAGGAAATATGCCCTAGAGGCAATAATAAAGTTATTATTTATTTCCTCATATCATGATAAATTTTTATTATTCATGCTAGAATTGTATTAACTAGAAACATAATCCATGTGTGAATACATTGTGTCAACGTAACTGGGTGCTTATAAAGGTTCTCTACAGGTGTCTCCAAAGGTACATGTTGGGTTGGCGTATTTTGAGATTAGGATTTGTCACTCTATTGTCGGAGAGGTATCTCTAGGCCCTCTCGGTAATGCACATGACTATAAGCCTTGCAACCAATGTGAGTAATGAGTTAGTTGCAGCATGATGCATTACGAAACAAGTAAAGAGACTTGTCAGTAACGAGATTGATCTAGGTATTGAGATACCGACTGTCACACCCTAGCTAGTTCATGCATTAGAGTGTTGCATCATGTTTATTTTCCCAGAAAACTGAAATGGGGATGACAGAACCCCTAGCACCCCCCTGGAACAACTAGGGTTTACTAAAAACTTTTTCAATGAACCTGAAATGCCCTTCTAAAAAGTCCACCCTTTTTGTTTTGGGTTAAAGCCTTTGACAAAAATGGTGCACACTTCTCTAGGACATCTTAAGGTCATTGGATTAATTCATTACTAATTGCATTTGGGCAATTTAAATCCTATAAATATTTTAAAATGCCCAAATAATCTTGAAAGTAATTTTAGGCTGTTGAGAATATTTTCAAATGTGCCTCTGAATATTTTCAGGGTTTTCCTAAATGAAATAGTATTTTTGCTATTACAAAACGCAAAACAGAATAAATAGAAAACAGAAAAAAGAGAGAGAAAGGGAACTAACCTGGCAAAGCCACCAGCCGGCCCACCTGGCGGCCCAGCACTGTGCTGGCCCGTGCCAGCCAGCTGCTTCGTCCCTGCCAGACAGGCAGGGAGGTGACGCCGGCGCGCGAGAGCTCGCCACCGCGCCTCCTGCTTGCCGCTCGCGCCTGTGGGACCTTGGGCGAGCCCCACGTCGTCGCCCCGACCGCCTGGACACACACATTCTCCCCCTGCCTCTCTCCCTCGCCCTCTCCCACCATGGCCGACGCCCCTGCCGCACCGTCGACGTAGCCGCGCCCTCCGTTGTCCTCGCACCACGCCACCCTGTCCACGAGCTCCGCCATCATCGACTACGTCGAGCAGGCCGAGCCCCGAGCGCTCGCCCGCTCTTGTGTCGCCCCGACCCCGTCTTCCCCAACTCCGGCCACCGGAGATCCCCTTCGCCTTCACCGCAGCACCAGCTCGTCCCCGACCTCGCCGTCTGCCTCGACGTGACCCTCGTGAGCTCAGCCACCTCCCCATCCTCTCTATTTGCCTTCTCGAGCACCGCAGGAACCGCACCAAGCTCGGCCGCACCCACCGCCGCCACCGCACATCGCCGTAGTGGCCACAGCCACGTTGGCTCGCAACCGAGCACACCATCACCTTAACCGCACTCGCAGGAGCCCCTAGCACCCCCGCACGCTCCTCGCCGTGCCTCCTAGTGACTAGTTCGACCTCGCCCGAACTCCAGCAGTCGCAATGCACGTCGTCGGCGTCGTTTCCGGCGACCCTGAGCCCAACCTTTGCCACCACTCGACGCGGCTTGCCTCCAGCTACGCGTAGGAGGTCTCCGCCGTCCATTTGGTCGTTGGAGTGCAAAACCCACACTGCCCCGCCGCGTCTGGCCTCGCCGGCATCTAAACGCCGGCGGGTTTGACTCCGCTGACCCAGTTCGACGCCCCCCCAGGGTCACTGACGAGTGGGCCATGCCCCTGTTTAATTTAGAATTAGATTAGTTAACGCTAATTACTTTAGTTAATAGGTTGAATCACTGACATGTGGGCCCAGGCCCTAACTAACCTAGTTTAGTGCTAACGAAACACTAACTAACTCTGTTAGTTAGTTGTTACACTGACAGATGGCGCCCACCGGTCAGGTTTGACCTGGGCTGGCACCTTTGACCTGCTGACGTCACCCTGACGCAATGCTGACGCAATAACTCAATTGCTGGAATTATTCTTATACAAGAAATTCCAGAAAATAGTACAAACTTCAAAATTTCATAACTTTTAATCTGTAACTCCAAATGCAAAGATTTATATATATGAAATTTGATTAGAAAAATTCAATCTTTCCATCTATAATGGTTTCATGCATGACAAAACACTTTAACCTTGCTGTTTAGGTGAAACAAGCTAATACACTTATAATGCTTAAGAACATAAGCTTCCATTTGAATCTTTGATTCAAATGGACCCAAACCAACTTGTTTCACATTGCATTAGGCAGGACACCTCATATTGCCATGTCATAGCACGCATCATATTGTTGCATATTGCCATGTGATGATTGTGTTCTATGGTGTCTCTCGTGGTAGGTTCTGCCTCCGAGGATATTTCCGAGTATCCAACTAAAGGGCAGTACCCTACTACTACTCCATCAGGCAAGCAGCCCCATTGATCATATCGATACAATCCCATGTTCTTGTTTCTGCTCTCATTTACTGCATTAAGACAACAACGTTTCAAACTGTTGTGTGCTGCGGTAGTTGAACCTTTATCCTCTGCATGACCTGTCATTGCCACAGTAACTAGATGAAACCCACTAGCATGTGTAGGAGTTGATTGAGCCATGTATGTGTTTCCTACCTTGCTATGCCTGCTATGCTTAGAGTTGTGTCAGGTCTGGTTCATCTGGGTGATGGGCTAGAGTGAAATGATTACATCGATAATGTGAGGGATGTGTTGAACATCTTTTGGTAAAGGTATCGATGAGAGGCCATGTAGGAGTACATGGTGGGTTGTTTCATTGAGGTCGTCCCTAAGAACTGAGATCTGTATGCATGATTTAAGATTCAGCTACTACCACACATTGGGCCCTGAAATATGACCCTGCTCGACTTACTGACCCCTCTCGTTCTCTGTCCGGGAGTTGCAACTAGTTTCTGGTGTTCATAGGTTATGTGTTGGCGGCCGTGTGTAGTGCTGACCCTAGGGGTGGGCTATGATGCGGTAGATACACCGTGGCCGGGTATGCCGGGCGCCTGTTTGGCCTCTCGGGACCCCGTACACATCGTTTGGGGCCGTTGAGGACACCCCGGCCGGATTTCCTTGCGTATGGAACCCGAATAGGCGATAAACCTGGACTAGAGACTTGTGTGGTTAGTCAGGTCATGGTCTACACCCACGTCGCCTTTCGCTTGAAGTCTGCCGAGCACATGTCGTGTGCAGACGCTAAGTGGTGGGAACATGTGTGACGAAGTACACCCCTGCAGGGTATAAAACTATTCGAATAGCCGCATCTACGGTAAAGGACTACTTGATTGCCTATACAGTTCATAGACAAGTTAATGGTTACTACTAAATGACTCAAGATAAGTGTGAGTACCGAGGATATCCCTCTCGTAGGATGACGAGGGAGGATCCCTGGTGGAGTATTGTGTTGGTGATTAGCGGACTTGTGTGCGCAAAATATTTTATAGTGGTGTCTCGTAGGATAGCTTAGCCAAGATTCAAAGCTGGCTTGCTGCAATAACTCCACCACATTCTTGAGAATAAGCATGTACAATAGGATCTATTGTAAGACTTGCTGAGTACCTTTGTACTCATGTTGCTTTAATTACTATTTTCAGACGACAACACCGCCCCCTCCGATGGGTTTTATGTAGACCTCGACGTCGATGAGTAACTTTCCACCCAGGTGGTGATTCTGGCCATGGAGGGGCCTATGTAGATAGACAGGCTTCGTCAAGCCTTCTTTCTTTCTAGTGTCTGTACTCAGACTTATTTGCTTCTGCATGTGCTTGTATGCTTGTATGACTTGAGTGTCGGGTCATGTGACCCCTACCTGTATGAACATGTTATGTATGGCTCTCCGGAGCCTTTAAATAAAGTACTTGAGTTGTAGAGTTTTGTTGTGATGCCATGTTGTATTTACACATATTGAGCATATTGTGTGTATGATTGAAATGCTTGGTATGTGTGGGATCCGACAATCTAGTTGTTTATCCTTGGCAGCCTCTCTTATGGGGAAATGTAGTCTAGTGCTCCTTGAGCCATAGTAGTCCGCTACAGCCCAGTTCACCGGAGTCCTGCTAGCCTAGCACTACTACTCGGGACACTTGACTGGCCGGCATGTGTTTCACTTTGTTCCTATGTTTGTCCCTTCGGGGAAATGTCACGCGTTGACATCCGGAGTCCTGCCTAGCCTGCTACAGCCCGGGTTCCCCAGAGTCCTGCTAGCCCAGTGCTACAGCCCGGATTCACATGCTGTTGACCGACATGCTCGATGTGATTCATGTATGCCTATCCCCATAGGTCTGTGCTGCTTTGGGTTCACGACTAGCCATGTCGGCCCGGGTTCTCTGTCATATGGATGCTAGCGACACTATCATATACGTGAGCCAAAAGGCGCAAACGGTCCCGGGCCTTGGTAAGGCGACACCCGTGGGGATACCGTGCGTGAGGACGCAAAGTGATATGAGGTGTTACCAGCTAGATCGATGTGACTTGGAATCGGGGTCCTGACACCGACAATCGAATCTCGAGCAAGTAACAAACAGATGACAAAGGGAACAACGTATGTTGTTATGTGGTTTGACCGATAAAGACCTTGGTAGAATATGTAGGAACCAATATGAGCATCCAGGTTCCGTTATTGGTTATTGACCGGAGACATGTCTCGTTCATGTCTACATAGTTCGCAAACCCATAGGGTCCGCACACTTAAAGTTCTGTGACGATTGGTATTATGAGTTTATATGCTTTGATGTACCAAAGGTAGTTCGGAGTCCCTGATATGATCAAGGACATGACGAGGAGTCTCAAAATGGTCGATACATAAAGATTGATATATTGGAAGCCCACATTTGGACATCAGAAGAGTTTCGGGTGAAATCGGGATTTTACCGGAGTGCCGGAGGGGTTACCATAACACTTCTGCTTAACGGTCTACGAGGGTACGTGGACGACACTCTCCCCTCTCGTTGCTATGCATCACCATGATCTTGCGTGTGCGTAGGAACTTTTTTGAAATTACTACGTTCCCCAACACTTGCTTCTATTGCTATACCACGTATTGATCCTTTAGAACAATATTTGCTAGACCATGAGAATGATTTTCATATGCATGAAAGAAATTAAATAGATAAAATTTTCTTTGAACAACGTCCTCTGCTTAAACACAACTTGCCTATTGAAACTCTAGGAGGTCCTCCTCCACCTAAAGGTGATCCTGTGTTTGAATTAAAACAACTACCACACACTTTGAAATATGCCTATCTTGATGAAAAGAAGATATATCCTGTTATTATTAGTGCTAACATTTCAGAACATGAAGAATAAATATTATTGGAAGTTCTGAGGAAGCACCAAGCTGCTATTGGATATACTCTTGATGATTTAAAGGGCATTAGTCCCACTCTATGTCAACACAAAATAAATATCGAACCTGATGCTAAAACCATTGTTGATCACCAACGCCGGTTAAATCTGAAGATGAAAGAAGTGGTAAGAATGGAAATATTAAAACTTCTGGAAGCAGGTATAATCTATCCCATAGCTGATAGTAGATCGGTAAGTCTTGTTCATTGTGTTCCTAAGAAAGGAGGTATTACTGTTGTTCCTAATGATAAGAATGAACTTATTCCACAAAGGCTATAGAATTGTAATAGACTTTTGGAAAATTAAACAAAGCAACTAGAAAAGATCATTACCCTTTGCCTTTTATTGATCAAATGCTTGGAAGATTATCTAAGCACACACACTTTTGCTTCCTTGATGGATATTCTAGCTTTTCACAGATCCCTGTTTCTCAACCTGATCAAGAAAAGACCACTTTTACTTGTCCTTTTGGAACCTATGCTTATAAATGTATGCCTTTTGGTTTATGTAATGCACCTGCTACCTTTCCAAGATGTATGACTGCTATATTCTCTGACTTTTGTGAAAAGATTATTGAAGTTTTCATGGATGAATTTTCTGTTTATGGAAAGTCTTTTGATGATTGTTTAAGCAATCTTGATCAAGTTTTGCAGAGATGTGAACAAACAAATCTTGTCTTCAATTGGGAAAAGTGTCACTTTATGGTTAGTGAAGGCATTGTCTTGGGTCATAAAATTTCTGAAAGAGGTATTGAAGTGGATCAAGCTAAGGTTGATGCAATTGAGAAAATGCCATGTCCTAAAGATATAAAAGGTATTCGTAGTTACTTAGGTCATGCTAGTTTCTATAGGAGATTTATCAGACTTTTCAAAAATTTCTAGGCCTCTCACTAGTCTCTTGCAGAAGGATATTCCTTTTTTATGATGATTGTTTAGAAGCCTTTGAAACACTTAAGAAAGCTTTAATTTCTGCACCTATTGTTCAACCACCTGATTGGAACTTGCCTTTTGAAAATATGTGCGATGCTAGTGACTATGTTGTAGGTGTTGTTCTTGGACAAAGAGTTGATAAGAAACTTAATGTTATTCATTATGCTAGTAAAACTCTAGACAGTGCTCAAAGAAATTGTGTTACTACTGAAAAAGAATTCTTAGCAGTTGTGTTTGCTTGTGATAAATTTAGACCTTATATTGTTGATTCCACAGTAACTGTTCACACAGACCATGCTGCTATTAAATATCTTATGGAAAATAAAGATTCTAAACCTAGACTTATTTGATGGGTTCTCTTGTCACAAGAATTTGATTTACATATCATTGATACAAAAGGAGCTGAGAACCCAGTAGCTAATAATTTGTCTAGACTAGGAAATGTGCTTGATAACCCACTACCTATTGATGATAGTTTTCCTGATGAGCAGTTAGCTGCAATAAATGTTTCTCATGGTAGTCCTTGGTATGCTGATTATGCAAATTACATTGTTGCTAAATATTTACCACCTAGCTTTACATACCAACAAAAGAAAAAATTCTTCTATGATTTAAGACATTACTTTTGGGATGACCCACATCTTTATAAAGAAGGAGTAGATGGTATTATTAGACGTTGTGTACCTGTGCATGAACAGGGACAAATCCTACAGAAATTTCACTCCGAGGCTTACGGAGGGCATCATGCTGGCGATAGAACTGCTCACAAGGTATTGTAGTCTGGATTTGATTGGCCTACTCTCTTCAAGGATGCCCGTAAGTTTGTCTTATCTTGTGACTAATGTCAAAGAATAGGTAATATCGGTAAGCGTCAAGAAATGGCTATGAATTATTCTCTTACTGTTGAACCATTTGATGTTTGGGGATTTGCTTACATGGGACCTTTTCCTTCCTCTAATGGGTATACACATATTTTGGTTGCTTTTGATTAAGTTACTAAATGGGTAGAAGCTATTCCAACTAGTAGCGTTGATCACAACACCTCTATTAAAATGCTTAAGGAAGTTATTTTCCCAAGGTTTGGAGTCCCTAGATATTTAATGACTGATGGTGGTTCACACTTTATTCATGGTGTTTTCCATAAAATGCTTGCCAAGTATGATGTTAACCATAGAATTGCATCACCTTATCATCCTCACTCTAGTGGTCAAGTTGAACTTAGCAATAGAGAAATAAAATTAATTTTGCAAAAGACTATCAATAGGTCCAGGAAGAATTGGTCTAAGAAATTAGATGATGCACTTCGGGCTAATAGAACAGCATATAAAAATCTTATGGGTATGTCTCTTTATAAAATGGTTTATGGAAAAGCATGTCATTTGCCTCTTGAGTTAGAACATAAAGCATATTGGGCAATCAAAGAACTCAATTATGATTTCAAACTTGCTGGTGAAAAGAGGTTATTTGATATTAGCTCATTAGATGGATGGAGATCCCAAGCTTATGAAAATGCAAAATTATTCAAAGAAAAAGTTAAAAGATCGCGTGAAAAAAGAATACAAAAGCGTGAGTTTAAGGTCGGAGAATATGTTCTTTTGTACAACTCTCATTTCAGATTCTTTGCAGGAAAACCCCTCTCAGAATGGGAAGGCCCATACGTCATCAAGGAGGTTTACTAGTCTGGAGCCATCAAAATAAATAATTCCGAAGGTACTAACCTGAAGGTTGTCAATGGGCAACGAATAATGCATTATATCTCAGGTACGCCTATTAATGTTGAAAGTAATATTATCCAAACTATGACACCGGAAGAACACATAAAAGAGTCCTTCCAAAACACTCCAGAATCATGAAAATAAGGAGGTACATGATACGGTAAGTAAACGGACTCTGAAAAATCCGCAAAAATATTTTTTATCGGTTTTGGAATATTTAAGAATTTTGGGAATAAAGAAACTTCCAAGAAGCGTCCCCTGGTGGGCACAAGACACCTGGGACACCTTCCGCACTCTGTTTTTCTACCATATATTTGTCCCCCAAGATAAAACGTCTATATATACTTCCCAAACCCGTTGATCACCGTATCGCAGAGAAATCCTCTGTTCTCTTTTACCTTGCTATTTTCTGTCAAATCCCACCTACCATGGCCTCTTCAAGCTCCTCCAAGGACAAGTTCTTCAAGAACGTCATCAACCCATATCTTCGAGAAGTGGTGCAACACCCTCAGGTCATCCAGATGCATGAGTGGTGCTTCACCTCCACGATGTGTCGTGTCCTAAGGGGACGGGAACCGTGGGCGCCAGGCTTGAAGCTGTGGAGCAAGACATCTTCAAGTGCAAGGGGATGGTGGAGCATGGTCTCAATGCCAATCACCTCATGATCACAGACCTTTCTCGTGATCTCAAGATGGATGGCAAGCCCATGAAGGACATCATCTTCACCCTCAAAGAGCAAATCAACTTTCTCTGAAGCTAGATATATGATCTTCAACACCAAGTCTTTGAATATGAGGCGAGGTTTAAAGGTATGATTTTGGATGCTAGCTGCAGGACTCATGGGACTCACTCCTCTTATGATGGTGGACCACTGCCATGGAAATCCGAGGACAAGATTTCTCCTTCATCACCATCATCTTCATCACCACCAAAAGAGAACTGACTATCGGGTATGGGCACTCCCCTTGGCTTCTGCCAAGCTTGGGGGAGGTGCCCCGGTATCGTATCATCCCACTATATTTTTTGCTTTTACTTATTTTAGTTTGATCTTTTTCTTTAGATGAATAAAAGTTTAGTTCGATCCTTTCTTCTTTGACAGTTTGCTTAGTGACCTATCCTTGTAATCGTGTGCAAGTTATATAATAATGTTTAGTATGAGTCTTTGCTTTCTTTACTTTCATGTTGCAAATAAAAGAAAATAAATAAGAAAGGAAACATATAAAAGAAAGGAAATAAATAAAGAAAATATTATATACTAATCCTATGGTAGGTGATGGCACCACATAAGGAAAAGTATAAGTAGAAAATTTATTAGAGATTGACAAACATAGCATTAGTCAATGATGCAACTCATGAAAGAATTTATAATGGAAGAGAAGATTCACATATAAATATACTATCCTAGAAATCTTTTGTAATTGTGAGCCCTCATCAAAATATTATATGCAAAAATTGTTGACGTTGGACAAGGAAGACAACTCAATGATTTATGTTTGTTCATATTCACATAGAAGTCATATTGTCATAGATCCTTTAACATGTGGTGCTTGCCCCTATCTTTGCTAGCCAAAAATTCCGCACTAAGTAGAGATACTACTTGTGCATCCAAGAACCCTTAAACCCAAATCTTATTTTCAACTGGCCACCATACCTACCTAGGGATTGAGCAAGATCCCTCAAGTAAGTTGTCATCGGTGCAAAAATGCAATAAAAATTGCTTCGAAAAGTGTGAGATCATTTAGTGTAAGAGAAAACTGAGCGTTGCACGAACTTGTGATGGTGAAGAATAAAAGCGACAAAATTCATAATAAAGGTCGCTATCACAAGGGGCAATGTAACGTGACATTCTTTTGCACTAAGGGATTGAGCATACAATCAAATAAGCGCATAGCAACCTATGCTTCCCTCTGCGAAGGGCCTATCTTTTCCTTTTATGTATTTACTTTTATGAAAGAGTCAAAGTTCTTCTCTCTATTCCTTTTATTTTTCTCCTTTGGCAAGCATCATGTCGTGAGGAAAGATCTAGGCACATATGTCCAGTTGAATATGGGTGGCATCAGTTATTATTGTTGACATCACCCTTGAGGTGAGTATGTTGGGAGGCGAAACCATAAGCCCCTATCTTTCTATGTGTCCGGTTGAAACATTTTGCTCATGGGTACGCGGTGAGTCTTAGAAATCATAGAAGACTATATGATGGTTGAGTATGTGGACTTTCCTAAAGGCTCCGACACGTGACCCTTCCTGAAAAGATGATGAATTGTAGTTGCAAAGTTGACTGAGAACATAGTTTGTTGGTTTCTAATAGAGTTTTTTCTTTATACTTTGATTGTGTGATGAACTATTACTTATTCATGAGAAGTATATGATAAAAGTTCTATGATAAAAGTCCTATGTTTAATTTTGTTGCTGTAATAATAATCAACATGATGCTTCTATGTTCGTATTTTGTTTTTATCGACACCAATCTCTGAAAGCATGTGGACATGTTTTTTGATTTTGCTTTTTGCTTGAGGACAAGCGAGGTCTAAGCTTGGGGGAGTTGATATTTCCATTTTGCATCATGTTTTTCTATTGTTATTTACAATGTTTTTATCCATAATAATGCTTTTTGGAGTAATTCTAATGCCTTTTCTCTCATAATTTGCAAGGTACACACCAAGAGGGAGAATTCTGGCAGCTATAAATCTGGACCTGGAAAAGCTACATCAGGCCACCTATTCTGCACAACTCCAAACAAGCAGAAACTTCACGGAGATTTTTTTATGGATTATTTAAGAATTATTGGAGCAAATAACTACTAGAGGGGGGCCCACCAGGTGGGCATAACCCACCTGGGCGCCAGGAAGCCCAGGCGTGCCTTGGTCGGTTGTACCCTCCTCGGCCCACCTCCGGTGCCATATTTTGGTATATAAGTCATTTTTACCTAGAAAAAATAAGGAGAGGACTTTCGGGACGGAGCGCCACCATCTCGAGGCGGAACTTGGGCAAGAGCACTTTTGCCCTCCGTCGGAGCGATTCCGCCGGGGGAACTTCCCTCCTGGAGGGGTAAATCATCGTCATCATCATCACCAACAACTCTCCCATCTTGGGAAGGGCAATCTCCATCAACATCTTCAACAGCACCATCTCCTCTCAAACCCTAATTCATCTCTTGTGTTCAATCTTGTTACCGGAACTATAGATTGGTACTTGTGGGTAACTAGTAGTGTTGATTACATCTTGTAGTTGGTTACTATATGGTTTATTTGGTGGAAAATTATATGTTCAGATCCAATATGCTATTTAATACCCCTCTGATCATGAGCATGTTTATCATTTGTGAGTAGTTACCTTTGTTCTTGAGGTCACGGGAGAAATCATGTTGCAAGTAATCATGTGAATTTGATATGTGTTCGATATTTTGATAGTATGTATGTTGTGATTCCCTTAGTGGTGTCATGTCAATGTCGACTACATGACACTTCACCATATTTGGGCCTAAGGGAATGCATTGTGGAGTAGCAATTAGATGATGGGTTGCGAGAGTGACAGAAACTTAAACCCCAGTTTATGCGTTGTTCCGTAAGGGACCGATTGGATCCAAAAGTTGAATGCCATGGTTGGAATTTATTCTTAATACTTTTCTCGTAGTTGCAGATGCTTGCGGGAGGGTTAATCATAAGTAGCAGGTTTGTTCAAGTAAGAACAACACCTAAGCACCGGTCCACCCACATATCAAATTATCAAAGTAGCGAACACAAATTAAACCAACATGATGAAAGTGACTAGACGAAATTCCCGTGTACCCCCAAGAACGCTTTGCTTATCATAAGAGTCCGTTTTGGCCTGTCCTTTGCCTTAAAAGGATTGGGCTACATTGCTGCACTTTTGTTACTACTATCATTACTTGCTCGTTACAAATTATCTTGCTATCAAACTACTCTGCTACTTACAGTTTCAGCACTTGCATACACTACCTTACTGAAAACTACTTGTCATTTCTTCTGCTCCTCGTTGGGTTCGACACTCTTACTTATCGAAAAGAGCTACAATTGATCCCCTATACTTTTGGGTCATCAGCATGCTTGAAGTATTATTGTTTTTATGTCAATATTAAACTTTTGTTTTGAAACTTATGGATCTAAACATTCATGCCACAATAAAGAAAATTACATGGATAAATATGTTAGGTAGCATTCCACATAAAAAATTCCGTTTTTATCATTTACCTACTCGAGGAAAAGCATGAATTAAGCTTGGGGATGCTTGATACGTCTCCAACGTATCTATAATTTTTGATTGTTCCATGGGATTATATTATCTGTTTTGGATGTTTTATATGCATTAATATGCTATTTTATATTATTTTTGGGACTAACCTATTAACCTAGAGCCCAGTGCTAGTTTATATTTTTTCCTTGTTTTTAGATCCACGTATAAGGAATACCAAACGGAGTCCAAAAAGAATAAAATCTTCGCGATGATTTTTCTTGGACCATACGACACCCCGGAGACTTGGAGATCAAGTCAGAAGAGCCACGAGGGGGCCACAAGGGTAGAGGGTGCGCCTAGGGGGTAGGGCACGCCCCCTACCTTGTGGGATCCTCGATGACCCCATAACCTAGTTCTGCCTCCTATATATTCACATATATTCCCGAACTTCCAGAAGCGTCCACAAAAACACTTTTCCACCTACGCAACCTTCTATTTCCGTGAGATCCCTTCGTGGGGCCTTTTCTGGCATCCTGCTGGAGGGGGATTCGATCACGGAGGGCATCTACATAAACTCTATTGCCCTTCCAATGAAGCGTGGGTAGTTTACCTTAGACCTACGGGACCATAGCTAGTATCTAGATGGCTTCTTCTCGCTCTTTGATTCTCAATACCATGCTCTCCTCAATGTTCTTGGAGATCTATCCGATGTAATCTTCTTTTGCGGTGTGTTTGTCGAGATCCGATGAATTGTGGATTTATGATCAAATTATCTACGAATATGATTTGAATATCCTCTGAATTCTTATATGCACGATTTGATATCTTTGTAATTCTCTTCGAACTATCGGTTTGGTTTGGCCAACTAGATTGATTTTTCTTGCAATGGGAGGAGTGCATAGCTTTGGGTTCAATCTTGCGGTGTCCTCACCTAGTGATAGTAGGGGCAGCGAGGTACGTATTGTATTATTGCCATCGAGGATAAAAAGATGGGGTTTACATCATATTGCTTGAGTTTATTCCTCTACATCATGTCATCTTACTTAAAGCGTTACTCTGTTCTTCATGAACTTAATACTCTAGATGCAGGCAATAGTCGGTTGATGTATGGAGTAATAGTAGTAGATGCAGGAAGGAGTCGGTCTACTTGACATGGACGTGATGCCTATATTACAAAATCATTTCCTTGTATATCGTCATAACTTTGCACTTTTCTATCAATTGCTTGAGAGTAATTTGTTCACACACCGTATTATTTGCCTTCAAGAGAGAAGCCTTTAGTGAAACCTATGGCCCCTGGTCTATTTTCCATCATATTAGTTTCTGATCTACTATTTTGCAATCTTTACTCTCAAATCTATACAACAAAAAACCCAAAAATATTTTATCTTTTGTTTAGTTTTATTTATCTATCTTTATCAGATCTCACCTTTGCAGATGACTGTGAAGGGATTGACAACCCCTTTATCGCGTTGGGTGCAAGTGTTTGATTGTTTGTGCAGGTATTGGTGATTTGTGCGTTCTTCTCCTACTGGATTGATACCTTGGTTCTCAAACTGAGGGAAATACTTATCTCTACTTTGCTGCATCACCATTTCCTCTTCAAGGGAAAAACCAACGCAAGCTCAAGAAGTAGCAGTGGACTACTCCCTCCTCATCCTGGTGGCCGCCGGGATGATGAAGATGGCTTCCCGTGAAGATTTCCCCCTCGGACAGGGTGCCAGAACGGGCTCCCGATTGAGTTTTCATGGATACATAGGCTTGCGGCGGCAGAACTTCTCATATAGGGTTATTTCTGGGGGTTTCTGTGTTTATAGGATTTTTTGGCGTCGGTCTCATCCTAAGATTGGCTAAGGTGGGCCCACTGGGCACCAGGGCGCGCCCTAGGCCCCTGGCATGCCCTAGTGGGTAGTGGCCACCTCCTTCACCTTCTGGTCCTCCCACAAAGCTTCTAGTGCCTATTTTGTTTGAAAAAAACATCAAAAAGTTTCGCCGCGTTTGGAGAACCTTTATTTCTGCACAAAAAACAACACCACGGTAGTTTTGCTGAAAACAGTGTCAGTCCAGTTAGTTCCATTCAAATCATACCAAAACCATATAAAATTATTGTAAACAAGGCATGAATACTTCATAAATTATAGATACGTTGGAGACGTATCAACATCCCCATGCTTAATTCCTGCTCGTCCTCGAGTAGGTAAATGATAAAAGAAATAATTTATGAAGTGTGAATGCTAGCATTGTGTATAAGTTTGATCAATGATAATTTCAATCACTTTTCCTAGCATCATAACAACAACTGTTTCTCGTAGAACTCATCGTGATAAAATAGCAATTAATTCACATGTTATGATTCAAACAATGCATTATCTTGAAACTTAACAACCTATGTTCTTAGTCACCAATCAATTGCAATTGAACTTGTTCAAAAAAGTCTAAGTAAGAGCTCCACATACTCAAATATTCTTCTATGATTGCTAGTACTCAAAGAATATTGTTAGAACAAACGATATCCATCAAACACAGAGAAAGATAGCGGCTTAATGTTTCGCCTCCCAACTCATTTATCATATAGATAATTTTCCAAAATATTAATTCATGATCAAATATATTTTACTGGCCATATGTCGGTGCACTAAGAACGGGGCCCTTAGTGCCCCGGGCTTATGCATGGATGGAGGCAGCATCCCCGGCAAGAGGCCTTGGCAGAAACCAGCTTAAGCTAAAAGAGTAGCTCTTCATGAGATCAAGGAGCGCATCAAGAAGACCAAGGCAAACCACAAGTTGAAGGTAGCTCTTGCCGGCAAGGTGAACTCGGCAAGATGAAGTCCCAACAAGCGCCGAGCCCGGTAGGCCATCACCAACCCACCAGCACTACACCTCACTGAGCAGGTAGTCACCATCCGTGAGGTGTCGAGCTTGCAGGCGGTTAGTTGAAGCTTGTCAGGCACGTGGCAGCCTGCTGGAGGGAAACTTACCTTTATTGACACCCGTTCTAATGGCGTGTCGACCTAATAGGAGGCAGATGAGCAAGCGGTGTGGAAACCTTGCCAGGGCTCCTCCTCCTTGTGACACTAAGTGATGCATTTAATGCATTTTGTCCTAACTAGCAGAGTTAGGTAGGATACTTATGTTTCTATCTAATCATCCTGTAAGGACCCTTTTTACCACTTTGGTAACCCCTTGAGCTATAAAAGGAGGGTCAAGGCAACCTTTACAAGGGTTCGAACCCATTGCAACCTCACGCGTAGGTATTCGTGCAGCTGCCCTCTCCTTGTGACTTGCCGGGAGAGAGTGCTTCGCGTGCTTGCACACACACACACACACATCAATAAACCAGAGCAGGAGTAGGGTTTTACGTTTCTCAGCAGCCTGAACCTGGGTAAAACCATCATGTCCCTCGTCATCTTCCTCTTTGCGTCGCGTGCACCCCCTCGCCGAACCAGCCAGGGGGCAGTCCTGCCCCATAGATCGTCGACTCCACACCGTCATCTTTGGCACGCCAAGTAGTGGGCATCACCGCGTGAATCAAGCCCATGAACGGTGCATCGACTTCATGTAGTTTAGCATCTCCTTCACCTTTCATGGCCCCCAAAGAAGAAGGGCTCCATGACGACAAAGCCATCAACATCCAAACTCCCACCGCACACGCCCGCGGGCGGTGCAGGCAGCGCTGCCACAGCGGATGGTGCGGATGCCGCGGTGAGCGTGGCCAACACAAGCAGTGCGGTCATCGTGCCCACTTTGGTGGGAGCAGTAGGTGGAGGCAGCGATTGTGCTATTTGTAAAGTGAATGCCGAAGTTGCGAAGCATCCTCAGAGACAAGATACGTGTGGTCAACCCAGTCGTCGATGAGCCGGCACCTAGCATCGCGGGCACCCCCCCCCCCTTACAGGGTTGACTGCCCGACAACATCGCGGGTCGCAGGAAGTTCGTTGGGAATTCGGCCGGGCCAACAAGCCCTGGTCGTCATGAGGATGCCATGGCAAGATGTTCACTCCACCTTCCCCGACAGGATTTCTGACAGGTCACGGTTCTCTGTACGTGCACAATATACGGACAAAAGGGTTCCGCGCGTGCAAGATTCCCGGGGGAACCAGGAGAAGAACCTTCCATTCCTCACGGCAAGAATTGCGGCGAAAAGGAAAAGCTAAGTTGAAAAATCTCTTAGGTCCATTTCCTAGATTATTTCCTGCAATTCCCTTGTTTGGACTAATGTTTGTATAAGAAAAACTGCACACGAAGGAACCCTACCGTAATCATTCGCACCCTTGTCTGTTTTGAGCCTGCAATGATATGTCTCCATCGGATCTACTTTTCCAAACAGTTTTGCCCTTGTTTTGGACTCTAACTTGCAGGATTTGAATGGAACTAACCCAGACTGGCGTTGTTTTCGGTAGAATTGCCATGGTGTTATTTTTGTTCAGAAATAAAAGTTCTCGGAATGACCTGAAAATCAACGGAGAATATTTTTGGAATATATAAAAAATACTGGCGAAAGAATCAAGGCCAGGGGGCCCACACCCTATCCACGAGGGTGGGGGCGCGCCCCTTGCCTCGTGGGCTCCCTGGTGCTCCACCGACCTCAACTCCAACTCTATATATTCATGTTCGGGGAGGAAAAAAAATAGAGAGATGGATTCATCGCGTTTTACGATACGAAGCCACCGCCAAGTCCTAATCTCTGTCGGGAGGGCTGATCTGGAGTCCTTTCGGGGCTCCGGAGAGGGAATCTGTCACCATCGTCATCATCAGCCTTCCTCCATCACCAATTTCATGATGCTCACCGCCGTGCATGAGTAATTCCATCATAGGCTTGCTGGACGGTGATGGGTTGGATGAGATTTATCATGTAATCGAGTTAGTTTTGTTAGGGTTTGATCCCTAGTATCCACTATGTTCTG
This sequence comes from Triticum urartu, assembly GCF_003073215.2. Classification (NCBI taxonomy): domain Eukaryota; kingdom Viridiplantae; phylum Streptophyta; class Magnoliopsida; order Poales; family Poaceae; genus Triticum; species Triticum urartu. Next base: position 359,809,042 of record NC_053022.1, on the reverse strand, counting down.
AGATTGATGTTGCTATGACTTTGCTATGCTTAATGCTTGTCACTAGGGCCCGAGTGCCATGATTTCAGATCTGAACCTATTATGTTTTCATGAATATACGCGAGTTCTTGATCCTATCTTGGAAGTCTATAGTCACCTATTATGTGTTATGATCCGTTAACCCCGAAGTGACAATAATCGGGATACTTACCGGTGATGACCGTAGTTTGAGGAGTTCATGTATTCACCAAGTGTTAATGCTTTGGTCCGGTACTCTATTAAAATGAGGCCTTAATATCCCTTAGTTTCCAATAGGACCCCGCTGCCACGGGAGGGTAGGACAAAAGATGTCATGCAAGTTCTTTTCCATAAGTACGCATGACTATATTAGGAATACATGCCTACATTACATTGATGAACTGCAGCTAGTTCTGTGTCACCCTATGTTATAACCGTTGCATGAGGAATCGCATCCGACATAATTATCCATCACTGATCCAATGCCTACGAGCTTTTCATATATTGATCTCCACTTATTTAGTTTTCCGTTGCTACTATTACAATCACTATAAAACCAAAACTATTACTTTTGCTACCGTTACCGCTGCTATCATACTACTTTGCTACTAAATACTTTGCTGCAGATATTAAGTTTCCAGGTGTGGTTGAATTGACAACTCAGCTGCTAATACTTGAGAATATTCTTTGGCTCCCCTTGTGTCGAATCAATAAATTTGGATTGAATACTCAACCCTCAAAAACTATTGCGATCCCCTATACTTGTGGGTTATCAAGACTATTTTCTGGCGTCGTTGCCGGGGAGCATAGCTCTATTCTTTGAGTCACTTGGGATTTATATCTATTGATCACTATGAAGAACTTGAAAGATGAAAGAACCAAGATTTTACCCTCAACTACGAGGGGAGGTAAGGAACTGCCATCTAGCTCTGCACTTGATTCACCTTCTATTTTGAGTAAACTTGCGACACCTACTCTTGCTATTTATTCTGATATGTCGCATGTTATTGATGATGCCACTTCCGCTTTCCATGATACTTATGATGAAGCTACTTCTATGCTTGACAATACTATGCCATTAGGTGAATATCTTGATGAACAACTTGCTAGGGTTAGAGTGAATGAAATTATTGAAACTGATAATATTGATGAAAGTGATGATGAAGATTTTCCCCTAGATATGAATTGCCTATTGTGCCTGAGGGTTATGTTATGGATGAAGAAACTGCTAGAGACTTCTTAGCTTGCAATGATAGATATGATCTTAAGAAATTATTAGTTAAGCTTAAAGAAAAGTCTTTGAATGCTGGAATGAAATATGACCCTGCTTTTGCTACTTCACCTATCTTTATTTCTGATAAGGATTATGATTTCCCTGTCGATCCTGAGTTAATTACTTTGGTTGAATCTGATCTATTTTATGGCTATGAATCTGAAACTGTTGTGGCACATCTTACTAAATTAAATGATATAGCCACCCTGTACACTAATGATGAGAAAACTCGTTATTAATTTATCCTTAAGTTATTTCTGTTCTCATTAAAGGGTGATGCTAAAACATGGTTTAATTCTCTTGATCCTGGTTGTGTGCGTAGTCCCCAGGATATGATTTATTACTTCTCTGCTAAATATTTCCCCGCTCATAAGAAGCAAGCTGCCTTAAGGGAAATATATAATTTTGTGCAAATTGAAGAAGAGAGTCTCCCACAAGCTTGGGGGAGGCTTCTCCAATTACTTAATGCTTTGCCTGATCATCCTCTCAAGAAAAATGAAATACTTGATATCTTTTATAATGGACCAATCGACGCTTCCAGAGACCACCTGGATAGTTGTGCTGGTTGTGTTTTCAGGGAAAGAACAGTTGATCAAGCTGAATTGCTATTGAATAATATGTCAAGTAATGAAAATAATTGGACACTTCCTGAACCAACTCCTAAGCCAACTCCGAAGAAAAGGGGTATTCTATTTCTCAGTCCTGAAGATATGTAAGAGGAAAAGAAATCTATGAAAGGAAAGGGTATTAAAGCTGGAGATGTTAAGAATTTACCACCTATTGAAGAAATACACGGTCTTGATAACTTGACACGGGTAGTAAAGGTAAATTCTCTCTATAGATTTGATGAAGGTGATATCCCTCGTTATAAGTCTACTAGCCAATGCTTAGATGAGTTTGATAATTTTATTGTTAAACAAGAGAACTTCAATGCTTATGTTGGTAGACAATTGAAACACAATGCTGATAGGCTTGAACACTTGAGTGATTATATGTCTAGAGTTAAAGGTGAACTTAAACTTATTAGTAAACATGCTTCTATGGTTACCACTCAAGTAGAACAAGTACTTAAGGCTCAGAATGATTTGCTCAATGAATTGAATAATAAGAAAAATGATAATACTGTTAGAGTTATGACTAGAGGGGGTAAAATGACTCAGGAACCTTTGTATCCTGAGGGCCACCCTAAGGGAATTGAGCAAGATTCTCGGAGAATTAATGTTGATGCACCTAGTTCTTCTAAGAAGAAGAAGAAGAAGAAAAATGATAGGACTTTGCATGCTTCTAATGAACCTTGTCGGCGTGGCTCAAAGGGGGCCCAGCACGGCCCATCTTCACCAACACGAGACTCAAGACCCTCGCGAGGGGCCAAGCCTCGCGGGGCGTACGACGCGGAGCTTCCTCAGGCGCGGCCTTGTCAGGCTGGCTCGTGAGGAGGCGGAGAAACCGAGGCAGGGTACCTCGCGAGGTGCCCGTGACGCAAGCCATGACGACTCAAGGCGCCAGGCGGGTGCCAGCCCGCGCAGCGTCCTCCTTTCCTCTTTAGTGCAAAGGGAGCAAGCGCAGCCGCGGAGTACCGAGGCGTCAGGCAAAGGTTGCCATTTCGGTGCAACAAGACCAAGACCAGGAGGGCTACGAGATGGAGGTCACCGTGGAGCCCAAGACGGCGTCATCGCTAGAGCTTTGCGCAGGCGAAGACTGCTTTTGTCAGGATAGCTGATACTTGTTGTCCCCCTTCAAATTAGCCCGCCATTGTTGGCTCCCTTCCCGCTCAATATTTGGGAAGAGGACCAAGGCCTCTATAAATAGGACCAGCCACCCACAGAACACAAGGGTTCGGGGATTCGGTTGTTGGGAAATTAGTTGGTTAGAAGCATAGAGAGAGAGAGAGAGAAAGGTGGCTGAACTCCTCCCAGCAGTTCATCGCCCCAGCCAAGAGCAGACCCTCGCGAGGCTGTTCTTCCTTGTATTGTTCATCATCATCAGCCCCAAGAGGCAATCCATCCACCACACACTGGAGTAGGGTATTACACCACAATGGTGGCCCGAACCAGTATAAACCTTGTGCCTCTTTTGCAGTTCTTTCAGTAGTTTAGAGCCTTGCGAGACGGAGAGGTAGAAGGCGTAATCTCCGCGCACACCCTAGAGTTCGAACCTTAAGGATCTGCCGGAACCCGAAATCCGACATTTGGCGTGCCAGGTAGGGGTGCGCCGGAATCTGTCTTCCACCGCACCGTTCTCCTCCGACCGTCGCGTCCATGTCCAACGCTGGTCGGGCCCGCTCCGAGCGCCGGGCCGCCATCGCTTCCCGCGTCGCCCAGACAGCGCCCGTAGGCGGACGTCCTCATCGTTCCCCGTCACCTGCCATCAACGCCGCCACCGGCCCGGCGGGGGGCGAGCAGCAGGCGTCGTCTCAGCATCCATCCGTGCGACAAGATGGCCGCACCGCTACTCCATCGCTCACACCAGCTGGTTCCTCGTCCCGCGCGCTCCGCGCACCCTTGGAGGCTCGAGCTGCGCTCATCGCGGCAAACGAGCTCCTGCGCTACCGTCCCGTCGACGATGTCTACGAAGAGTGGCTCAACCGCGTCGCCGAGCTCGTCCGCACCGCGGGGGGCTCTCCCGCGCCATCCGTTCCGCTGCGCCACACCCCGCCCCGCACGGGCAACGAAGCTCCGGGGGCGTACCAGCCGCCTCCTCTCCAAGAAGACGCCATGGCTCCAAGGCGCGTGGCCCCTGGGCGGAACCCGCTCCGTCAAGTGCCAGCGCAGCAAGAACAGAGCTGCCAAGAAGTCCCTCGCCCGCAAGGAGCTGCCCGGGCACTCCCCGCTCCGGCACGCCGCGACCCTGCTCCGGCTCCGGCACACCAAGACCCCGCGCTGCTCCTAGCTGCAGCGCGTGGGGACCCTCAAGACCGAGCTCTCCACCAGCCAAAGCCTTTCGTGGCCACCGCAGGCTGCCGTGCCTAAACCACCAAGCTGCGTAGCATCGTGTGGCCCGGCAAGTTCAAGCCAGACCTGCCTCCTCGTTACGACGGCACAACTGACCTTGCAGAGCTCCTCCAGCTCTATGAGCTGGGCATCGAAGCTACCAGCGGGGACGAGAAGGTCATGGCGAACTGGTTCCCCATGGCGCTCAAGGAAGGAGCTCGCACCTGGCTCCTGAATCTGGCTCTAGGCACGATCTCTTCCTGGGACCAGATGCGCACCCGCTTCATCGCCAACTTCCAAGGTACTCACGACTAGCCGCCCGCCGTGAGCGACATGTGCCGCATCAAGCAACAACCCGGAGAGACCCTGCAAAAGTACATCCAGCGCTTCAATAGCGCGCGCCTCAAGATCCCCAAGGTGTCCGAGGAGGCCATCATCTCGGCCTTCTCCGATGGTGTGCGTGACGTCATGATGAAGGAGGAGCTGGCGATGCATGAAGACCTGTGCACCTCCCTGGAGCTGTTCAACTTGGCGACCAAGTGCGCCAGGGCTGAGGAGGGACGCCTCTCCCTCCTCGAGATGCCTGCCGCAGACCCAGAAGAGAAGAAGCCCAAGGCCAAGGACGTGAAGCGCAAGGGGGCTGCCGTGCTTGCGGCAGAACTAGACACCAAGCGGGGAAAGATCTGCCTGAGTCCTCCAGGGGCGGCCGGTACTGTGTGTACCACGACCTCCAGACCCACAACACCAACGAATGCCAGGAACTCCGCGCCGTGCGAGAAGGAAGGATCGGCCGTCGTCCCGAATGCGCCGATCGGGGCTACGGCTGAGGAGGAGGAAGAAACGCAGGACGCTGGGAAGACCGCGGCCCGCGCCAAGGGTGGCGCGATAAACCTCGCGAGGATCGCTGGCGAGACCTGCCTCGCGTGGGGGACTAGAGGGATCAGCCTCGTGAGGATCGCCCACAGGGCAACACATGCCTCCCTCCACTGCCTCCTCAGCCAAGGAGGAACGAGGACCGCCGTCGAGACGAAGGGGCTGGGGGCTTCTAGGAGCCTCGCGCAATCGCCTGCATCCTGGGCGGAGCTCAAGCCCCAGCCTCACAACGCATCTTCAAGCAGTTTGCCTGCGAAGTGAATGCAGTCCTCCCCAGGCTTGAAGCAACGCACCCTCTCAGGTGGTCGGCCTGCTCCATCACATTCAGCTCAGCGGATCAACTCAAGTGTGCGGCAACAGCCGGGGTCCTCCCGATGCTTTGCTCCCCAGTCATCAGCAATGTACTGGTCACCAGGACCCTCATCGACGGTGGGGCAGGGCTCAACGTCCTGTCCGTGGAAACGTTCAACAATCTCCAAGTGCCCTATGACCAGCTTCAGCCAACCAAGCCCTTCTCCGGAGTCACCGACGGCTCCACGGTCCCGATTGGGCAGGTCCGCCTCCCTGTCACCTTCGGGGCACGCAACAACTACCACACCGAGCTCATCGACTTCGACTTCGCCCACATCCGCCTGCCGTACAATGCCATCCTCGGGTACCCAGCGCTGGCCAAGTTCATGGCTGTAACTCACCATGGCTACAACATCCTCAAGATGCCAGGAAGTGGCGGAGTCATCACGGTGCCCTGTGAAGAGAAAGATGCAGTGTGTTCCCTGGAGCGAGCCTTTCAAGCCGCATCACTGGAAGACCCAGATCGCGGAAGCAGGAGGCTTCCCGAGACCACCCCCAAGAAGAAGAAGACATCGTCCGGACCAGCCCCTCGGGAGGCGGGCCCCTCAGGGCCCGCATCTGCCCAGGGGAACCTCCTTCCATCGCATAGGAAAGCGCGCTCAGTGCCCTCCTCAGGCAGGGCTCGGGGGATCTCCCCTGGAGGGCCACCGACCTAGCCAAGGTCACGAGGGAGGCGCTTGGGCACCACATGGAGGCGTGTTACGAAGCACGTTTCCCGCAAGAAGGAGCAAGACAAGGCCATTCAAGAACTACAGGAATCAAGAATCATGAGGGGTTGCCACCGTCTACCGGCTCTGGCTCCCCATCCAGGCGAGGATGGTAGGCTGCGCGTCTGCATCGACGTACCAGGGCTCAACCAAGTCGCTACGATGGAGCGCCTCTAGCCCTCGTGAGTGGGGCGCTGCGGGGGTCCGCCCCACAGCTACGTTCGCATGCCTTACGGCTTGCCGGGCGTGGTTGCAACGTGCCAGCGCCTCATGAGGGGCATCATGGAGGCTCAAGAAGACAGGCGATCCGCAGCCATGGCGGAGATGGAGATGATCCGCGAAGAGCTACCCGTACCTCCGGAGCCTCCCGAGGCCCCTAGGCCTGGGGGCTCGTGAGGATCGGCTTCCGCAGCCCACCGAGTCTGCTGCACCAACACCCCTTTGCCCTCGACACCTCCATGTGACACCTTACAAGTTTCATTTCCAGCTGGGAGCGCCCTCCCAGGGCTGCATTGTTCCTAGGCCGCGTGGGTCCGTCCCTGCGGTATGTACCCCTTTTATTTCATGTCGTTAGCTTGCTTTGTTGGGGGTGCCCCTCGGGCTGCATCATCCCCAAGTCACTCGGGCCAGGCCCAGCGGCATGTATCTCCCTTGCGTTTATTTCCGGCTATGCATTCGCTCATCATGCTTGATTACTTGATGCCTGTCCACGGCACTTCTTCTTCTCCATGTCGACCACTTGCACGTTAAAGGGGGGGTACCTGAGCATCGCGAGTCAGGGCTCTTACTAGCTCTCCAGCCCTCACCCTCTGGCCATGTCCACGGCATCGCGACCTGGCATACCAGCGACGGCTGGGACAAGCTCGAGGGCCGGGACCCGAGGACGTAGAGTGCCGGCATCTAACCAAATCTGCAGGAACACAACACAAGATAAGGCCCAGTGCCAGGCGCAACCCGCCTAGAGGTGGGCCCCGTGAGTCCCGTGCTGGCTCACGGGTGCCCAGATACACCTCACCTAGCCCTACCGTGCCGGCCACGTGTCAGGGCGGGGCTGTACACGCCCCGGGGGCTCCTCCTGGAGGGGAGCCCCCTCCCACGTACCAGTGGAAGCACCATGCTCCGTGCTGGCTGAAGACACTGCCGAGGAGCGGCTATGCCCGTACACATGCGGAAGCGCTATGCTCCGCGCTGGTGATAAACAACTGAGGGTGACCCCCGGGCCGCATCAACCTCAGGGAGCCCAGAGCTCAGTGTCTAGCCTCATCGCAACGCCTCCCCTCGGGAGCGCCGCGCGAGGGGGCTGGGCACGGGGGCTGCGCCTGGGTCACGCCCAGACATACGCCACCCAGCCAGGCCCCTCGGGCCTGGTTCGCCGCGCGTCTCTCCCCGAGCGGAGCCAAGGTATGAAGGATGTTTGAGCGTCAAGGGGGACCCCTGAGCATCGTGACTCAGGGGCCTAACTGGTCCCGTAGCCCCTCACTCCCTAGTTCCGAAAGGCTAGCGCTGGGTGAGGCACACGCGGGGCCGGGCTATGCAGACGTAGAACGGTGGTCCCACTTGCATCTCACCTCATCACTCGCTGTTTGCGCGTCAAGGGGGACTCCTGAGCATCGCGACTCAGGAGCCTAACTGGCTCCGTAGACCCTCACTCCTTTGGTCCCGTCCTGGTTTCCGGTCGGGGCTAATGCTGGGTGAGGTACGCGCGGAGTCGGGCTCTGCAGACGTAAAACGGAAAATCCACCTACATCACACCTCCCTACTTGTTGTTCCTGCGCCAAGGGGGACTCCTAAGCATCGCGACTCAGGAGCCTAACTGTCTCCGTAGCCCCTCACTCCTTTGGTCCCGTCCTGGTTTCCGGTCGGGGCTAATGCTGGGTGAGGTATGCGCGGGACCTGGCGTAGAACACAAGCAAGTAGGGAAGAAAAGCATAAAATTCAAGGAATTTAAAAGCAAATATTACAGTCCATACTGTCGTCTCAATACCAAACGCGAGTTTAAACGCCTCCCCGAGGCATGATGCATGTGCAGGAAATTAAAAGCAGGATAGGAGCAGTAGCGGAGTCACTCGGCGGCGGTAGAGCAGCGCGGGTGGCCCCGCCTCATGGAGCAGCAGGACCGGCAGCATCCTGCTTCGACGTGGTACTGAAGGCCCGGAACTTCCCCAGCATAGCCTCCGCGTGACCCTTCACAGCCTCGGCAGCGGCGGCAGCACCCTCGCCGCTTACTGGCTCCAACAGGCTGTCGAGGTCGGTGCTGGGGTCGCGAAGGTAGATGTGGGTGAAGACCCGCGTCAGCGCAGCAGAAGACAGGACACGCGCCTCGGCCTCGGCCGTGGGGCCAAGGCCAAGGGTGACGTCCTCAAGAGCACGAACCAGGAAGGGAAGCAGCTTGATGGGGCCGTCCTCGGCGCCAGCCAGCAGGCTCTCGAGGCTACTGGTGTAGAGCATCTTCAGCGAAGCACGAGCCTTCTTCTCCATGTCTGCGAAGGCCACGCGATCCTCGGCAATAACCTTGGTCCTGCTGTCCAGCTCGACCTTCATCGCCTCCAACTCCTCCCCCAGCGCACCCAGGCGGTCGCGGCGCTTCTTGAGCTTGGCCTCCCGGCCCTCAAGGGCCACCTCGCGAGCCTTCATGCCTTCTTCTTGCTCCTGGCGAAGACGAACTTCTTTCGCGAGCTGGTCCCGCAGGCCTTGCAGCTCGTCCTCCAGCGCCTTGCAGCGATCGCGGACTTCAACCACCTCCCCCAGGGCTGCGTCGCGAGCAGCCTTCGTCTCAAGGACGGCCTGCCTCTCCTAGTCGCAGGACGTCGAGGCTTGAACCAGCGCCGCCCGGATCGAGGCGTCGGAGCGAATCCATCCTGAAGCTAGCTCCAAGCGCCCGGCCACCAGGCGAGGGTCGGCAAGAAGATCCTGCCGCAGCCGGTCCAGTCCAGCAACGGCACGCTCCAGGACGCCAGAAGGAGTTGGAGAAACAACAGTCGGCGGAATGGGGGAAGAAGGCGGCGACGGCAAGACCACAGCGTCCTGGGGTGGAGCCTGCTGCGCCCCATAGGCTGTGGTAGCGGCAGTGGGCAACGGCACCACAGGAGTCACTTGGGCCGTGGGGGTTGAGCTCGCCCCAGCCAGCTCGGCCAGGCCTCGCAAGGACGACCGGGCAGGAGAAGCCCGCGCGCCACGGTCACCCCCCTCCACGGGTGGAGGCGCTGCCGCGGATGGAGCCTCAGGAGCCCCCTTCGGCTTCTTCGCCAAGGGCGCCAGCCTATTCAAGAGATGCGAACATCAAGCCTCGGCAGCGGAACAAGAAATAAAGACAAGGGTCAAGCACTTACGGGTCATCGCCGGTGAGCTCGGGCAGCTTCCGGCCAAACTTGAAACCTGACAGCCGGCTGGAAGGGTCAACCTCGGAAGCAGAAGGCGCGTCTGCAGACTGCCTCGGGGCAGGGACAGACCCACGGGAGATCAGCCCGGTCCTGTCCTTCTTTGAGATCAGAGGCAAGCTCCCGCTGACCTGCTCGTCTCCGTCCTCATCATCGTCGCTCAAAGAAAGGCGGAGGCCGTGGGGCCTGCGCCGGGGGAGTGGAGCCCTCGACTCCCCGTCGGTCGCCTCGGAGTCGGGCCCCTTCTCCCGCTCCTCCTCGTCCTCCTCTTTGCTGGAGTCGCCGGAGGGCACGTCCACCAGCCCCTCGGAAGCCGCCACGGGCACGAGCCCGTCCCCGTTAAAAGCGGGCATGGACTCCACCACCTGCTCCCAGTCGTCGCGAAGGAACAAGGGCTTGGGAGCGCCCTCTGACCTTGCCACCTCGCCCCCGACCAGAGATTGGAGGACCGCAGCCAAATCTTCGTCGCCCAAGGCCGCGGGGCTTGGATGAGGCCTCCACATCGGAGGTGAGTACTGCCGGAGTGGAGCCAGCTGGTGCTCCAGGAACTCCCTCAGCAACGACGCACCAGACAACTTCGCCGCCGCCGTACTAACCGGTCTCAGGTCCGCGTCCATCTTCTCCAACACCAGTTTCGCGCGGGGGTCCGTGAGCTCCGCCCGGCACCAGTCGCTGGAGCTCGCGGGCTGCTCCGCGGGCAAGATCAGCCGAGGGTGGATGCGCCCGGCATCTACCAAGACCCACTTGCTCCTAAAGCCCTCAATCCTCTTCCCAGGATTCGAGATAACAATGGTGCCGCCATACGCAACAAAGCTCGCGCACGCGGAAGGAGAACCGCGAGAGACCCGAAGGGAGAAGTAGTGGCGCAGCAAGGCCACTGAGGGCTGCACCCCTATGTGAGCCTCGCAGTAATAAGAAAAGATCGCCAGGAGAAGGACAGAGTTGGGGTGGAGATGCAGAGCCTGCAAGTTGTAATGGCGGAGGACAGAGAAGAAAAACTCGGAGAAGGGAGGCACCAAGCCCGCAGAAATGGAGCTTACAAAGAGAGGATAAAAGGTGCTCCCTCGGCCCTCAGGGGTGGCGGAGCCAGCCTTGAACACCCGCGCCCCATTGATGCCCTGCGCCGCCGCCATCCGGCACAGCCGGGAAAGGCCCGCCTTGGACACGCTCGGTGAGTCCAGAGCAGGAGAGTACCAAGCTTCGGCCGGAGGCTGACGAGGCGCCATGGCTTCCTAGGTCACGCGGCCGGAGTAGATCTGGAAATTTGGAGGAAGAAAGGGGAGGCGCAAGAAAGGGGATCTAAGCAGCAACCGGAGAAAGCAAAAGGCAAAGTCTGGGAAGATGCCGCTCCTTTATCAACCCGCGCGGTTGCTGAAGCACCCACGTCCAATCAACCGCCACGCTGCGCCCAAGGCCGCAGGCTGTTAGGGCCCGCGGCGCTTCGCCCTTACCCTTTCGCCTCTCAGCACGGCCAAGTCCGGGCGCGCCTTGGGCCCGGGGGCTACTGTCCGTGTTCTGGGAACGGGGGTCCCCAGACTTGCCTGCCTGCGGCCTGCGGCGTGGCTCAAAGGGGGCCCAGCACGGCCCATCTTCACCAACACGAGACTCAAGACCCTCGCGAGGGGCCAAGCCTCGTGGGGCGGACGACGCGGAGCTTCCTCAGGCGCGGCCTCGTCAGGCTGGCTTGCGAGGAGGCGGAGAAACCTTGGCGGGGTACCTCGCGAGGTGCCCGTGACGCAAGCCATGACGACTCAAGGTGCCAGGCGGGTGCCAGCCCGCGCAGCGTCCTCCTTTCCTCTTTGGTGCAAAGGGAGCAAGCGCAGCCGCGGAGTACCGAGGCGTCAGGCAAAGGTTGCCATTTCGGTGCAACGAGACGAAGACCAGGAGGACTACGAGACGGAGGTCACCGTGGAGCCCAAGACGGTGTCATCGCCAGAGCTTTGCGTAGGCGAAGACTGCTTTTGTCAGGATAGCTGATACTTGTTGTCCCCCTTCAAATTAGCCCGCCATTGTTGGCTCCCTTCCCGCTCAATATTTGGGAAGAGGACCAGGGCCTCTATAAATAGGACCAGCCACCCACAGAACACGAGGGTTCGGGGGTTCGGTTGTTGGGAAATTAGTTGGTTAGAAGCATAGAGAGAGAGAGAGAAAGGTGGCTGAACTCCTCCCAGCAGTTCATCGCCCCAGCCAAGAGCAGACCCTCGCGAGGCTGTTCTTCCTTGTATTGTTCATCATCATCAGCCCAAGAGGCAATCCACCCACCACACATTGGAGTAGGGTATTACACCACAATGGTGGCCCGAACCAGTATAAACCTTGTGCCTCTTGTGCAGTTCTTTCAGTAGTTTAGATCCTTGCGAGACGGAGAGGTAGAAGGCGTAATCTCCGCGCTCACCCTAGAGTTCGAACCTTAAGGGTCTGCCGGAACCCGAAATCCGACAAACCTGTTGTAGACACACCGGAGAATCCCAATGATATTTCTATTTCTGATGCTGAAACACAATCTGGTAATGAACATGAACCTAGTGGTAATGTTAATGATGATGTTCATGCTGATGGTCAACCTATCAATGAGAATGATGAAGAGATTGAACCTGCTGTTGATCTTGATAACCCACAATAAAAGAATCAACGTGAAGAGAATAAGAGACTTTGTTGCTAGGAAGCACGGTAAAGAAAGAGAACCATGGGTTCAGAAACCCATGACTTTTCCTCCTAAACCATCCAAGAAAAAGGATGATGAGTATTTTGAGTGCTTTGCTGAAATGAATAGACCTATCTTTTTGCGTATGCGTTTGACTGATATGCTTAAAATGAACCCTTATGCAAAGTACATGAAGGATATTGTTACTAATAAAAGAAAGATATCAGAAGCTGAAATTTCCACCATGCTTGCTAATTACACTTTTAAAGTTGGAATACAAAAGAAACTTGAAGATCTAGGAGTACCTACTATATCATGCTCCATTAAAAGAAACTATGTTAAAACTGCTTTATGTGATCTTGGAGCCGGTGTTAGTGTTATGCCTCTCTCTTTATATCGTAGACTTGATTTGAATAAGTTGACACCTACTGAAATATCGTTGCAAATGGCTGATAAATCAACTGCTATACCTGTCGGTATTTGTGAGGATGTGCCTATTGTGTTTGCAAATGTTACTATTTTAACGGACTTTGTTATTCTTGATATCCCCGAGGATGATAGTATGTCTATTATTCTTGGAAGACCCTTTTTGAATAATGCAGGGGCTGTTATTGATTGTACCAAAGGCAATGTCACTTTTCATGTTAATGGTAATGAGCATACGGTATACTTTCCGAGGAAACAACCTCAAGTCCACGGTATCAATTCTATTGGAAAAATTCCAACAATCACTATTGGAGGTTTTGAATTTCCTCTTCCTACTGTCAAGAAGAAATAAGATATTCTTATTGTTGGGGATGTGCATATCCCCGTTGAGGTAACCTAGTGTTATTCGGAAATTCTCCGGTTTCATGTGATTCGGAATGAGTTTGTTAACAAGACCTGATCAACCTTGTTAGTGGATTCCTTTTGATGAGCATGAGATGGATGAAGTTAGAAACACAACTCTCTGTACCCTCTTTTTACTTTCTGTTATTTAGATTAAATAAAGCAAAAATAGTATTTTCTGTCTGTTTTCTGAAGTATCCTTGCAATAAGAAATACCGCGAAAATAAAAGTTCTCCAAATGTCCCGAAATTGAAATATGATTTTTTCTAGTATATTTAAGAATTATTGGCACTGAGAACAGCAGGGGGCCTCACCATGTGCCCACAAGGGTGGAGGGCTCACCCACCCCCTGGGCGCGCCCTCCTACCTCATAGGCCCCCTCCACTTATTCTTGCACCCGCACTCTTCGTCTTCCTCCAGAAAAAATCATCCACCAGCTCAAACCCGAGTTCTAGCTCATCTTGCTGCCATTTTCGATCTCCTTGCTCAAAGCTCCATTCACAAAACTGCTTTGGGGGGTTGTTCTTCGGTATGTGTCTCCTCCAATGGTCTTATTAGTTTTGTTCTAGTGCCTTATTCATTGCAAATTTTTGCTGCTTAGGTGACCCTGTTCTTGAGCTTGCATGTCAAATTTATGTGGTCAAAAGTACTTTTAATGCATGATATGGCCTCTAGGCACTTGTAGGAGTAGTTGCTATCAAACTTGTTGAGTTTGGTTCACTTTTATTTTTGAGTTACTAAAAATTTCAGGAATTTTCAGAATAAGATGAAGAGATTTTTGAGGGGCTCTTCGAGCTAAAGCTCGAAGGATAATCAAAGTGAAGAGAATAAGAAGCCCAAATATAATCTCCCTCGTACTGCGGAGGTTCAGCCGTGCGAATGGCCTTGTGATGAGTTCTTGAGAGAAGCCGGGATTTATGAAGATTTTTATTATTTGGCTAAGAATGCAGGCCTCACCGACTTCCTCCACGACCAGCGTGAACAGTATATCCTACTCACCAATATTTTTGTGCAAAATTTTCATTTCCATGCTAGGAGATCGCCACCTTCGGCGGAATTTTATTTATATGATGAGCATAAGGAGATGTCCCTTTATGATTTTTGCCGGGTTTGTAGGATACCCTTTGAGGGCAGCATAGAGGAACCACATCATAATGATGTGGAGGGATTTATTGATATGATTGCTGTAGGGGAAACGAGGAAAGTTTCCGATGCAAGAATCACTAGCATACATTTTCCTGATCTATGTTACTTCGCAATATTTGCTAGTAGCTGCTTAATTGGTTGCGGGAACTCTAGAAATCTTAGTGCCTCTGATATTTTTATTTTGCGCCATACTTTGTTTTGTGATACTACTTTTAGTTTAGGCGCTATTGTTGCTAAACGGTTAAATCTGAACCATACAAAGGGTCCCGTCTTAGGAGGCATCTTCGCCTCGCGCCTTGCTGCACACTGTAACATACCTATTACGCATTATGAGAAAGAGGAAAAGTTGCTGCCTCATATTTTTCAAGATTATAAGAGTATGGTAGCACATGATTTTATTGTTAAGAATAAGAAGAAGTTGTTTAACTATAGATTGATATTTGATAAAGACAACTTCGAGACTATTACCTTGCCTGCTCCTTATTTGTTCAACATATATTCAGGCATGTACCTTCTTTTGCCGGAGGCCATTCATGCCTACCGGAGCCTAACATCAGCCCTAGAGCCTGAGCCGGAGCCACCACTTGATCCTCACCGTCAGTCTGTTTATCAGTGGGATCCGAAGGAGATCGCTAACCAGTGGCACGCTGAGGATCCTCCTCAGTACACCGGAGAGGGCAACATTGATCCCAGGCCATAGACCAACTTAGGCCAAAAGCCTAAGCTTGGGGGAGTACGTATTTCTCACCGACATTTCATTCATGTTCACCCACTCATTCTAGTTGTCAGTGCTCATACTTTTTCCTTGTATCATCCATGCTAATTTATTTACTGTTTTAAGCTTTCTTCTTCTATGTTTGAAAAAACTTAATAAAAACAACAAAAAAATTGGTTGTTGCTTTTAGCTAGTTTACTTTCCATGCTTGTAGTGGTAGTAATAATAAAAAGAAAACCCAAAAAGATTCCTCGTTCTTCTTTTGTTTGTTGGGAGCTTTCCCGTGTAAATAGTTTTATTTCTTTTCTTG
This sequence comes from Triticum urartu, assembly GCF_003073215.2. Taxonomy (NCBI): domain Eukaryota; kingdom Viridiplantae; phylum Streptophyta; class Magnoliopsida; order Poales; family Poaceae; genus Triticum; species Triticum urartu. The sequence goes on along the minus strand of NC_053022.1, from coordinate 359,793,891 downwards.
TTCTTTGGGGGTTGAGAGGAGAAGACTGAGGTAGTCCTAGATTAGGGGGTACTCAGACAGCCAGACTGTATACTTTGGCCGGACTGTTGGACTATGAAGATACAAGATCGAAGACTTCATCCTGTCTCCGGGTGGGACTCTTCTTTGCATGGAAGGCAAGCTTGGCAATTCGGATATGTAGATCTCCTTCTCTGTAACCGACTCTGTGTAACCCGAGCCCCCTCCGGTGTCTATATAAATCGGAGGGTTTAGTCCATAGGACAACAACAATCAGAATCATAGGCTAGCTTCTAGGGTTTAGCCTCTACGATCTCGTGGTAGATCAACTCTTGTAATACTCATATCATCTAGATCAATCAAGCAGGAAGTAGGGTATTACCTCCATCGAGAGGGCCTGAACCTGGGTAAAGATTGTGTCCCTGCCTCCAGTTACCATCAGCCTTAGACGCACAGTTCGGGACCCCCTACCCGAGATCCGCCGGTTTTGACACCGACATTGGTGCTTTCATTGAAAGTTCCACTGTGCTGTCACGATAAAGGCTTGATGGCTCCTTCGATCGTCGGCAACTATGCGATCCAGTGTGAGGTTTTTCTCCCCGGACAGATCTTCGTATTCGGTGGCTTCGTACTGCGGGCCAACTCGCTTGGCCATCTGGAGCAGATTGATAGCTGCGTCCCTGGCCATCAGGCCAAATTTGGAAGTTTGAACTACACTGCCGATATCTGCGGAGACTTGATCTTCGATGGATTCAAGCTCATGTCAGGCGCGCCGCACAGTCACGATGAGCATGACTTAGCTCTACCATCGGACGGTTTTCGGGAGATCGCACCTGCGGTTACTCCGGCCCTCAATTCATAGCAGATCGTGCCATCCGAGGACGGGTGGATGGACACCGCCACGGAGGCCGCACACTCAGCGGCGATAGAGCCAAATACTGACTTCACCTCGTATGAGACCTGTGTTATCGGACCCTTGGATTCGTCCCCGGCCATAGGCTCCGAACCGCCTACGTCCATGCCTATCCAATCGGATTGGGCACTGATCATGGAGTTTACCTCCACGAATATGTTTCAGCACTCGCCCTTGGGCGACGCGCTAGATTTATTGAGGTCTCTCTCTCTCTCTGTCAGGAGACCCTCGGCCGAACTATGTTCGGCTCGAGTGGGAAGCGGACGACGAAGGAATTCGTTCCCCACCCACCACCCACTTAATAGCCACTATCGACAACTTAACCGACATGCTTGATTTTGACCCCGAAGACATCGACGGTATAGACGATGATGCAGGAGAGAAACAGGAACCACCGCCCACAGGACGCTGGACAGCCACTTCATCACACGATATATACATGGTGGATACACCCAAAGAAAACAACGATGAGGAACGGGAAGATGCAGCGAAGGATAGTCCCCTCGAGAAGCAACCAAAGCGACAACATAGGCGCCGCTCCAAATCCTGCCTCAGCAAAACCAGCAATAACAATGCAAGAAAGAATAATACCCCGGCCGACTCCAAAGGAAACAACGACCACATGGACCCAGCAATGGAGCAGGATGAGCCAGCGGACGGCGAACATAGTACAGAGCCGCTGTCCGATCACGGCAACGCCGAGGGTAAAGCTCATCAACCTGTCTCCGGAGAGGAGAACAGTCCGAACGACGATGCACACATCATCCCAGAAAGGCACTTGGAACAAGAGAACCTCCATAGAAGGCTTATCGCCACCGCGAGGAGCCTGAAGAAGCAGAAGCAAAGGCTTAAGGCCGCACAGAATACGCTCAACAGTAGATGGAACAAAGTGCTTGACACTGAAGAAAAGTACGGCGGCAGTCGCCACACAAAGAGCTATGCAAAGTGCAAGCTGCTGCCTGAATTCAACGACGAGACTTTAGAGCCCATTCAGCCGAAAAATAAAATGACCGACCAGCCGGATCGACCACCCCGTGGCCGCGACAGGGCGGCTAACGACATCGCACACAAGTCAGCACACGATTTACGTGAAGACCTGCACAAAAAAAGTCGGTATGGCCAGGTCCATCTACGGATCTAGGAAGCGCGCCCCGACACAGAATCATGGCCGCCCCAACGACTATACTGACCAAATAACAGCTCGAAATCAAAACCAAATGCTACAACCGTCCGGAGAATGCCATGACACATCCAAATACAGGGGTGCCGCGCACCCCCTATGCTTCACCGATGAGGTGCTGGACCATGAATTTCCAGAGGGATTCAAACCCGTGAATCTAGAGGCATACGACGGAATGACAGACCCTGGGGTCTGGATTGAGGACTTTACCTTCAAATCCACATGGCTCGCGGAGATGATCTCCACGCCATCGAATACCTGCCCCTCAAGTTGAAAGGACCACCTCGCACTAGCTGAAAAGCCTCCCCAAAAACTCAATTGGAAGCTGGGAAGAGCTTGAGGATGCTTTTAGGGCCAATTTTCAAGGGACCTATGTCCGACCTCCCGACACAGACGATTTAAGTCACATAATTCAACATCCCGGAGAGTCAGCCTGAAAGCTTTGGAACAGATTTCTCACGAAGAAGAATCAAATCGTCGACTGCCCGGATGCCGAAGCCCTAGCGGCTTTCAAGCACAGTGTCCGGGACGAATGGCTCGCCAGACACCTTGGCCAGGAAAAACTGAGGACAATGATAGCCCTAACAAGCCTTATGACCCGCTTTTGCGCGGGCGAAGACAGTTGGCTGGCCCGTAGCGGCACCAGCAACCCAGGCATATCCGAAGTCAGGGATTGCAATGGGAAACCGCGATGCAATAAAAGCAAGCATCGAAACAACGAAGACAGCCCAGACAACACGGTGGTAAACTTCGGATTCAGGGGCTCTTGACCCGGTCAATGGAAAAAGCCATTTAAAGGCAGCAGAGATGGACCGTCCAGCCTAAATAAGATTCTAGACAAATTATGTCAGATTCATGGCACCTCTGACAAACCTACAAATCACACCAACAGAGAATGCTGGGTCTTCAAGCAGGCCGGCATGCTAAACGCCAAACACAAGGGGAGGGAGACACCAAGCGAAGACGAGGATGAGCCTCGCCAGCCGAACACTGGGGGACAAAAAAAATTCCCCCCAGAGGTCAAAACAGTGAACATGATTTACGCAACTCACATACCAAAGAGTAGGCGCCAGCGTGCACCCCAAGATGTATACACCGTGGAGCCCGTCACCCCCAAGTTCAACCCTTGGTCAGCCTGCCCGATCACTTTTGATCGCAGGGATCACCCGACTAGTATCCGGCACGGAGGATTCGCTGCCTTGGTGCTAGACCCAATAATTGACGAACACCATCTCACCCGAGTCCTTATGGACGGAGGCAGTAGTCTTAATCTGATATATCAGGACACCATCCGCAATACTACCTTTAAAGGAGTAATACCAGGCCCAGAGGCCCGCTGCACGGGCTCTCTAGTACTAGAGGTTGTATTCGATTCTCCCGACAACTTCCGAAGCAAAGAAATAACCTTCGACATCGCTCCATTCCGAAGCGGCCATCACGCACTACTCGGGAGAACGGCCTTCGCTCGTTTTAATGCAGTACCGCATTATGCTTATCTTAAGCTTAAGATGCCCGGTCCATGTGGCATCATCATAGTTAGGAGAAACACAGAGCGTTCCTCATGTAAGGAGGAATACGTGGCGGCTCTGGCAGCCAATCACTGAACAGCCTCTCCAACCAGACAAAATGATCGGTCCTCAAGACCACGGACATGGTTAGACGAGTCTGGCGCACCACTAGATGTAACAGCTCAGATAAACCTGAGATTGGGTCGATGGATACACCCCCATAGGTGGTACTAGGGGCTTCCCACATGTAAAAAGGGCTATAGTTCGGCTTGACCCTATTTAGATTTCATTTTAATGGTTCATTAATAATAACCAATTTTTCGCACAAAGATTTTATCCTGCGTTTTTCTCTTTTACAAATGATCATCATGCTACACCCTTCCAGAATACGGCACAACGGAGACACAGGCGCAGACGTGCAGTAGGGCCCCGCTCAAAGGCTTATTTTTAGATTAAGACCTTGTGTAAACCTTTTTTACTGTCTCTTATTGCTTCACTCCCTCCAGATACTCAACACAACTGAAAGGGATGCTGGCATTATGGACATTTCATCATGTCAGACTAATGCAAGTAACTAGAAATTCAGGGCTCATAATCGAGGGCGTTACTCAGCCCAGTATATGTTGTAAAGACCGAATACCTTAGGGAGTGTTCGGCGTCGCGAGTTTGGCCTTATAGGCATTAGCTCCGAATCATGTCTTTGGTCAATAGTTGGGTTTTCCCGGCTCCCATGTTTTGCTACCTTACGTTCCTCTCTATCGGCTAAGGGGGCACCGGGAGAAGTACTGCGATTGTGCCCTGGTTCATCTGGATGAGCACCTCAGTAGAGAGAGCCGAAAACTGACTGTCATGATAAAGCGCGAGACTGGTCAACTACTCGATGACTCAGTAGAATCTTCGCGATTCCTCCGCATTAAAGAAGGACCGGTTTCCCGGTCATGTATGTATGCGCACCATATTTGGATGAGCGCGGAAGTACCAGGGGCTATATAGTAGCCCCACCATCAAACTCCTATGGCTAAGTGAAAGTGTTAAAGCTATATAGTCCAATTGCCTTGTTCGCCATGCTATCACCTCCTTAATGGCCAAGACGTTGGGTCAAGTGTGAATACGCGCTTTTCCGAACACCCCCGCATTATGTGCGTGGGGGCTGAAGCCGATGACTACAAACTTTTAGGTTATATACACACATAAAATGGCCGCATAGGAGGCATCATAATACTTTTAGGCAAAAGTATAAACACAGCCTTTATAATCCAAATAGCATTGTTTTTCCAATTGGGATACATGTCACTCGAACATGATAATCTTCGAGCACTGAGCCTCTATTAAACGAGCGCCTTCTAGGACTTCTTCATAATAGTGCTCAGTCTGGACCGGGCCTACGGCCGGATCCCGGGTTGCAATAGCGGTGGCCTCCATCTCTGCCCAGTATCTCTTAGCACGGGCAAGAGCCATCCGCACACCCTCTATGCATGCCGACCTCTTTACAGCGTCAATATGCGGCACAGCACCAAGGATTAGTTGCACTAAACCAAAATAACTATTCGGCCTTGGTCCCTTCGGCCAAAGTTGATCCACGACAGACCTCATGGCAAGTCCGAACAACCTATGGAGATCGGCCCACTCGGCCATTTGTTCATTTAACAGCAGTGGACGCGTTAGAGCACTGAACTGCGACCAGAACAATCTTTCCACTTCATGATCTTTCTGATCTTTGAAAAACTCAGTCGCATCAGCAGCACTCATTGCCAAGTCCAAGTACACGTCTGCAGCACTCCATAATTGATCCAGAGGGGCATACTTCGGATCTCCGAACTTCGTCCGCAACAAAAAGGGCTTCCTAGCCATGATATCTCCGGCCTGACGGAGCTCCTCCTTCGCCGCTCTGATTTCAGAGCGGGTTTCCTTGGGCGCTTTCATGGCTTTCTTCAGGTCAGGCGCTTTCTCTTGACTTTCCTTTTCAAGAAGCTCATATCGGCCGGCGGCATCTTTCAGCTCAACAGCCATCTTGGCTACCTTATCTTCGCTCTGGCGATGAGAAGCTTGTTCGGCTCTTAAGTCTTTGGCCGCCTTTAGGGCGGCCGCATCACTTCTCCTGGCTTGTTCCTTGGCTCGGGAAAGTTCCACCCGAAGGGTCTCCAGGGTGGCAGCTCCATCTGCAGTCACGGCATATTATAGATACTAGCATCATGCTCCTCTTAATATTTGTTGACCACCCGAAAATACATACCCTGTGCCTCGCCAAGCCGCTTGTTCACAAGCGCAATGTCGGCATCCGCCGCATCAAGTTGCCGCCTCAGTCCGGCAAACTCAGCAGTCTAGCCAACCACCAGACCCTCAGCCGCCTGCTCATGAAAGCAGTGTGATCATTACCTAGGACTATGATCCTCTATTTGCCGCCTCCGGACAGCAACCAGAGTGTCAGGGGCTACTATCTGTATAGAGCACACCTAGCATTTGCGGTACCGTCAAATTTTTTTATATTACTTTGCGTACCTCAAAACATCTTAGCAGGCTCGTAAAAGCCTCATGCAACCCACTTTGGGTGGATGAAATCCTCTCAACCACCGTACCCATTAAAGCACGATGCGCCTCTGAGATAGCCGCTTGCTCCAAAAGACCCATCAGTGCATCCGGTTGTGCATCAGACAATCCCAGACTCTTTCTGTTGCTCTCCTTAGGAGCTGAATACTCCGGACTTCGGGTGGCCGAAGGGTTACCTTTTGGCCTTGGCGGATCAGGAGAAATCCTTCGTGATGACACCTCAGGGTCGTCCGCCCTAGGAGGCGGGGAGACAGGGGGAGGCATTTCTCTCTCCATCATCTCCGGAAGAAGATCCCCCAAAGACGAACTCTATCGAGAAGGGCTATGAGCTGGACTGCAAGATATATGTCTCGGTTATTGTCCTCGGAGATAAAATAGGATATATTTACCAAAGTACTCTTGTTTACTTACAGCTCGGTGGAGGGCTGGCCCCCTTGCGGGCACTGTGCAGTAAGGACGCCCTCTGGGGCAAGGCCCCCTGGTGAAGCTTTTTTCCCTCGTTTGGAAACCTTTGTTTCCAAGTCTTTAGAGGCAGTCCTTTTCCTTCCTTGGGGAGAGGGGATTCTAGATTCTTCTCCCCGATTATCCTCCTTCGCGGAGACACTAATTACCCTGGTTTGGATGAGTAACGCGTGAAGCCCGCTTTCAGCTTATTTATTCCTCCCTTTATCTTCCCCTGATGGCACTTGATAAGGTGCGTGCTCAAGCCTCCTAGCTAGTACAGGATCTAGTGAGCCTTTGTGAAGGGGGGCCGACCACCTGATCATCTCTGCCTTTCTTATCCAGTCTTGGCCAAGAGCGATTTTTTCAGAATGATGTTGTGACAAATAAAAAGACAGCATGTTCGGCCGCAGAATTACTTACGTGGGTATCTGGACAGTTGCAGTTGAGACCCGCATCCTCGGTGGTGTCCGGACACTTCATTCGTGATCCGAAGAACAATACATACATCTCTTCGAGCATCACGCCGAAGAATTGTTGAATAGTTCGCGGTCCTTGCGGGTTGAAATCCCACATACGGAGAGATCGACATTGGCATGGCAGGACCAGACGAACTAGCATAACTTGCATTACCTTGACAAGACTGACATCCCTCTTGAGGAGATCTCAGATGCGACTTTGCAATGTTAGCACGTCATTAATTGCCCCCCGGTCCAGCCCCTTGTTGACCCATGACGCCAGTTGCGGCGGGGGGCCTGAGCGGAAGGCGGGGGAAGCTGCCCACTTCGTACTTCGGGGAGCTGTGATGTAAAACCACTCCCGCTGCCATAAGTTGGACACCTCCGGGCAAGAACCCTTTGGCCATGGAGCATCGGCGCCTTTGCTTATTATGGCACCTCCGCATTTTGTGTGTCGCCCATCGATCATCTTCAGCTTCACATTAAAGGTCTTGATCCATAATACGAAGTGTGGGGTGATGCGGAGGAAGGCCTCACACACGACGATAAACGACGAGATGTGAAGGATGGAATCTGGAGCTAGATCATGGAAGTCGAGCCCGTAATAGAACATAAGCCCTCTTACAAAGGGATCAAGACTAAAGCCTAGCCCTCGGAGGAAGTGGGGAACAAATACGACACTCTCGTTGGGTTCGGGAGTGGGGATGACCTGCCCTTGAGCAGGCAGCCTGTGCGAGATTTCGGCGGTTAGATATATGGCTTCCCTTAGCTTCTTGATGTCCTCCCCTATGACAGAGGAGGCCATCCACTGACCTTGAAGGTTGGATCTGGACATGGCTGAAGGTGCGAAATGCTTAGCCTGAGCCTTGGGTGTTGGAACTCGAGGTGGGGTAGGGGAAGGACCGAGCGCGAGGAGAAAAGGCAGGCCTTGGCCCCTTTATAAATAGGGTGAATATCAAGCGTCCTCCGTGTGGCCGTTTGGAACTTGCCTAAAATAGAGGAGTCATACTAACCAGCACGATTGGGTTACCCACACCCGTATTGATGAGAATCCCGTGATAAGGGGAACACGATCTCTGCTTTGACAAGACGTGCCAATAAAACAGCCTCGCAACACGTGCAGTGGAAGGCAGGGAAAAATGGTTCGTAATGACCGGGCCATGGTAGGACGTCACGTTATGAAAGGTTGTCAGCAGATTAGATTTGTGGAATATTATACTCTCTATGGTGATATGTGGAATTTGTTTTACAGAGCCGGACACAATCTCTGTGTTCAAAATCTTCTATGGGGTATTCGGAGAAGGAACCCGCCTTGCAATGCCGATGACAATCTGCGCGCCCGACTCATCGTCATTGAAGCCTGGTTCAGGGGCTGCTGAGGGAGTCCTGGATTAGGGGGTAATCGGACAGCCGGACTGTATACTTTGGCCGGACTGTTGGACTATGAAGATACAAGATCGAAGACTTCATCCCGTGTTCGGGTGGGACTCTCCTTTGCGTGGAAGGCAAGCCTAGCAATTCAGATATGTAGATCTCCTTCTCTGTAACCGACTCTATGTAACCCTAGCCCCCTCCGGTGTCAATATAAGCCGGAGGGTTTAGTCCGTAGGACAACAACAATCAGAATCATAGGCTAGCTACTAGGATTTAGCCTCTATGATCTCGTGGTAGATCAACTCTTGTAATATTCATATCATCAAGATCAATCAAGCAGGAAGTAGGGTATTACCTCCATCGAGAGGGCCCAAACCTAGGTAAACATTGTATCCCCCGCCTCCTGTTACCATCAGCCTTAGACTCATAGTTTGGGACCCCCTACCCGAGATCCGCCGGTTTTGACACTAACAAACACCATGATGAACATGTTGAGTGGCTCTCACTTGAATTATTGTTGATCTAACCAAGAGCCCATATTACCTTGTCTTCTCCCTTGAATTGAATGCTTGCAGATTCCAGCTTAGTCCAATGCACGTGCACTATTATTATTATCCACACTATTCGGTTGTGCAAGTGAAAGGCAATAATGACGATATATGATGGACTGATTGAGATGAAAGAAGCTGGTATGAACTCGACCTCTCCTGTTTCTGTAAATATGATAAGTTCATCGTTCCTGATTCAGCCTATTATGAATGAAACATGTTTGCAAATACAATTAGAGATTATAGTTTCTCATGCCATGCTTAAGTAGCTAGGAGTTTATAATGGTTTACCTTGCGTGCCAACATGCTATTAAAATGGTTGTGATGTGGTATGATAGGGTGGTATCCTCCTTTGAACGATTCGAGTGGCTTGACTTGGCACATGTTCACGCATGTAGTTGAAACAAAATCAACATAGCCTCAACTACATTTATGTTCATGGTGAATTATATCCAACTCATGCTTGCACTCAGTGTTGATTAATTTTAATGCATGTTCATGACTGTTGTCGCTCTCTTGCTGGTCGCTTCCCAGTCTCTTTCTAGACTTCACTTGTACTAAGCACGAATACTTCTTGTGCATCCAACTCCATAAACCCCAAAAGTTATTCCATATGAGTCCACCATACCTTCCTATACGCGGTATCTACCTGCCGTTCCAAGTAAATTTGTATGTGCCAAACTCTAAACCTTCAAATGAAATTCTGTTTTGTATGCTCGAATAGCTCATGTATCAACTAGGGTTGTCTGTATATTCCATGCTAGGTGGGTTATTCCCAAGAGGAGTGGACTCTGCTCCTCACTCACGAGAAAATGGCTGGTCATTGGGATGCCCAGTGAGGGAGTCCTGGACTAAGGGGTCGTCGGGCATCCGACATGTTAGCCATGGGCCGGACTGATGGGCTGTGAAGATACGAAGACCGAAGACTGCACCCGTGTCCGGATGGGACTCTCCTTGGCGTGGAAGGCAAGCTTGGCGATCGAATAAGTAGATACCTTTCTTTGTAACCGACCTTGTGTAACCCTAGATCCTCCCGGTGTCTATATAAACCGGAGGACTTAGTCCGGAGGGGGGACAATCATTACCATAGTCATATAGGCTAGGCTTTTAGGGTTTAGCCATCTCGATATTGTGGTAGATCAACTCTTGTAATACTCATATGCATCAAGATCAATCCAGCAGGAAGTAGGGTATTACCTCCATAGAGAGGGCCCGAACCTGGGTAAACATCGTGTCCCCTGTCTCCTGTTACCATCGACCTTAGACTCACAGTTCGGGACCCCCCTACCCGAGATCCGCTGGTTTTGACCCCCTACTCGAGATCGTGCTTTACCATGACCGCCGGAGGAGCACTGGCCCCAGGCCAAACCCTCCCGCTGGGCGGCTTTACCATGACCGCCCGTTCGGTCGTCAAGCCAACAATGACCTCCCGTCGTATCGACTCCAAAAACTCCAAGCAGATGGATCCAGCGGAGCTTTCGTCTTTAAACGAGCTCCTAGATCCCATCGCCGCCCTGTGGGTCGCTATGGACTACGATCAAATTGGGATTAAACCCGATCACAGAGAAATCAAATCTCCACCGATCACCCACCAGATAGCGGTAGCCGAGGAGCGAGACGACAACTCTTCCTCCATACTAAGGACGGATTATGTCCGGATCTCCGACTTCGAAGAGCCGGACACCCACCTGCGAGGAGATGCATCCTGCCCTCCGAACATCGAATCGGATGATGGGCCTAAGAAATCAATGGATATCCCGGAGCCCGATCTGTTAAGTTCGGAAGTCCTTAAGAGTCCGGATCCAAAATTTGGTCAGGGTTCAGATTTATAACCACTCACCCACCCAAATATAAGTGCTCTCATGACCATACAATAGCAGTCTCAGGAAACAGTCCACTACTTCTTGGCCAGATTCCTTCTTGTCAAAGACAAGATTAAAGATTGCTGAGACAAGGAAGCAATCTCAGCGTTCCGCAACAATTGCAGGGACAAAGGAATGCTCAACACCATCAACCGTCATTGCATACTACAGTTCACTGACTTGGCAACTATCATACAGAAGTACAGCGCAATGGAAAGCACTTGGAAAACTCAGGCAGCCCATTGGGAACCATTGGTCCCCACTCAACCCCTCATTCAGGAGAAAAGGGCGCACCCTTGTAACACGCCCGGTCCAATGGTAAAGAAATATAAGTCCAGTACGAGGCACGAAACCGTTCTGGAAGGATGGCTCGATGGGCCATGCAAAATACACGCAACACCGGATAACATACCAACACATAGCCTTAGAGCATGTTGGATACTCCGGCATGTGGCCAAGAGCGGCGAGGATATCCCCACCAAGAATACCCCAAAACAACATCCCCCAGAAGATGACGACCCCAAAGTACTGATGGTCTTCGAGACATTCGCCTCAAACAATAGGCGCAAAAGGGCACTCCGCGGACTCGCCGAAGTCTATCAAATAGCAGCAATAAACCCATGGAACGTCATGGCTATAACTTTTCATGCCGGTGACGAACCAAAATACAGGACAGTCCAAGCACCAGCCGCCTTGGTCCTCAGTGCAATCGTGGACGGCTTTCGGCTCACCAAGGTTCTCACGGACGGCAGTAGCGGACTAAACCTCATATATGAAGATACACTCCACAAAATGGAAATAGACAGGAGCCGCATCGAGCAAAGCAGCACGACCTTCCAAGGAATCATTCCAAGTCGGGAGGCGGGGTGTGTGGGAAAAATAACACTTGACGTGGTATTTGGCACGCCGGAGAATTATCGGTCCGAAGAAATAACCTTCCAAGTGGCCCCTTTCAACAGCGGATATCACGCCCTCTTGGGGTGAGAGGCATTTACACGCTTCCAAGCTGTACCTCATTATGGGTTGATTTCTACTACACAACCTTCTTGTTGTAGACGTTGTTGGGCCTCCAAGTGCAAAGGTTTGTAGGACAGTAGCAAATTTCCCTCAAGTGGATGACCTAAGGTTTATCAATCCGTGGGAGGCGTAGGATGAAGATGGTCTCTCTCAAACAACCCTGCAACCAAATAACAAAGAGTCTCTTGTGTCCCCAACACACCCAATACAATGGTAAATTGTATAGGTGCACTAGTTCGGCGAAGAGATGGTGATACAAGTGCAATATGGATAGTAGATAATGGTTTTTGTAATCTAAAAATATGAAAACAGCAAGGTAGCAAGTGGTAAAAGTGAGCAAAAACGGTATTGCAATCCTAGGAAACAAGGCCTAGGGTTCATACTTTCACTAGTGCAAGTTCTCTCAACAATAATAACATAACTGGATCATATAATTATCCCTCAACATGCAACAAAGAGTCACTCCAAAGTCACTAATAGCAGAGAAAAATGAAGAGATTTTCGTAGGGTACGAAACCACCTCAAAGTTATCCTTTTTGGTCGATCTATTCAAGAGTCCGTAGTAAAATAACACAAAGCTATTCTTTCCGTTCGATCTATCATATAGTTTGTACTAGAATAACACCCCAAGACACAAATCAACCAAAACCCTAATGTCACCTAGATACTCCAATGTCACCTCAAGTATCCGTGGGTATGATTATATGATATGCATCACACAATCTCAGATTCATCTATTCAACCAACACAAAGAACTTCAAAGAGTGCCCCAAAGTTTCTACCGGAGAGTCAAGATGAAAACGTGTGCCAACCCCCATGCATAAGTTCATGAGGTCACGGAACTCGCAAGTTGATCGCCAAAACATACACCAAGTGGATCACGTGATATCCCATTGTCACCACAGATAAGCACATGCAAGACATACATCACGTGTTCTCAAATCCTTAAAGTCTCAATCCGATAAGATAACTTCAAAGGGAAAACTCAATTCATCACAAGAGAGTAGAGGGGGAGAAACATCATAAGATCCAAATATAATAGCAAAGCTCGCGATACATCAAGATCGTACCACCTCAAGAACACGAGAGAGAGAGAGAGAGAGAACAAACACATAGCTACTGGTACATACCCTCATCCCTAAGGGTGAACTACTCCCTCCTCGTCATGGAGAGCGCCGAGATGATGAAGATGGCCACCGGAGAGGGATTCCCCCCTCCGGCAGGGTGCCGGAACGGGTCTAGATTGGTTTTCGGTGGCTACGAAGGCTTCTGACGGCGGAACTCCCGATCTATTATGTTCTTCGATGTTTTTAGGGTATATGGATATATATATATATGCAAAATAAGTCGGTCAGGGGTGCCACGAGGGGCCCACGAGGGTGGGGGCGCTCCCAGGGGGTAGGCACGCCTCCCTGCCTTGTGGCCACCTTGAAGCTTCCCTGACGTCTACTCCAAGTCTCCTGGATTGCTTCCGTTCCAAAAATAACTCTCCCGAAGGTTTCATTCAGTTTGGACTCCATTTGATATTCCTTTTCTTCAAAACACTGAAATAGGCAAGAAAACAACAATTTGGACTAGGCCTCCGGTTAATAGGTTAGTCCCAAAAATAATATAAAAGTGTATAATAAAGCCCATAAACATCCAAAACAGATAATATAATAGCATCGAACAATCAAAATTATAGATACGTTGGAGACGTATCACGGGTACATGAAGCTTAAGATGTCTGGGCCCAACGACATAATCACTCTCGCCAATGATCCGAACATAGCACTCCGCGCCGAAAATAAAACTGCATCCCTGGCCCTTGAGGCATTATCTGAAGCCCTCGTGGCCGAAAATTAACCACACTGCGCTCCACGGTGGACAGGAACGATGTGATCTTAGATAAACGCCCCAAATCCAGCTCCTTTAAGCCAGCGGAAGAAATAGTCAAATTCCAGGTCCATCCAAAGGACCCCAAGAAGACAGCATCTATTGGGGCACAGCTAGACCCAATGGTCGACACCACGCTACGGGATTTTCTTCACGAAAACTGGGATATATTCGCCTGGCATCCTTCTGACATGCCAGGAATCCCACGCAAGCTGGCCTAACACAGCCTCAACATACTGAAGGGATACAAACCGGTCAAACAAACACTGCGGCGCATTTTCGAACCCAAACATCAAGCCTTGGGAGAGGAGCTAGCCAAGCTAATCGAGGCCGGATTCATTAGAGAAATAAAACATCCGGACTGGCTGGCAAACCTGGTGATGGTACCAAAGAAGGGTAAATCCTGGCGCCTGTGCGTCGATTTTAAAGACGTCAATAAGGCTTGCCCTAAGGATCCCTCCCCCTGCATTGATCAAATCATTGATGCTACTGCAGGACACGACTCACTGTGTTTCCTCGACGCATATTCCGGATACCATCAAATCAAAAATGAAGGAGTCCGACCAAGCTACAACAGCAATCATCACCCCATATGGGCCATTCTGCTTCAACACCATGCCCTTCGGGCTCAAGAACGCCGGCGCCACCTACCAACACATGATCCAAACATGCCTGGAAAAATAGATCAGAAAGACAGTTGAAGCCTATGTGGACGATGTCGTAATCAAGACAAGGCACGTCGAAACACTAATAGATGACCTACGTCTCACATTCGATAACCTCCGCGCATATGACATTAAGCTCAATCCAGAAAAGTGTGTTTTTGGCGTCCCCGCATGAAAGCTGCTAGGCTACATCGTTTCCAATAGAGGAATTGAAGCATATCCATCCAAAATACGAGATCTGTCACAATTGGCTACGCCAACAGACCTTAAACAAATCCAAAAACTCGCGGTTCGTGTGGCAGCTCTAAGCCGCTTTATCTTCAGATTGGGAGAAAAGGCACTACCACTCTATCGCCTTCTACGGCGAACCGATCACTTCGATTGGACGGACGCGGCAACAGCCGGACTGGTAGAAATAAAAACCCTTCTAGCGAGCAACCCAATCATGGCTGCGCCAAGCATCAGTGAACCCATTTTGCTATACATATCGACAACACATCAAGTGGTGAGCGCCGTGCTCGTCGTTGAATGAGAACAGGACGGACATAAATTCCCACCTCAGAAGCCAGTATACTACGTATCCACTATCCATACACCATGCAAATCCCGGTACCCCCATTATCAAAAGATATCATACGCGGTCTTCATGGCATCCCTAAAGCTACGATGCTACTTCCTGAAAGTGCGTTATATCGACTAGAGGGGGGGTGAATAGGCGATTTTTATGAAAGTCTTCAAAACGTGGAAGTTATGAAGACAAACGATAGAAATAACCTATTACCATGCAGCGGAAGGTAGACTACACTAGGCAAACCATAGTCAAGTATTCAATGGAGTGAAAGCACAATGACTAATAGCAGCAATGTAGTAAGGATCAGGTAGGAAGATATTATGAAGCCAAACAGAACATGCAGTCACTCAGTGAAAACAAAAGATAGTGCAATCATACAATGACTTCACAAGGACCAATAGTAAGTAAACGGAAGGGAAGGATGAAACCAGTGGCTCGTTGAAGACAATGATTTTTTGGACCAGTTCCAGTTGCTGTGACAACTATACGTCTGGTTAGGGCGGCTAGGTATTTAAACCTGAGGACACACAGTCCCGGACATCCAGTCCTGAACACGCAGCTCAGGACACCCAGTCCTCACCGTATTCCTCTTGAGCTAAGGTCACACAGACCTCACCCAATTACTCTGGTAAGTCTTCAAGGTAGACTCCCAAACCTTCACAGACTTCGTTCACCGGCAATACACAATGTCTCTTGGATGCTCAGAACGCGATGCCTAACCGGCTGGAGGATTCACAGTCCTCAAGTGTAATAAGTCTTTAGATCACACAGACAAGAAGACTTAAGTGATGCCTAACACTCCTTGGCTCAGGGTGGTTAGGGCTTTATCCTCGCAAGGAATTCTCTCTCAAAGGCTTCGAGGTGGGTTGCTCTCAAACGACAAAAGCCGTACTCTAACTCTAAGCAGCCAACCGTTTATGGTTGTAGGGGGTGGGCTATTTATAGCCACTAGGCAACCCGACCTGATTTGTCCGAAATGACCCTGGGTCACTAAGGAACTGACACGTGTTCCAACGGTTAGATTTCAAACTCATGCGGCAGGTTTACTTGGGCTACAAGCAAAGCTGACTTGTCCAACTCTGGACAAGTTTCGCTCTCATAGTCTTCACTCGAAGACATAGGTTTTGGTTAAGCATCACTTCAGTCATTCTGACTGGTTCTCTTGGACCCCACTTAACAGTACGATGGTTCCTATGACTCAACAAAGAATAAAAAGAACTACGAAAGATCTAAGTCTTCGAGCTCCATAGGCTTCATGCGATGTCTTCTCTTGTCATAGTCTTTAATGAGAATATCTTCATATACCACCTTTGACATCAATGTCTTCATACATTTTTAGGGGTCATCTCTGGTAGGAAAACCGAATCAATGAGGGACTTCTACCTGTGTTATCCTGCAATTCTCACAAACACATCAGTCCCTCAACTAGGTTTGTCGTCAATACTCCAAAACCAACTAGGGGTGGCACTAGATGCACTTACAATCTCCCCCTTTTTTGGTGATTGATGACAAACTAGTTGAAGTTTTCAACGGGGAATATAATATGTGAAATTGTAAAGAATAAGGAATTGTCTTCATAAGTTGCAAGGGCTCCCCCTGAAGATGTGCATATAAGTAATTTGCTTTTGGAGGTTGTGCTTGTGGAGATTCTCTTCAACTTATGATGACAATCCACTATGCATGTGAAGGTATGTGAAGATAATGACATGCATAATGGAAAATGGACATCTGCAAAATGATCTAAGTGCGGAATTTATCGTCGCACATGTGGAATTTATCATCGCATCACAAAGTAGCAAATAAGTAGCAGACGACCATCGAGTTTAAGTGTTACAACTCAAAGAACCAAATGTATCAAAACGAGAGTTGTAAACACAAAGCAAAATATAAAGCACCCACCCATATGGACCCGCTTGAAGACTATCAAACTCATATGCTTCTCCCCCTTTTGTCAGTAAGGACCAAAAAGGTTTGAAGACATAGAGCATCTACTCGTTCCCATGAAGAGTAGGTGAAGCAGCAGGGTCGTCGGTGGTGTTCGGCGGTGCAGAAGAACTTGGAGCAGTGCCGAAGCGTGCTGAAGGAGGTGGCGGTGAAGTGGCATCGTCTTCATCCTCGATCACTCTGGCATTCACAGTTGCAGCAGAGGAAGAGAACTCAGAGTCTTCGAGAGATGGAGTTCGTCGCAGCACGAACCTTCGAGGAGGTGTGGAGTCAAACTTGAAGCGTTCAGAGAAGCCATCCTCTTGAAGATCATCTTCAGAGCACATTAGCATCAGCCCTTTCCATGTGCGTCGAGAGGTTTCATGGGCAACAAAAGCATTCTTGGTGGCAAGATTGCGAATGCGGTTGACATCCACCAAGAGGCTTTGCATTTTGCGCTTCAGCCAGTCATGATGCCTATCCTGTTTCTGATGAAGAGCCACCAGAAGCTCTCGGTCATTAAGAACACGAGTGCGCTTTTTGGGTCATTGGGCAGTTGTGCTGTCGGTGGCTTCAGTAAGGGCAGGATGTGGTGCACGTGTAGTTCCAGCCAAAGGATATACACGAGTGACTACTTCAACTCCTTCAATGTTCTGAGAAAAAATTTGATGCTCCGCATTCTGAAGACTTAGAGGTTCCGTGGCAGGCTCAGGATAAATGGCATCAATAGACATATCCACATCAGGCAGAAAGATCTGATGATTGCGAGCAGATGGCTGATATGAGATAGCGGAGTGGAGTTTGATCAGCCGCATTATCCATGGAGCGTAGAACTTCAAGCCAAAAAGATCAGAGCCTGATGCAGCAAGTTGGCGGATAAGGAAGTCATGTGCATTGAAGCATTTGCCATGAAGAATATAGAAGACCAAGGTCTTCATTGCACCTTCCAGCTTGGCATGTGGAGAGTGTCCTTTGATGGGCCAGAGATTTCGCCTTATGATGTGGTAAATAGTCCTTGGCAGATACTCAAGGTCTTCAACAAAGAACTCTTTGGGATATGCAGCATCTTGGGGCAATGGCTTCATCATACTGAGCATCTGACTCATGTTGGGTTCAGGCTTCTGAAAGATGCTCTCTACAGCTTCACTGTGAAGCTGATAGCCATGTTCATAGAGATCGGCAGGAGTGGGGAGACCAGTGAGCTCAATGATATCAAAGGCTTTGGCTTCGTGATGAACATTTCCTGTCATCCACTCCAGGACCCAAGTCTTCGAATCTCTGTTGTACCCGCGGATGTGAAGTGTGGTATAGAATTGGAGCAGCAACTCTTCATTCCAATGCTCTTGGTTGGTGACGAACGACAGCAATCTAACCTCTTTGAAGCAATCCAGAGCTTCTTCCAGACAGGGCAGACCAGCTATTGCTTTAATGTCAAGACACTTGTGTGGGAAGATGCGACCTTGATTGTAGAGAATGCAGGAGTAATAGCTTCGCTGCGGATAGCTCCAGAACCGATCAGATGATATTCTTTCCCTTGAGTAGGGGTTCCTGGAGCTATTGAAGAAAGTGTTGTCTGCTCTGAAGCCATTGACATTAAAGGATCCAGGTGCTGATGCAGGACCTAGAAACCTGGGCAATCTTGGGATTGGATTCTGTACCTGAGGCCTGTGCTCAACATGATAGTCGAACTGAGGACCAGCAGCAGGCGCAGGAACAGAAGAAGTGGGATCAGTGGCTTCGCTGACTTCTGGTGCTTGGGTTGGTGAAGGCTCCACATTACCTTCAACCATGACAGCGTCAGTGGCTTCATTGGTGTTGGTGGTTGTAGCCTCAAGATTCTCAACCTCCACTTGACGAGCTGGAGGGTCGGTCATAGTCACGTTCTCCTCGAGAAAAGCTTCTTGGTGGGATGGGGAAGTAGCGGCTTTTGGGGTTTCTTCTTCATCGGCTGATGCAGCCGGAATGTCTTCAGCAGCTGTAGCTTCAGACTCAGAGACTGGAGGCCTTGGTCCTTTGCGAAGCCTGTGTAACGCTGGCGACGCCTGTGGAGTTGGAGTTGGCTGGGCCTCAAAGTCTTCTTCCTCTTGTGCTTGTGGGTGATCAGCCCATGATGCATCCTGAGCAATTGGCGTCAGAGGACGACCAATGCTGATGAGTTCGCTGTGCGTTAGCACAGGCGATGATACCTGTTGGTGCTCGAGCTGAGGAAGAACTGCATAATCTTCAACATGGTCATGGTGACCAATGTCTTCAGCAGCGATGGGATCAGCTGCTGGAAAGTCTTCAGCTTCATGAGCCTCTGTGAAAGCAGGCTCATGGACAGTCAGTTGACGTTCTTGAGGTTCAGCGTCAGGGCAAACCATGGAGATGGGTTCAACAATCAAGGGCTTTGTGGTAGCAGCCCGTTCCTTCTTGGTCTTCCGCTTCTTCTTGGAGGGAGCAGTAACAGAGGCTTCAGGATGTTTTCTCTTCCTTGCTTCAGCCTCAGCAGTCCTCGTCTTCTTCAGCTCTGAAGCGGTTGACCGGGCCTTTGGCTTCGAGCCAGTCATGCTAGTTGGGAAGACAAGGGGATCTGCTTCCTGCCTTGGTGCGTTGGATTCGGCCACAGTGGACTTCTTCTTCTGCTTAGCATCCATCCTGGGATCAATGCCCAGACGCCCAAGGGCCTTGCGCTTCTCAGCCTCGTTGTAGCCTTGCACACACTTGTCAGCCAGGCTCTTCATGCGCTCCCGAGAGCCCTGAGCTTCTGCGCGTTTCTTGAGAAAGGCTTCTTTGAGCTCGTGCAGCATAATCTTGAAGTTTTTCACCTCTTGCACGCTGAGCTTGGCCATATGCTTCTTGAACTGAGCTTTCTCAAAGTCAATCTTTTGCTTCAGTTCAACAATGCGCTAGGCGATAGCTAATTCTGAAGCAATGGCACCATGGAAGGCGACACTGAGGCCAATTGGTAGTTGCAGATCTTCGAAGCTTATGTTGGGCATGTCAAACCACTCATCAATGAAGTTGTGGATGATTGTCACGTCAAAGAGAGGCAGATCATTGAAGATTTCTGCTTCTTCTTTGCTCTTAATGAGTTGCTCAAGAGTGTCATCTCCAAGATCTTCATCACTGGACAGATCAATGGCATCGTTTCGCAGAATGGCAGCAGCTGTCAGTTCTTGGCCAGTGTGTGGCAGAGGCATCTTGACCTTCTGGGGCTTGGAGATGCGTGACAAATCCTTAGACTGCACACTGTCTTCAGGAGGTGCAGTGGCCAGTGGCTTCGCCGTGAGATTTTTGGTGCAGAGGAAGGCTTTGAAGATTTTGGCTGCTTCAGCTTCTTTGGCTTCGGTGCTGCAGGCGCTTCATCTGATTCAGCGTCATCTGCAGGCTCATTCACGGCAGTCCCTTGAACCACGATATGGGTGATGAGACCTTCAAGGTTGTAGAAGGGCCCAAGAAGATTGGGTTTAGCTTCGCGAGTTCCATCGGCACGGGGAGCAGAGGGACCAGGGTTGAAGTCTAATCCCAAAGACTTCTTGTTCTGCTTCACTGAGTTCTTGGCAAACTGGAAGTTGCGCTTGAACAGATTGTCGTCACGGCACCATAGTAGTGACGATGGGTGTGCATCTGCAGGCTGTGGCCCTCGGACCATGCAAGGATAGAAGCCTTGTTCAATGGCTTCTTCTCTGGACCTGGGTTGAAGATTCTTGTATAGGATGTCTCCCCACGGTCTCTTTATGGCATTTTTCTCAGCATATTCTTGGGTCACAAACTGGTATTTGAACCATTGTTCTGCCCAATATCTTCGAATCCATTGGATTCGGGTCTTGCGCTGATTATAATCCTCTTCAGGATCTGTCTTGTAAAGTTCTGAGAGATCATCAGGCAGATCTCTTGATGTTCCGCCACGACGCTGTCTACCTCCCTTCCTTGTAGATTTCTCTGAAGCCATGAATTTTAAACTGAAAGGCTTCAATACGTTCAAAGGCTTCAAAGGTTTTTGCTTGCTGGACAAATAGGAACTGGCTTCGGGAGAATTTATATGATGTTGTAAGAATTCTGCAAATGAATGCAGACTATGAGAACCAAGGGATTCTCCCACGGACATGTACCTGTGACAGCATTAAGGTGCGAGGGAAGGGGAAGAGGTCATATGCATTCTTAGAAGATTTTGAAGATAAATCAGTTTAGAAGACATTAACCTCATCGTGCGAAGACATTCACTCATAGATAAGGAGTTGGTTCCAGATTTGTACGAATCCAGAGATCAGTACAAGTGAGGAATCTAACTACTTTGTGAAGCATAAGTGAATATACTAGGCATGTTATGAGATGCAGTATGAAAGAGATCCAACTTGTGTGAATAAAAACTGCTTGTGGTAGAAAGTGACAAAGCTATAGGATCAAAGGGGCCGTAAAAAGGAAGTTTTATTTACCACACGAAGAACTGCTAGACGGAGTGGAAGAGGAGGCCGAGCAGTTCGATCGTCCGTGCCCTAACTTGGCGACGGAGGACACCTACGGCGACGGCGGAGAAGATGATGTCCGCGGTCGGTGTGAAGACGGCGTCGGAGAGGTTGCGGCAGCGAAGCGCTTCGTCGCCGGTGTCGTCGAGGGCTAGCGGTGGCTATAGGGTTCGTGCGAGAGTGGAAGAAGAGATAATGATTGTGGTGAGGCGTGTATTTATAGGTACAGGGGCGACTCAGTGTTATTACACAGGTGCCCCTAGCGAATCACATCTGAGGAACACGTGGCCATCATGCAGCATGTCGGAGGTTGTTCCACGTCCCACGCACGCCTGGGTTGTCGGGTGGTCGTTCCCACTTCTCCGGGTTTCAGGTGAAGGAATGAGCATTGAAAACAGACTTAATGTTTGTCTCTGTATCTTCTGCTGACAAGGACGCAGAGAAGACATCCGATAGTTTCAATAGAATGCATACGACTTGGAGAGATAGAGTTTGAGATAGAAAGCATAGCAAAAGACTCAACACGAAGACATAGCTATAAGTGAATGCTGTAGAGGACAGAACACTAGTATATATATATATATTCAGCATAGTGAAGATAATCATGAAGACATGTTGAAATTGAAGCCAAACCAAATGTGAAGACATAGCAAATGTAACGCCACGAGTGAAACACTTCGAGCAGACCTTTGGTGGTGGCGTTACCCATCGTATAGGAAGTATTAGACCCAGACACGACGCACAATTT
The DNA here is from genome assembly GCF_003073215.2 of Triticum urartu. Taxonomy (NCBI): domain Eukaryota; kingdom Viridiplantae; phylum Streptophyta; class Magnoliopsida; order Poales; family Poaceae; genus Triticum; species Triticum urartu. Next base: position 359,771,816 of record NC_053022.1, on the reverse strand, counting down.
TTGTGGCGCTCCGAAGTCAAATTACACATTAATGTATTCACACTTAGAATGTATGTCTTCATTGATTGAAGATATACTTTACTTCGTGTGTTGCACATCTAAGTCATCAATATGCATAAGTGTTAGGATGTGTGCCTGATCACAGGACATTTGAGGATTCCAAGATATTTAGCTCACACCGTAACTTGCAAAATCTCTTCTCATCCAAGGGCTTGGTGAAAATATCTACCAATTGCTCTTCAGTGTTGACATGTATGATATCAATATCTTCCTTCACAACATGATCTCTGAGAAAGTGATGATGAATTTCAATGTGCTTTGTCTTCGAGTGCTGAACTGGGTTGTTGGCAATCTTGATGGCGCTTTCATTGTCGCAGTAGAGTGGCACTTGCTTCAGATGAATGCCATAGTCCTTGAGTGTTTGCTTCATCCACAGAAGCTAAGCGCAGCAAGATCCAGCAGCAATGTATTCATATTCAGAAGTGGAGAGAGATACACAGTTCTACTTCTTTGAAGACCAACAGAAAAGTGATCGTCCTAGAAAATGAAATGTGCCTGATGTAGACTTGCGATCCACTTTGTCTCCAGCATAATCAGCATCCGAGAATCCAACCAGATCAAACTCTGAGCCCTTTGGATACCATAATCCTAGAGTTGGGGTGTGAGCCAAATATCGAAGAATTCGCTTCACAGCTAAGTGATGCGACTCCTTTGGTGCCGCTTGAAATCGAGCACACATGCAAACACTAAGCATAATATCTGGCCTAGATGCACATACATAAAGCAAAGAACCAATCATGGAGCAGTATACCTTTTGATCGAACTCTTTACCATTGTCGTCAGGACCCAGATGATGTTTGGCTGGCATTGGCGTCGTGAAGCCTTTGTAGTCTTGCATACCGAACTTCTTCAGGCAATCTTTGAGATACTTCTCTTGAGATATGAAGATGCCGTTGCGTTGCTGTCGTATTTGAAGACCGAGGAAGAACTTCAGCTCTCCCATCGTGGACATCTGATATTGCTCTTGCATCATATATCCAAACTCTTCACAGTACTTCTGATTTGTGCATCTGAAGATGATGTCATCCACATATATTTGGCACACAAACAATTCACCATCATATGTCTTCGTGAAGAGAGGGGGGTCGAGGGAACCAGGTATGAAGCCTTTGCTCTTCAGGAAGTATTTGAGTGTGTCATACCAAGCTCGGGGGGCTTGTTTGAGGCCATACAGTGCCTTGTTGAGCTTGTATACCATGTCAGGATGTTTTGGATCTTCAAAGCCAGGCGGTTGTGCAACATACACCTCTTCTTCAATCTTGCCATTGAGAAAGGCGCTCTTCACATCCATTTGATATAGAAGTATGTTATGATGATTTGCATAGGCCAGAAGTATGCGTATGGCTTCAAGTCTAGCCATAGGAGCAAATGTTTCATCGAAGTCAATGCCTTCCACTTGAGTATATCCTTGAGCAACGAGACGAGCTTTGTTTCTGACAACTTGACCATGCTAATCTTGCTTGTTGCGGTATATCCATTTGGTGCCTATTATGTTGTGCTTCCGAGGATCAGGACGCTTAACTAGTTCCCATACATTATTCAGCTCAAACTGTTGAAGCTCTTCTTGCATAGCTTGAATCCATTCAAGTTCTATGAAGGCTTCTTCAACTTTCTTGGGTTCTGTTATTGAGACGAATGCGAAGTGCCCATAGAAATTTGCTAGCTAAGTTGCCCTTGAACGAGTGAGCGGACCAGGTGCATTGATGCTATCAATTATTCTCTCAATCTGCACTTCATTGGCAACACGAGGATGTACAGGGCGAAAATTTTGCTATTGCTGATCATTGTCGTTGTTAGAGGGATTGTCTTCAGACTGAGCATTGTCTTCAGGTTGATCAGGTGCGGAGATGATAAGTTCCTCTTCAGGTTGAGCTTCAGAGGGTATGATTTCTCTAGTTCCCATTAGCTTGATTGATTCGCTGGATGGAACTTCATCTAGCACATTTGGCAGGTGTTCTCTTTGTGAACCGTTAGTCTCATCAAATCGCACATCCACTGTTTCAACCACTTTATAATGAAAGAGATTGAAAACTCTGTAGGAGTGCAAATCCTTTCCATATCCAATCATAAAACCCTCATGTGCTTTTGGTGCAAATTTTGAAGTGTGATGTGGATCCTTGATCCAGCACCTGGCACCAAATACTCAGAAGTAACTGACATTTGGCTTCTTGCCAGTAAGGAGCTCATAAGATGTCTTGTTCAGAAGCTTGTGAAGATAAACACGATTGATTGTATGGCATGCAGTATCAATGGCTTCAGGCCAGAATTTTCTTGGAGTCTTGTATTCATCAAGCATCGTTTGGGTCATCGCAATGAGTGTTCTGTTCTTGCGTTCGATGACGCCATTCTGCTGTGGCGTGTACGGAGCTGAGAATTCATGTGTGATGCCCAAAGTATCAAGATATGTATCCAGGCCAGTGTTCTTTGAATTCAGTGCCATTGTCACTTCTGATGTGCTTTATCTTGGCGCCATAGTTGTTCATTGCTCGATTGGCGAAGCGTCTAAAGACATCCTGCACTTCAGTCTTGTAGAGGATTATGTGCACCCAAGTATATCTAGAATAATCATCAACAATGACAAAGCCGTAGAGACAAGTAGTAGTAGTAAGAGTTGAGTAATGAGTGGGACCGAAAAGATCCATGTGGAGTAGTTCGAAGGGTCGGGTGGTTGTCATGATTGTCTTCGAGGGATGTTTGGCCCTCGTCATCTTTCCTTCTTCACAGGCACCGCATAAGTGATCTTTCTTGAACTTGACGCCCTCGATGCCTATGACGTGCTTCTTCTTTGCAAGGGTGTGGAGGTTCCTCATGCTAGCATGCGCTAGCCTCCGATGCTAGAGCCAGCATTCTGAAGCTTTTGCTAGAAGACATACGGCAAGTTGTGGTCCTGCTGAGAAATCTACCACGTACAAATCATCTTTCCGATACCCTTCAAACACTAGAGACTTGTCAGATTCCATTAGAACACGGCAGCGATATTTTCCAAACATTACGATCATGTTCAAATCGCAAAGCATTGATACAGACATTAAGTTGAAGCCAAGGGATTCAACAAGCATGACTTTATCCATGTGTTGATCCTTTGAGATTGCAACTCTACCTAGACCCAATACCTTACTTTTACCAGTGTCAGCAAAAGTGATGTGACTCTTATCGGATGGACGTAAGGTTGAGTCCATAAGAAGGCTTCTTTTACCAGTCATGTGATTGGTACATCCACTATCAATAATCCATTCTGAAGACGCTGGAGTCGTACCCTACAGTGCAGTTAGGGGGATAGGCTTCATGAAGAGAATTGTGAAGCAAAAACATTTGACGAACCAGTGGGTTATGAAAGCTTAGATCCAGATTAGGACTAATAGGGAGAGTACCAAGCGATTCAGGAATGAAGTACATAGTAAGACCATTCGGGCATTTGATCTTGCGCCCTACAAGATGTTTAAGGTCCCCAGCAATAGCGTTAGACGATTTTGGTTTTCTGCTGGAGACCTTTCCCTGCAAAAGAGAGTTAAGCTTTCTTAGCCACCCACATCTTCAAGGGTGGCTTAGAAGCAATAAGTCTAAGTGTAGCATCTGAGAACTTTGGCTTTGGAGCCCTAGCAAACAGTCTTGCAAGTGGACAATAGTACTCGTAAGAATAAGCAGAATAGTTCTTGGTCTTATGAACATGGCGGTTTCATGAACCGCGCTCATATTCAAAAGCCTGAGTATGGCTTCCCTGCAAAACATTTGCATTAGTGCGACTCGGGTGAGTCCTCTGTCTGTGTGAAGCCTTTGGACCGTATGAAACCTGTGGTCTGGGGTTTGTCTTCTTCACCTATGGTGTCATGATGACATTCACAGGAAGATTCTCCAGACACTTTTTCGGTACCCAGATCTTCATAGGCGATCCATTCCTGCAGTTAGTACCAATGTACCTGGCAAACACTTCACGATTTTGATTCTTAAACAGTTTATAGTTTGCATCAAAGGATTCATCAATGACAATAGGGTTAGCACAAGTGAAGCCAGATACAGTGGATGGATCTGCTGAAGATTCCTTTGCAGCAACCCATGTGGTTTTGGGGTACTACTCAGATTTCCAGTAAGAGCCATCAGCATTTATTTTCCTTACGAACCCAACACCCTCTTTCCTCGGGTTTCGGTTCAGGATCTGCCTTTTGAGGACATCACATAGTGTCTGATGCCCTTTAAGACTTTTGTACATCCCTGTTTCAAGCAATGTCTTCAACCTAGCATTCTCATCAGCAATAGCAGTGGTATCCTCAGCAGAGGGGTTAGTTCCCACATCAACAGTTGAAGATATTGCAACAGTAGCAGCAGTAGAACATTCAGCAACAGAAGTAGCATTATCACACTCAATGCATTTAAGGCATGGTGGTTCAAATCCTTCCTAAGCGGAACTGATCTGTTCGGTGCGAAGTGACTCGTTTTCCTTTTGAAGATCTTCATTGGCCGCTCTCAATTTCTCAAGATCTTGCTTCCTTTGAAGATAATCATAGGAAAGCTTTTCATGAGTTGTTGAGAGTGTTTCATGACGACTTTCAAGTTCCTCATACTTAACGTGAAGATTTTTTATGTCTTCAATTAAGGACTCAGATCGAGTCATTTCAGCGCCTAACAGATCATCGCTTTTGTCTAACAGTTTTTGAATATGTTCCATAGCTTTCTGTTGTTCAGTTGCAATTTTAGCAAGTGTTTTGTAGCTGGGTCTTGAACCACAATTAGAGTCATCTTCACTAGATGTTTGATAGTGAGTAGTGCATGTGTTTACCTTGGCACCGCGTGCCATGAAGCGGTAGGTAGGAGAGGAGTAGTCCTTGTCATTTGCATCGGTGTCGGTGATGAAGTCATTGTCTTCAGTGTTGAAGATGGACTTGGCAATGTATGTTGTAGCTAGACTTGCAACGCCAGAATCGGACTCCTCCTCAGACTCCACCTCCGCCTCCTCAGAAGCGGACTCCTCCTCTGAATCCATTTCCTTGCCAACAAACGCACGTGCCTTGCCAGATGAGCTCTTCTTGTGTGATGAAGACTTTGAGGAAGACTTGGAAGAAGACTTTGAGTATTTCTTCTTCTTCTTGTCGTCAGAGTCATATTCCTTGCTCTTCTTCTTCTTTTTGTTCTCATTGTCCCACTGCGGACACTCAGAGATGAAGTGGCTAGGTTTCTTGCACTTGTGACATGTTTTCTTCTTGTAGTCATGAGCAGAAGCTTCATCATTCCTTGAGCTTGATCGTGAAGACTTTCTGAAACCTTTCTTCTTGGTGAATTTTTGGACCTTCTTCACAAGCATAGCAAGTTCCCTTTCAATGTCTTCAGGATCATCAGAACTGCTGTCAGATTCTTCTTCAGATGAGGAGACAGCTTTTGCCTTCAAGGCACGAGTTCGGCCATAGTTTGGACCGTAGATACCTCTTTTCTCAGAAAGCTGAAACTCATGTGTGTTGAGCCTCTCAAGTATGTCAGACGGATCGAGTGTCTCGAAATCAGGACGTTCTTGAATCATCAGGGCTAGGGTGTCAAACGAACTGTCAAGTGATCTAAGTAGTGTCTTGACGACTTCATGCTTGGTGATCTCAGTAGCGCCAAGGGCTTGAAGCTCATTTGTGATGTCAGTGAGTCGATCAAACATGAGCTGGACATTCTCATTGTCATTTCTCTTGAAGCGGTTGAATAGGTTGCGAAGGACACTGATTCTCTGATCTCTCTGGGTTGAGACGCCTTCGTTGACCTTGGAGAGCCAGTCCCAGACTAGCTTAGATGTTTCCAAAGCACTCACGCGGCCATACTATCCTTTGGTTAGATGACCACAGATGATATTCTTGGCAGTAGAGTCCAGTTGAATGAACTTCTTGACATCACCAGCAGTGACACCTTCTCCAGCCTTGGGAACACCGTTCTTGGCGACATACCATAGGTCGACGTCAATGGCTTCAAGATGCATGCGCATCTTATTCTTCCAGTAGGGATATTCAGTTCCATCGAAGAAGGGGCACGCGGCGGAGACTTTAATTATCCCTGCACTCGACATAGCTAAAACTCCAGGTGGTTAAACCGAATCACTCAGAACAAGGGAGTACCTTGCTCTAATACCAATTGAAAGTGCGTTATATTGACTAGAGGGGGGTGAATAGGCAATTTTTATGAAAGTCTTCAAAACGTGGAAGTTATGAAGACAAACGATAGAAATAACCTATTACCATGCAGCGGAAGGTAGACTACACTAGGCAAACCATAGTCAAATATTCGATGGAGTGAAAGCACAATGACTAATAGCAGCAATGTAGTAAGGATCAGGTAGGAAGATATTGTGAAGCCAAAACAGAACACGCAGTCATTCAGTGAAGACAAAAGATAGTGCAATCATACAATGACTTCACAAGGACCAATAGTAAGTAAAGGGAAGGGAAGGATGAAACCAGTGACTCGTTGAAGACAATGATTTGTTGGACCAGTTCTAGTTGCTGTGACAACTGTATGTCTGGTTAGGGCGGCTAGGTATTTAAACCTGAGGACACACAGTCCCGGACATCCAGTCCTGAACACGCAGCTCAGGACACCCAGTCCTCACCGTATTCCCCTTGAGCTAAGGTCACACAGACCTCGCCCAATCACTCTGGTAAGTCTTCAAGGTAGACTCCCAAACCTTCACAGACTTCGTTCACCGGCAATCCACAATGTCTCTTGGATGCTCAGAACGCGACGCCTAACCGGCTGGAGGATTCACAGTCCTCAAGTGTAATAAGTCTTCAGATCACACAGACAAGAAGACTTAAGTGATTCCTAACACTCTTTGGCTCTGGGTGGTTAGGGCTTTATCCTCGCAAGGAATTCTCTCTCAAAGGCTTCGAGGTGGGTTTCTCTCAAACGACAAAAGCCGTACTCTAACTCTGGGCAGCCAACCGTTTATGGTTGTAGGGGATGGGCTATTTATAGCCACTAGGCAACCCGACCTAATTTGTCCGAAATGACCCTGGGTCACTAAGGAACTGACACGTGTTCCAACGGTCAGATTTCAAACTCACGCGGCAGCTTTACTTGGGCTACAAGCAAAGCTGACTTGTCCGACTCTGGACAAGTTTCGCTCTCATAGTCTTCACTCGAAGACATAGGTTTTGGTTAAGCATCACTTCAGTCATTCTGACTTAGTTCTCTTGGACCCCACTTAACAGTACGGTGGTTCCTATGACTCAACAAAGAAGAAAAAGAACTACGAAAGATCTAAGTCTTCGAGCTCCATAGGCTTCATGCGATGTCTTCTCTTGTCATAGTCTTCAATGAGAATATCTTCATATTCCACCTTTGACATCAATGTTTTCATACATTTTTAGGGGTCATATCTGGTAGGAAAACCGAATCAATGAGGGACTTCTACCTGTGTTATCCTGCAATTCTCACAAACACATCAGTCCCTCAACTAGGTTTGTCGTCAATACTCCAAAACCAACTAGGGGTGGCACTAGATGCACTTACACTTCCAGGAGTGTTAGATCACGGTGGCTTCCGAAGTACCACTCAACAACATAATAAACAACCGCGATGCCATGGGCTGGATTGCTAAATGGGCCATTTTAGTACTGGTTGATATTACATACAAACCATGTCGAGCTATTAAATCCCAAGTACTAGTTGACTTCGATGCCGAATGGACAGATACCGAATTCCCTAAAGAGTACGACACATATTCCAATTGGGTTATGTATTTCGATGACTCCAAAATGCTGGCAGGGCTAGGAGCGAATGTCGTTTTGACATCCCCCACTGGAGACGTCGTTCAGTACGTACTCCAAATACTATACACAGACTCCAACAACGCAGCCGAATACGAGGCCTTATTGCATGGTCTCCGAATGGCTGTCTCCATGGGCATACATTGCCTGGAAGTGCACGGGGACTCAAACCTTGCAATATCTTAAATAAATGGAGACTTCGATGCCAAAGATCCGAAGATGGCAGCTTACTGTAATGCCGTCCTAAAAATGTCGGCTCGGTTCGAGGGGCTCGAGTTCCATGACCTGGCCCGAGAAAGTAATCAAGCGGCGGATGTTCTTGCTCGTATCGGCACCAAGCGCGACGCCGTCCCACCCAGTATCTTTCTGGAAAGGCTTTTTAAGCCATTCGTGGTGTGGCAGGGGGAGAGCGGCAACACTAGTCCGGATCCGAACACAACCCCAGATTCCGAACCCACCGATATCATCAGAGGCTCAGCCACCGAAATAACACTGTCGGCCCATCTCATTATGGCAGTCATTGCCCCATGGACCGAACCCTTCTTGCCCTACCTTAATAGGAAGGAACTTCATGAGGATCAAAATGAGGCCCGCTGCATTGTCCGGCGTTCAAAGGCCTACAAGGTTCACGACGAAGAGTTCTATAAGAAAAGCGCTACCGGAGTCCTTCAAAGATGTATCTCTGAGGAGAAGGGGCGGCAGTCCTAGCTGAGATCCATGCCGGTCTCGGCGGGCACCATGCCGCAGCTCGGGCACTTGTTAGCAAGGCCTTTCGTACAGGGTTTTATTGGCCGACGGCCCGAGCAGATGCGCAAGACCTTGTCCAACGTTGCGTCGGATGCCAACTCTTCGCCAACCAAAGCCATATGCCCCCCACCACCCTACAAACAATCCCCATCACTTGGCCTTGCACGGTCTTGGACTAGACATGGTTGGACCCCTTAAAGGAGGAAGCCATAAGAAAAATTATCTGCTGGTTATGGTGGATAAATTCACTAAGTGGATAGAGGCCAAACCAGTTAAAATAGCCAAGTCCGGGCCGGTGATAGAATTCATATCCGGTGTTGTACACATTTATGGCGTTCCACACAGCATCATCACCGATAACGGCTCCAATTTCACAGCCGATGAGGTGAAAACCTGGTGCGCTAATCTGGGCATCAAACTCGATTACGCCTCTATCTATCATCCACAAACAAACGGTCAAGTCGAGCGAGCCAATGGTCTTATTATGAGCGGCATCAAGCCTAGACTAGTGCGGTCTTTGAAAGAATCAGACAAGCACTGGGTTGAGGAGCTCGACTCCGTACTCTGGGGGTTGCGTATCACACCCAATCATACTACTGGATATACACCATTCTTCATGGTGTACGGTGCAAAGGCAGTGTTACCCGACGACATTATTCATGACTCACCTCGAGTGCGCATGTACAGAGAGAGAGAGAGAGAGAGAGAGGCCGAGCTTGACCGGCAGGACATCTTAGATGCCCTGGAGGAGGAGCGCGACATTGCAAAAGCAGGTTCTGCATTTTATCCACAGCAGGCTCGCAGGTATCAAAATAGAGAAGTGCGGGCCAAGACTTATAATGTTGGCGAACTCGTTCTACGCCTGCCGGAGAAGAAAAACGATAAGCTCAAGCCCAAGTGGGAGGGTCCCTTCATCATTGACGAAGTTCTCACCAAAGGAGCGTACCGCTTGCATGATGCGTCAGACAATCGCTTAGATCTGAACCCCCGGAATGCGGCCAGACTTCGACGATTCTATGCCTAGCACCGAACCCTGTGTTCGTCTCCTTCTTCCTATTGTTTCCATTATTTTTTCTCTCTTTTAGTTTTCTCTCCTTAGCTTTAAAGCTTTCGTGAAGCTAGACCGTACACCCCTGACGGACACATCTTCAAATATGTATGTCCATTACACCTGGGGGCTTCTTGGACAGAAGCTTGCTATTATTATTTTCCGAGCATTAAGCTCATCACATATGCATCCTTTCCCATATGTACCTTTTCTTGGCCATTATATGCATCGATATGACTTAAGTTTTGGCCAAGGTGGGTTGCCTGGCTCCTGTGCTTGTGCGCTACATTCCCATTAATTCGGCTAGGGCATAAAGGGAGCACCTCTGCGATTGTTACTGCCGGGTCATCCGGATGTGTACCTCAGATTGGGTGAGGCCGAAAGCTAGCGTTCTTAAGGGAATATTCGGTTGGTGAATTAAAGATTTTTCCACATTCAATCCATCATGAACCCCCAGAAGTTACTTATACTACAATTTTTTTCAATCACAGTTCGGACATGCACATAAACGCATGCACACCCAGGGAAAAGAACCCTTCACGGAACTATTCTCTCTGGAAGATGTTTCTTACATAATGTAATATAAGATAACTAGTCGGATACAACTTGTCGGTTCAAGCAACTATGACCCCTACGCTTGGTCTCCACGCATACCCCGGTCTATTTTGCCGCTCAGGTATTCGGAAACACTCTGCACCTCGGGTCCAGAGGTCGAAGCAAAAAGGTCTGCCATGACAATCGTTTTATAATTCAGCTAGACATACATATGTCAAGAAAGGTACATTGTCATTTGGACTAAAAAATTTCCTCCTCTATACCGTCCAGCAGGCTGTCTAGCTTACAATCCTGCTGGGAATACTGGGCGGCTATTTCTACTTGGTCATATACCAAATTAACTGCAACTTCTTTTCCATCTGTCCCTAGAGGTCCGCCCCGAGCCATATGATTCGGATTAAGCTTGGTATACCGTGTTTTCACCATGGCCCGGGCTTCTCGTGCACCTTCCCCGCAAGCCGATATCTTCCACAATTAAAAGCGCCACCGTGCTCCCTTGAAAAGCTGTATAAGCTCCTCCATCTTTCCTAGAGGGGAGGCCTATGGCCATAAGGCCTTGGCAACACTTCGCATCACCTGCCGAGCCTGCTCGTGCACTAGCGACAGCTCTTGTAGCAGATCGCCTGAGAATCCGGACATCTCCTCTTCGGGACGACCAGTCAGCATACCTGCAGACATAACTGTGTCAGTCTCCTCCACCTTCGAGTTATTCGAAGGTTAGTTCAACCACGTACCAAATATGCCGCCTCGCAGCCTTTTTCCTCCTTTATGGAGTCAGCTAGCTGGGCCCGTACATCATTCAGTTCCTGGCCCAATCGGGTATTCGAATCCTAGAGCTTGTTTTTCTCCATCATGGCTTTTGTGAGCCTTCTTGGATTTCTCCAGTTCGGCACGGGCAGCAGTTAGCTGCGTCTAACACTTTTCTAGCTCTTAGGCTAGCAGGTCATTCTTCTCCGTAAGAACCTGGTTATACAACGGTAATTAAATCAGTTGTACCAACCACTTCAAGTCTCGGGGGCTACTGGCATATGGTTATCATATTCGGACAAAGTAAACTTACCCGCAAATCTTTTAAATGCAGCTATGTGGCTCTGTTAAGCCCATCTCGAGTAGCTCAGATGTATGCATCAGCCGAGCTGAAGGCGTTAAATGCCTCTTCTAAAAAGCCGGGGTCTTGTAAAACGGCCCTGCGGCGCCGATGATTCATGGCGCTCTCCATTTCCGAGTTAGTGACGGATACATCATCCGAATCCTCGGCTGGAGGACAGTTCGGTGTTACCCCCGCATCAGCCGCCATCTTTACGGCGGGATCTGGATCCTGGCTGTGGGAAGTATGACAGGCCGGACCCCCGGATATAGTCCGGCACACTTTTTTTCCTGATACAGGATAAACAGAAAGCTCATAGTTGGACGTGACTGCCAAGGTGGATATTTGAAAATCCATACCTCTTTGATGAAGGCTCGGCCTTATCTTCGTTTGCCTTCCTCTTCGAAGGCTAGCCCGACATGGGGGCCACTCTCTTCGAAGATAATCCTGGGGCAGCATGGCATGCCAAACGCCTCCCCTTTTGAGCACATGACAATGCGGTGGGTGAGGCAGTATGAGAAAACTCTATCGGATGAAATATCTCCGGATTACTTACGTGTGAAGCGGGGAGAAGACCGGGATAATCAGCGATGATGGCCAGTTCTATGTCGTGATCGCTCGTTTGGTAAAACACCCCATTCTCGAGCACCACAAATATATCCGGATCCTCTTCGGATCCGGGGTCAAGGTCCCGATTATGGCCCTCGGGCTACGGGGCGGGGCTATAAAGCCCCTTGGAAGTCTTTCGCCAGTTCTGTTATAAATGGATGGGTTAATGTTCGTTGAACATAGCTCAGGGAGTAGAATGAGTAGAGCAGAGGAGTTGGGGGCTTACCCAGCTAGGAGGACTATACATCGAGTATCCTTCCCTGTGCTTGGTGCGCAAGAACTCCTCTTCCTCCCCTTTGAACAGTTCGCCCAATATTTTGGCCAGGGCGACAGGGGTGTCTGGACCTTTCCTGCCGCAGCAGGAGGCGCCATCTTCCCCATTATAGTGCCACATGGGAAGTCCTCTGTATTGGAGTGGCTGGACCCCCCGCACTATGGAGGTCGCCATTACTTCGACTATCGTGTATCCGGACTGGGCGAGCATCCTTATCTTGCTCAGGAGTTGGCGAACCTCCGCACTATCTTCTTCCCCGAGGCTCCGAGGGCGCCAGCTATGGCATTTCTTTAAAGGAGCACTTGTGAACTCAGGAAGACCCCTCTGGACTAGGTCTGGAAGTGCGACGTCCTTGATGTAGAACCACTCAGAAGTCTACTCTCCAGAAGTCTTCTTTGGTGTGCTGGATAGGTATCCGGTCTCAGCAATGCGCCATATTTCGACTCCGCCCACTTCAAATATTGATCGCTCGTGGTTACGCGGGACAAGGCAGAATAACGTTCTCCACAGTTCAAAATAGGCCTCACAACCCAGGAATAGTTTGCATAAAGCGACGTAACCCGCAATGTGCAGGAAGGAGGCTAGAGTAAAGTTGTGTAACTGGATGCCATAATATTCCAGAAGCCCTCGGAGGAATGGATGAATTGGAAATCCCACACCCCTTAGCAGATAGGGGACGAAACACACTTGTTCCCCCGCGGATGGATTGGGGAAATCCTCCGCGTGGGTTTTGGCATTGAAGGAGGCCAACCCTGCTCGAACAGGGACTAGATCCGCAGGGGGGAGAAACCCCTGCGTTTGCAGCCCCACCAGCTGATGGTGGGATATAGAGCACTTCTCCCATTCGCCTCTTTCTGGGCCGCAGGGACGGGAGGAGGGTCTGGGGACGCTAGACATGTTGGAGTGTTCTTTCCTAGCAAAACTTTGAGGATTTTCTCCGCGAGATATTGAATGGATTTGGGATCCAATCCCGTTAAATAGACGTTGTCCCTCGCGTGCTTGGGGTGTTAAGTGCAAAAATACCCTGACCTCTCGCATTCGCTCGACACGTGGAAAATGAAGTTGTTGATGCACAGCAGCGAGGGGTACTACATTAAATGGAAGGCCGAACACACTACTTGGAAGTCATTGGTGGAGGAACCTGCCTTGCAATGCCGAAGACAATCTATGTGTCGAACACCTCGTCATTGAAGACTGGTTCGGGGGCTACTAAGGCAGTCCTGGACTAAGGGGTCCTCGGGCGTCCGACCTATTAGCCATGGGCCGGACTAATGGGCTGTGAAGATACGAAGACCGAAGACTGCACCCATGTTCCGGATGGGACTCTCCTTGGCGTGGAAGGCAAGCTTGGTGATCGAATAAGTAGATTCCTTTCTTTGTAACCGACCTTGTGTAACCCTAGATCCTCCCGGTGTCTATATAAACCGGAGGACTTAGTCCGGAGGGGGGACAATAATTACCATAGTCATATAGGATAGGCTTTTAGGGTTTAGCCATCTCAATCTCGTGGTAGATCAACTCTTGTAATACTCATATTCATCAAGATCAATCAAGCAAGAAGTAGGGTATTACCTCCATAGAGAGGGCCTGAACCTGGGTCCCCTATATCCTGTTACCATCTACCTTAGACGCATAGTTCGGGACCCCCTACCCAAGATCTGCCGGCTTTGACACCGACACCCAGTCCCATGCTCAAACCAAATCAAAATAATTACAAACAAAACTCCCCCAGGATTGTTGTTAGTTGGAGGCACCCATTGTTTCGGGCAAGCCATGGATTGATGCTTGTTGGTGATGGGGGAGTATAAACTTTACCATTCTGCTTGGGAAACGCCTATAATGTGTGTAGCATGGACGATATCGACATGTCTCGGTTGTTATGTTGACAATGAAAGTATACCGCTCAAAATATTATTCATCTCTATTTCAAAATCGAGCTATGGCACCTCTACAAATCCCTGCTTCCCTCTGAGAAGGGCCTATCTATTTACTTTTATGTTGAGTCACCATCCTCTTATTAAAAAGCACCAGTTGGAGGGCACCGCTGTCATTTGTATGCATTACTATTAGTTTATATTGAGTATGACTGTGACTAGATCTCTTTTGCAATGAATTGCAATTTCTAGTCAGCCCTTGATCTTCAGGGGCAGTGCTCTGCATTTATGTTTTGCGGTCTCAGAAAGGGCTAGCGAGATACCATCTTGTTGTATCATATTATGCTTGTTTTGAGAAAGTGTTGTCATCGAGATTTATTATTATTGCTCGCTAGTTGATAATGTCATTGATATGAATAAACACGAGACCTAAATGTTATTGTGACTATGGTTAGTTCATAATCTTTGCTGAAACCTTGAATGCTGGCTTCACGTATTTACAAGAACAAGAGCAAACAGAGTTTGTAAAAGTTTTTCTTTATCACTTTTAGTTTGTCAACTGAATTGCTTGAGGACAAGCAAAGGTTTAAGATTGGGGGAGTTGATACGTCTCCATCGTATCTACTTTTCCAAACACTTTTTCTCTTATTTCGGACTCTAACTTGCATGATTTGAATGGAACTAACCCGGACTGACGCTGTTTTCAGCAGAATTGCCATGGTGTTATTTTTGTGCAGAAATAAAAGTTCTCAGAATGACCTGAAAATCAACGGAGAATATTTTTGGAATATATAAACAATACTGGCGAAAGAATCAAGGTCAGGGGCTCACACCCTGTCCACGAGGGTAGGGGGCGCGCCTACCCCCTGGGAGCGCCCCCTGCCTCGTGGGCCCCCTGGTGCTCGACCACCCTCAACTCTAACTCTATATATTCATGCTCGGGGAGAAGAAAATCAGAGAGAAGGATTCATTGCGTTTTACGATACGGAGCCACCGCCAAGCCCTAATCTCTCTCGGGAGGGCTGATCTGGAGTCAGTTTGGGGCTTCGGAGAGGGGAATCTGTCGCCATCGTCATCATCAACCTTCCTCCATCACCAATTTCATGATGCTCACCGCCGTGCGTGAGTAATTCCATCGTAGGCTTGCTGGACGGTGATGGGTTGGATGTGATTTATCATGTAATCGAGTTAGTTTTGTTAGGGTTTGATCCCTAGTATCCACTATGTTCTGAGATTAATGTTGCTATGACTTTGCTATGCTTAATGCTTGTCACTAGGGCCCGAGTGCCATGATTTCAGATCTGAACCTATTATGTTTTCATGAATATATATGAGTTCTTGATACTATCTTGCAAGTCTATAGTCACCTGTTGTGTGTTATGATCCGTTAACCCCGAAGTGACAATAATCGGGATACTTACCAGTGATGACTGTAGTTTGAGGAGTTCATGTATTCACCAAGTGTTAATGCTTTGGTCCGGTACTCTATTAAAAGGAGGCCTTAATATCCCTTAGTTTCCAATAGGACCCCACTGCCACGGGAGGGTAGGACAAAAGATGTCATGCAAGTTCTTTTCCATAAGCACGCATGACTGTATTCGGAATACATACCTACACTACATTGATGAACTGGAGTTAGTTCTGTGTCACCCTATGTTATAACCGTTGCATGAGGAATCGCATTCGACATAATTATCCATCACTGATCCAATGCCTACGAGCTTTTCATATATTGATCTTCGTTTATTTACTTTTCCGTTGCTACTGTTAGAATCACTATAAAACGAAAATTATTACTTTTGCTACCGTCACCACTACTATCATACTACTTTGCTACTAAATACTTTGCTGCACATATTAAGTTCCCAGGTGTGGTTGAATTGACAACTCAGCTGCTAATACTTGAGAATATTCTTTGGCTCCCCTTGTATCGAATCAATAAATTTGGGCTGAATACTCTACCCTCGAAAATTGTTGTGATCCCCTATACTTGTGGGTTATCACTCAACAGCTCAAGTGGCTGCATTGAAAACGTCGAAGGGTAACTTGACAGCGGCAATTCTACCAGCAGGCTGCTAGGGATCCATTCCCAAAGCGCTCACGACTAGTATTTGCCCCGGAAAGGTTCTGGCATGCGTAGGGTGCCCAATTATACAAAAAAAGAAAGCGGAGTAAAACAAAGGGATAGCATAAGTCCATACATATAATTCAAAGTCATATTACATCACAAAATTAGCACATTTCTAACATAATGCCAAATGTTTCTTTCTCATGGCAGCGCGGTGTTGGGTACGATGACAAGCTTAGTTGATGCGATCGCCTTGGACCCTGGGAACATTGAGGACCTTGTCGGCGATTGGGGCGACGACCTTGTAGGAAACGGGGATGTTAGTGTTTGCTGGCAGCTTCTTGATGGTCTTGGAGATGTCAAGGCCCGGATTGTGGTGGACAACGCTGACCAGCGTAGTATAAAGTACGCCACAGGCGAACTGTCGGGACTCGTTGGCGAAGGAAACGTTCCGGTCTTCATGATATGTCTTCAGTGCTTCGATCAGACCATCAAAAAACTTGGTCAATCCAACACTGGTGACCTCATGTTCAGTAGTGGGAAAGCTCCAGCTTCTCATGTCCATTTCTACGAGCTGAGAAGTGAGGCGCTCCGCTATGTCAACCAACTTGTTCGTCTAGAGGGAGTGCATCTATTGTAGTTGATCACGCTTGCCCTCAGCGTCCTTCCGGAGGATTTCTTTAGCAGCTAGCTTCTCCACCAAGGCCTTTTCTTGCTCCTTGGTGAATTCGACGTTCTCCTCTAGCCCGGCAAGTTTGGACTTCAGGTCCTGGACTATGTCATTGGCATTGGCAAGTTCTTGGCCCTTGGACGAGAGCTGCGTCTCCAGCCCCTCTAGGATGAGGGCTATTTTCTATGCCTCGGCCTTGAGGGCATCGACTTTGTTGCCGTTGCCGACGATGATGAGCTCTTCATTCAACTTGCCCTCCTGGGCCTCTAGGTCTGCCTTGGTGGAAGCAACAGTAGCGGATTCTGATGTCTACTATGCAACTTTATTCTTGTAGACACGTGTTGGGCCTCCAAGCGCAGAGTTTTGTAGGACAGTAGCAATTTTCCCTCAAGTGGATGACCTAAGGTTTATCAATCAGTGGGAGGCGTAAGATGAAGATGGTCTCTCTGAAACGACCCTACAACCAAATAGTAAAAAGTCTCTTGTGTCCCCAACACACCAATACAATGGCAAATTGTATAGGTGCACTAGTTCAGCGAAGAGATGATGATACAAGTGTAATATGGATAGTAGATGTTGGTTTTTGCAATGTAAAATTATAAAAACAAAAAGGTAACCAATAGTAAAAGGGCACAAAAATGGTATTGCAATGCTTGAAAATGAGGCCTAGGGTCCGTACTTTCACAAGTGCTATCTCTCAACAATGCTAATATAATTGGATCATATAACCATCCCACAAAGTGCGATGAAGAATCACTCCAAAGTTCCTATCTAGCAGAGAACATAAGAAGAAATCGTTTGTAGGCTACAAAACCACCTTGAAGCTATTCTTTCCGATCGTTCTATCTAAGAGTTCGTACTAAAATAAGACCAAATAATTTCATATTGATAATACTCAATCCAACACAAAGAACCTCAAAGGGTGCCCTAAGATTTCTACCGGAGAAACAAAGACAAGAACGTGCTTCAACCCCTATGCGTAGATTACCCCTATGCCACCTCCAGAATCCGCGAGTTGAGTGCCAAAACATATATCAAGTGAATCAAAATAATACCCCATTGTCACCACGGGTATTCATATGCAAGACATATATCAAATGCACTCAAATCCATAAAAGTATTCAGTCCGATAAAATGAAATCTCAAAGGGAAACTCAATTCATCACAACAAGATAGAGAGGGGAAACACCATATGATCCAACTATATTAACAAAGCCCGTGATACATCAAAATCATGATATCTCAAGAACACGAGAGAGAGAGAGATTAAACACATAGCTACTAGTACAAACCCTTAGCCCCGAGGGTGGACTACTCCCTCCTCATCGTGGTGGTCGCCAAGGTGATGAAGATGGGCACCGGTGATGATTCCCCCCTCCGGTAGGGTGCCGAAATGGGGTCTAGATTGGTTTCTCGTGGCTATAGAGCCTTGCGGCGGTGGAACTTCTAATTTAGGGTAATCCCGAGTGTTTTTGGAATATTTGACGCTTTATAGGGCGAAGAGGGGGTACGAGAGGCCACTGACGTGGGCAGAACCAACCTGGGCGCGTGTGGGCCCCCAGGCGTCCCCTGGTGGGTTGTGCCCCCCTCGGGGCACCCCCCAGGTGCTCCTCTGGCCCATTGGATGTCTTCTGGTCCATAAAAATCCAAAAAAAGTTTCACGGTGGTTAGACTCTGTTTGATATTGATTTCCTGCGATGTAAAAAACAAGCAAAAAATAGCAACTCGCACTGGGCACTGGGTCAGTAGATTAGTTCCAAAAAATGATAGAAAGTTGCTATAAAATGATTGTAAAACATCCAATAATGATAATATAACAGCATGAATACTTCATAAATTATAGATACGTTGGAGGCGTATTAGAATCCCCAAGCTTAATTCCTACTCGTCCTCGAGTAGGTAAATGATAAAAGAAATAATTTATGAAGTGTGAATGCTAGAAAAGTGCACAAGTTTGATCAATGATAATTCAATCACTTCCCCTAGCATCATAACAACAACTCTTTCTCATAAAACTCATCATGACAAAGTAGCAACCAATTCACATGTTTAGGTTCAAACAATGAATTCCCTTGAAACTCAACAACCTATATTCTTAGTCACCAAACAATTACAATTGAACTTATTCAACAGAGTCTAAGTAAGAGCTCCACATACTCAACCATCATATAGTCTTCTATGATTTCTAATACTCACCGCATACACATAAGCAAAACGTTTCAACCGGACACATAGAAAGATAGGGGCATATAATTTCGCCTCCCAACGTATTCACCTCAAGGGTGATGTCAACTATAATAACTCGTGCTACCCACATCCAACTGGATATATGTGCCTAGATCTTTCCTCACCACATGATGCTTGCCAAAAGAGAAAAATAAATAGGAATAGAGAGAATAACCTTGACTCTTGCATGAAAGTAAATACATAAAAGTAAAAGGTAGGCCCTTCGCTGAGGGAAGTAGAGGTTGCCATGCGCTTTTTGTTTGTATGCTCAATCCCTTAGTGCAAAATAACATCATGTTATATTGCCCCTTATGATAGCAACCTTTAGTATGCAGTCTGTCGCTTTTATTCTTTGCCATCACAAGTTCGTACAACACTCAATTTTGTCTTACACTAAATGATCTAACACTTTTAGAAGCAATTTTATTGCCTTCTATTGCACCGATGACAATTTACTTGAAGGATCTTACTCAATCCTTAGGTAGGTATGGTGGACTCTTGAAAATAAGATTTGGGTTTCAGGGTTTTTGGATGCACAAGTAGTATCTCCACTTAGTGCAGAATTTTTGGCTAGCAAAGATGGGGGGCAAGCACCACATGTTGAAGGATCTATGGGAATATAAATTCTATGTGAATATGAACAAACATGAATCATTACATTGTCTTCCTTGTCCAACATCAACAATTTTGGCATATAATATTTTGATGGGGGCTCACAATCACAAAAGAGTTCCAAG
Source organism: Triticum urartu (assembly GCF_003073215.2). Taxonomy (NCBI): domain Eukaryota; kingdom Viridiplantae; phylum Streptophyta; class Magnoliopsida; order Poales; family Poaceae; genus Triticum; species Triticum urartu. The sequence goes on along the minus strand of NC_053022.1, from coordinate 359,752,128 downwards.
ATAGTGTATTTGCATGTGAAAGTTCGCTTCCTTCTACTAATCACTCATGAATTGCTTGTATGACCAATACTGTGATTGTCAAACTTCAAAAGATTTCACTTTCTAAACCCAATGTGCAGCTACCATTAGGCATGATGTGAACATATAATTTCAGCTTCATTATATTCAATTTATTCAACAATTTACTCATAGGATATAAGTGAAACACAAGAGTAAATGACAAGCTACTCCAAAAAGATATAAGTGAAGATCAAACGAGTAGTTAAGTAAATGGGTAGCTATTTGAGGACTCTCTCTTAATTAAAAACTTTCATATCTAAGTATTTTATTAAAACAGCAAGCAAAACAAGACAAAATGACATTCCAAGAATAGCACACATCATGTGAAGAAGCAAAAACATAGGATCAACCGATAATAACCGATAATTGTTGATGAAGGAAGGTGGGATGCCTACTGGGGCATCCCCAAGGTTAGATGCTTGAGACTTCTTGAAATATTATCTTAGGATGCCTTCGGCATCCCGAAGCTTGAGTTTTTGTGTCTCCTTAATTCCTTTTATATCACGGTTTCCCTAAATCTTAAAAACTTCATACACACAAAACTCAACAAGAACTCATGAGATATGTTAGTATAAATCAATGCAAAACCTTATTATTCTCTACTGTAGCAAATCACTAAAATTATTATCTAAAATTGCATACTAAATGCGTCTGCATATTTGATACTCCTATCCGCAAATAGAATCATTAAACAAGCAAACACATGCAAACAATGTAACCATAACAGCAATCTGCCAAAATAGTACAGTCTGTAAAGAATGCAAGAACAATCATACTTCTGTAACTCCAAAAAGTCACAAAAATTACCACACTGTAGAAAATTTATCAAATATTATTTTGCAAAAAGTTTCAACATTTTATCACATTCTGAATTTTCTCAGGAATTTTTGCGACAGCGATAAACTTTCTGTTTTGAAACAACAACATGTAGACTTGCAAAATAAGCATAGTAAAGGCTTTCATTGTCACTTTTATTGAAATAAAAGATGCAAAACATTATTATAAATAATAGCAAGCAAATACTAACAAAATAAAATGGTGCTCCAAGTAAAACTCATATCATGTGACGAATGAAAACATAGCTCCAAGTGAGGTTACCGATATTGTTGGAGACGAAAGAACGGATGCCTTCCGAGGCATCCCCAACCTTAGTTGCTTGGATCTTCCATGAATATTACCTTGGGAGTTCCTTGGGCATCCCCAATCTTAGGGTCTTGTCACTCCTTATTCTCCTCATATCGATATCTCACCCAAAACTTGAAAACTTCAATCACACAAAACATAACGGAACTTTGTGAGATAGGTTAGTATGATAAAGACAAATCATCCACTTTGGTACTGTCAAAGACAAGATTCATAATTGTTCTCACACAATGCCTACTATATCATTGTTGGTGTCCTACGAACGGGGGTCCCCAGACTCGCCTGCCTGCGGCCCACGGCGTGGCTGAGCCAGCAGGCCGTACGACCCGTCTTCATCAACAAGGCATCCAAGACCCTTGCGAGGGGCCAGGCCTCGCGAGGCGGATGACACGAGAACTCCTCTGGATTAGCCTAGTCGGGAAGGCTCATGAGGAGAAGAGATATCAAGGCGGGGCGAACCTCACGAGCCTCTCGTGACGTGAGCCATGATGATCAACACCAGGCGGGCGCCAGCGCGCGCAGCGTCCTTGTTTCCTCTTTGGTGCTAAGGAGGACAGCGCAGGCGAGGAGTACCGAGGCATCAGGCAAAGGTTGCCATATCAGTGCAACAAGACCAACACCAGAAGGACGGCAAGAGTGAGGTCATCATGGAGCCCAAGACGGCGTCACAACTAGAGCCTTTCGCAGGCGGAGACCACCTTTGTCAGGATGGCTTGTACTAGTTGTCCCCCTTCAAATTTGCCCACCGTTGTTGGCTCCCTTCCCGCTCAATATTTGGGAAGAGGACCAGGGCCCCTATAAATAGGACTATCCACCACCATAGGAGGGGAGAGAAGATCATCCTCAACCACACTCCCAACAAGCACAAGAACACCTCAACCTCAGGAGTCGGTTCTTCCCCTTGTATTGTTCATCATTAGCCCAAGAGGCAATCCACCACCACCACACTGGAGTAGGGTATTACACCACATCGGTGGCCCGAACCAGTATAAATCTTGTGTCTTTCTGTGTTGCGAGTTCGCCAAGTTTGTCCGCGAGATCTTAGCAAGCTAGGGCGTAGATCGGTGGGAGGAAAAGACTTCGCGCGCACCCCAGTGTTCGAACCTTAAGGGTTTGCCGAAACCCCACATCCAACATTTGGCGGACCAGGTAGGGGTGCGCCGGAGTTTCTTCCCCGCCAATCGACTTCAGACGCTCTGCGGCCGTGATGTCCGATGACCCAAGAGCTGAGTCCGGCTGTTGGGTAGCCTGGCCAGCCCGGTCGGCGCCGCCCGCCTATGAAGACCTCAACCCCGCGCTCTAGGCGGCTCGAGCGCTGCCCAATCCAGCGGGGCGCGGGCGACGCGGCCACGCGTCGTCTACCCTCACTCCACGACAGGCCAGACGGCGCCGCAGTCACGGCGGGAATAGGCAAACACGCGGGCAGCACTCACCGTGGCAAGGGAGTTGTTGCTGTGCCGGCTGATGGAAAGCGGCCGGGACGAACTGCTGGAACACGTTGCTGAGCTGCTGGACGCGGCGGCCTCGGGAGCCCTGCCCTTTTGCCATCAGCTTCCTCCTTAGGCCGCTGCGGCGATCCACGGCAGACCATGCCGCGACCACGTGCCATTAGGTGCGCCAGGGGGCTTCGTCAACACCAGCATGGCCGGCGGCACCTGGGGCTCTGTCGCCCCATACCACCTGCAACAAACATGACCACAAGCATCGCCTTCCATGGCCCAAGCGGGACGCCATGCTATCACACCCAGGACGTCATGCTGGGCCGGGCGACGTGGAGTGTGGGGCATCATGGCGAGGTGCTCGGGGTAACGGCCCCGGAAGCCTACGTGCCCCGCATGACGGACTAGGAGTACGCGCCGGAGGACGACCCCGGCTCGTTCGTTGCAGAAGATTGGGAAGAAGGGACTTTAGGAGTCGAAGCCTTCCAGGAGCTATCGGGGAACCACCACGACCGCGTGTGCCATGACCACTACAGGGTACCCCTAAATCCTCAGGAGCAAGCTTACGCTAACCATGAGTCGCAGGAGGAACAGGTCACCACAATGGCCAGCGGCCCCAGCTCGATGGCCTCCCTGACGGCGGGAGGATCGCGCTTGTGCCAGCAGGAGAGGGGTCGGGAGCCAGGCCCCTCCTCGAGGCACGCGAAGCCAGGGGACACCCGGAGGTAGGCCCTCTGTCGGGGAGGCTTCGATGACCCTTCCCCCGGCAGAGGACCTGTGGTCGCTGAGGGAAACGCTGGCGTCCCCTTCCCTCTTTTGTGCCGTCCTGGTGACCGGTCGGCTCAAAGGAGATCAAGGGTGGCGCAAGGCAGGGCCCTCGTCTGGCGATATGAAGCAAGGCCAGTACCTATGAAGAAGATCCAGTGCCTATGAAGCTCGCCGCCCGTGACACTCTCACGTAATAATGAGTTGGGGCCGTACATGCCCCGGAGTCTCAGGAGCGTCGGCCTCAGGCCCTGGGGATCCCTCCCATGCCTAGTGGCAGCACTTAGCTCCGTGCTAGTGAGAAGACTTGAAGACCGGAAGACTAGACTAGGTGCCTAACGCGGCCTTTTGCTTTGGATCTCTCTTTCTGTGGCTTTGCTTTCTGGATATGGATTTAAGTTCAAGCCGAATTTTTATCGACGTGCGCGGGGGGTGCCTTTTCTCGTTTGAGCCATTTCTTGCCTTCTGGATCTCGTTTGGTTTGGGACTCATGTCCATCACCTTTCCCTCGCAAGCTCCTCTTGAGCTGGACCGCGCGGAGCAAACGCTCGTCAAGCATGCGCCAGTACTGCGGCTGGTGCACGCCTCTTGCTGGGCCCCCTCAGACGGGGCGATAAGCTCCGCAGGATTCTCAGAAACTCGTCGCTTCATGATCCAGCCAGAGGCTGGCGCTGACTAAGGTAAACCATGATAGAAAGCTCGCCCCTGGCTCCACGAGTTCATGAGGACACATACCCACATCCCATAGGAAAGTAAAACTACCATTTGCTTACATGAGGGGCTTCCCCTCTCAAAATGCTCTTACAAGTCTTCCAAGGGACACGCCCAAGTTTTGCGTGCAGGGTGAAACGACTGGAGAACATGGGATCAGCCAGAAATATCACTCGCTACATCACCCGCGGACGCGTCACTCGCATCGTCATCATCTTCGTCGGTATCATCGCCGCCGTCGGCGACGCCCACATCACCGTCGTCGACCATGTCACCTTCGTCTGCGATGACCACCATCGCGTCATCCTCCGAGGTGAAGGCCCTGACTAGCGCGTCCACATTGTACTCTACCCAACATGCCAGGTCGCCCCGGACCACCGTGGGTACGGGGGCAATTGCGGCGTCGAAATTGAAGTTGGGGTCAGCATTCATAAGGTGGTTGAAGACAGAGGAGAAAGCGCGTCAAGCAGGCCACGACCCCTTTTCTCCACAAGCTGGCGAGCTCTGGCAGATCGAGCCTCCAGACGCGTCACCACCTCGGTAAAGAAGGTCAGGTGTCTGGCGTAGTCATTTGAGTGAGGGGCTGGGGCATTCTCGTCACAGATGAAACCCTGGGCGGTGTTGGCCCTGTTCCGGAGGTCTTGAAGCATAGGAGCATGCTCGCGCTCCAGCGTCCGGCGCTGGAGCACTTCCTCCCTGTTTCGCCACGCGACGGCCTCAGCATCATCAACTCGCCTCCGGAGAGAAAGCAGCTCGACGCGGGAGGAGGCCAAGTCCGCCTGCGCCGAAACTAGGGCGGCGGCCGTGGCCTCCGCGCGCCTCTCGGCCTCATCCAACCTGGGCCTGAGGGCGGCGGCCCTGCCTGCATCCTCCACACCCGCAAGCTTCAGCTTCAAGTCATACCTACCCTCCAGATCTGCGCGAACCTCGGCCACCCGGCGATTGATCTCCTCCTCGACTCCGGCCTCGTGGGCCCCGACGACATCTTCTGCTTGAGCAACTTGACGCTCCCTCGTGTCCAGTTGCTCGAGCTCGAGGCTGCGCTCCACGGCTTCCAGGGCCAGTGCGTCCTCGTGCTTCCGGACCTCTTCTTCGTCCACGGGCGTCCCCCTCAGCGATGCAAGAGCGGCCCCGCGCGCCTCCACCTATTGCTCACGGGACATGCTCCAGGCCTGGAGCCCCCGCGCGTGCTCCTCCGCAGCCTCGCGAGCCTCCTCCAAGGCTCGCAAGCGGGCTTCATGGGCGATCTTGAGGGACGCCTCGGCCTTCGCATTCTCGAGGTCACGCTGATACCGACCGAGGTTGATGGCCACCCTTAGTTTACGCCGCTCCTCCACCAGCCGGAGACCTTCAGCCTCAAGACGCGAATCGACACCAGCGAGCTCTTCACCAAGGCGGCTCATCGCGCCCATCGCCTCCTGGAAGAGCTCATGGCGAACTACGCTCCGCCTGCGCTCGAGCTCGAATGCTCGACCCGCCTCGTCCTCCACCTCGGGGGCTGCGGGCGGAGCGCCAAGTGGAATGCTACCTCTCGGCTGGGGGCTGTGGGCTGACACCGCGCCTGACACAGGCCCGTCCTCGCGAGGAGCCCAAGCTGATCGGGGCTCGCCGCTTGAAGAGGAACCAAGGATCAAAGTCAGCCAACGGCTGTTCATGAGCAAGGGAGGAGTCTTGGGAATGCCCGCCCAGCTCCACGCTAGACCGTGGAGGAGAGGCGGCCAAACCACGGATTTAGCATGCCACGAAGACGGGGACGCTCCCCCGACCGACCCTGCTCCGGAGGCGGCAGGCAGGCCAGGAATGCTCAAGGCCGATGGGGGAGTTGATGAAGGAGGAGGCCGCCTCTTGAAAGACGGAACATCTTTAACGAAGGGAGCCCTGAAGGACAGACGTCAGGATAAGAAGACCGCATACAAGAAGTCACGGCAATAAGATGCTTACGCGTCAATGGCGATGTACTTTCGCCGCTTCAACGGCCCGAAGATATTGCTGCCGCTGGGGGATCCCTTCCTCTTGCGGAGCTCCTCGAAGTCCACACAGAAACGACCGAAGCGCTGGATGTGACGGCCGGTGCGAGGCAGAGCCAAAGAGGAATTGATAGGGATGGCTTCAGGGGAGCCTGGTCGTGGCGAACAGCCCAGCGCCCTCTCGCTGCAACCTCCCGAGGCTCCTGGAGCCTCAGCCTCGGGAGCCGCACGCCGCGGCTCCTCAGCAACCGATGCCTTAGGAGGGGGGTCACAGGCCCCCGAGGACGATGCCCCTAGATCACCACTCGGCAGGTGCTCCTCAGCACTCAAGCCGTCGGCCCCCGTCGAAGCTCGCTCCCCCGCACCGTTACCTGGGTCAAGCTCGGCACCGGCGGCGAGGAAGGGAACCACAACGACGGGGTTCTCGCAGGGCCCCACCTAGCCAATTGGGCGCAACCCCCACTCGTCAAAGGATGGCATGCTCACGGAAAATGTGGCTTTGTTCTCGTAGAGGTACAACAGGCAACTAATCTTGGGCATCTCATCCGGCAAAGGGACACCCGATAGGACCGTGAGCACTGTTTACCGCGCCGCAAGAGGAAGCCCCTTCTCCTGAAACCTCATGTTATCCTAGCTGCGGAGCAAGTCCCACATCGGGCGGGAGTGGCGCTGAAGTGGAGCGACTCGACGCCGGACAAACTCCTTCACCACCATGGGCACAGTCACACCGAGGTCCTTCAACCACCTCAGCCTGGCCCAGACGGGGGCAAGGCGGGGGCTCGTGAGCTTCTGATGGCACCAGCCGGAGATTGGAACAGCGGGCCCCACCGGAACTTGGAGCAGAGGGTTGAGCACGCCGGCGTCAACAAACACCCATCGTATGCGGAACTCGCTCATCAATGAAGGAAGCTTGAACTCGATCCCCGCGCCCGCCGTCGCGGCCACGGCCTGGAAGCCCACACACCCCGAGCTCTGCTGGGGACCGGTGAGATGCAACGAGAAGAAGTGGCGGAGGAGTGCCATGGAAGGAGCGATGCCCACCATGGCCTCGCACAAGAAGGTGAAGACGGTAAGAAGGGTCACAGATTGAGGGTCGAGATGGAGCAAGTGGATCTGATAATGCTCGAGCACCGCGTTGAAGAAGGCGGAGAAGGGAGGAATCAGGCCAGCCCAGAGGGCCTCAATGAAGATCGGAACCTCGGTGACTGCCCGAGCCGTGCGTGCGCGAGATGCGGTCCAAGACATCGTCTCTCCCCACTCGTTGAAACTGGAAGCAAGCATGGGGCGCACCTTGTCCATGGCCTCGTCGTTGAGCACCCGAGGCTGACCGAGCGCCAGCTTGAAGGATGGAGGCGCAGTTGGTGGAGACAGAGGTTTCTTCCCCTTTTCGGCTTGCTTCGGCGCCATGGTGGTGAAGCAAGCGAAGCACAAGTCAGATTGGGAGGGCAGAGCAGGGCCTCGAGGAAGCAGGGAGATTGGAAGAACCAGGCGTGCAAAGGAAGAATAGTTGTGCAAGAGGCGGGGGCCGCATAGCCAGGCGGATTCAAGGGCAGTGTGGGGAAGCGGAGACGCCCACGTCCAATCAACTGTCACGCGTCAACTGTGGCCGCATGCTTTTGGGGCCTGCGGTGCTCCGTACTTGGCCCTTGGCTTCGCCCCGAAGCCAAGCCTGAGCGCACCTTGGGCCCGGGGGCTACAGTCGGCGTCCTAGGAACGGGGGTCCCTAGACTTGCCTGCCTACGGCCCGCGGCGTGGCTAAGCCAGCAGGCCGTACGGCCCGTCTTCATCAACAAGGCATCCAAGATCCTCGCGAGGGGCCAGGCCTCGCGGGGCGGACGACACAAGATCTCCTCTAGAGTAGCCTAATCGGGCAGGCTCATGAGGAACGGAGATATCAAGGCGGGGCGAACCTCACGAGGCTCTCGTGACGTGAGCCATGATGATCGACACCAGGCGGGCGCCAGCGCGCGTAGCGTCCTTGTTTCCTCTTTGGTGCTAAGGAGACCAGCGCAGGCAAGGAGTACCGAGGCATCAGGAAAAGGTTGCCATATTGGTGCAACAAGACCAAGACCAGAAGGATGGCAAGACGGAGGTCATCGTGGAGCCCAAGACGGCGTCACCACCAGAGCCTTTCGCAGGCGGAGACCACCTTTGTCGGGATGGCTTGTACTAGCTGCCCCCCTTCAAATTAGCCCGCCGTTGTTGGCTTCCTTCCCACTCAATATTTGGGAAGAGGAATAGGGCCCCTATAAATAGGACTAGCCACCACCATATGAGGGGAGACAAGATCATCCTCAACCACACACCCACCAAGCACAAGAACACCTCAACCTCAGGAGGCGGTTCTTCCCCTTGTATTGTTCATCATTAGCCCAAGAGGCAATCCACCACCACCACACTGGAGTAGGGTATTACACCACAACGGTGGCCGGAACCAGTATAAATCTTGTGTCTTTCTGTGTTGCGAGTTCGTTGAGTGTGTCCGCGAGATCTTAGCGAGCTAGGGCGTAGATCAGTGGGAGGAAAAGGCTTCGCGCGCACCCGAGTGTTTGAACCTTAAGGGTTTGCCGGAACCCCACATCCGACAATAATATCATTTCCACAATTTATATTGAGTAACATAAGCCATAGAAACTAGGAAACAAGCAAACTATGCATTAAAAATAGAATCTGTCAAAAAACATAACAGTCTGTAGTAATCTGTACTCCAACCAAACTTCTGCTACTCCAAAAATTCTGAAAAATTAGGACAACCTAGGAAATTTGTCTTTTAATCTTCTCACAAAATAATCAATATTTTATCACGCTTCTATTAAAAATGTCAACTATTTTCCTGAGCGCAGAAGTTTTTCTTTTTCAGCAAGATCAAATCAACTATCACCATAGACCATCCCAAAGGTCTTACTTGGCACTTGTTGCCTGATTCATCATAATAAACACTAGGAGGGTATTGGGAAATATTTTCCCTTTCATTAGTACTCTCCTCATATTCTATTTTTTTTCTTGTCTTTAGATAGTTGGCAATATAAGGATTCTCAATGCAATTTACCATACAAAACATATAAATTTCCTCTAGATCAAAATCAAGAAATCTCTCGAGATTAAATTTTGGAATACCCTCAGTTATACGTTTCATTTCTTCATACCCCAAAAGAATGTCGGTGTTCTAGGAACGGGGTACCCAGACTTGCCTGCCTGCGGCCCAGCGCGTGGCTCCATCGATGGCCTGGTACGGCCCAACTTCAACATCAACAACTCTCGCGAGGGGCCAAGCCTCGCGAGGCGGACGACCCCAAGACCTCCACAGGGGTGGCCTCCCAAGGCTGGCTCCCAAGGAGTGGAGATTTCTATGCAAGGTTCACCTCGCGAGGTTCGGATGACGTGGGCCATGACGACCAAGGCTAGGCGGGCGCTAGCAAACGCAGTGTACCAGTTTCCTCTTTGGTTCTAAGGAGGCAAGAGCTAGCGCGGAGTCCCGAGGAATCAACCAAAGGTTTCTATTCCCATGCAACAAGACCAAGACCTCCAGGATGGCAAGATGGAGGTCATCGCCGAGCCCACCGCGGCGTCAGGACCAGAGGCTTTTGCAGGCGAAGACCACTTTTGTCAGGATAGCATGTACTAGTTGTCACCCTTCGAATTTGGCCGTTGTGGGATCCCTTCCTGCCTACATTTGGGAGGAGGACCAAGGCTACTATAAATAGAGTTGCACCACCGCCGTATTAGGGGACAGATCATTCAGGTCATCCTCACACCCACCAGCTCATCAAGCACAAGAACACCCCTCCTCCTAAGGTCATTCTCCCACTATACTAGTTCATCCTCATACCCTCGAGACCAATCCACCACAAAGTAGGAGTAGGGTTTTACACCTCAAGGTGGTCCGAACCTGGGTAAACTACCGTGTCTCTTTTCCTTGAGTTCGTCCAGCTATGCCGTGAGATTAGCAAGCAGGCAGACTGGGAAGGACGAGTTCTTCGCACGCACCCTAGAGTTCGAACGTCTCAAGGGTCTGCGGAACCCGAAATCTGACATTTGGTGCGCCAGGTAGGGGTGCGTCGGAGCCTCTCTTCCGCCGGTCGACTCGCCACCGCTCCACCGCTTCCATGGTTGCCGCAAGTTGAGCCCATGCTGAGCGTCGGGCTGCCCTCGCCACTCGCGTCGCCTAGATGGCGCCTGCCAGTGGGCCACCTCGTTGTTCTCCATCGCCCGCTGCCACCGGCCCGGCGGGGCACGAGCAGCAAGCTTCGTCGCTGCACCCCTTCGTGCGGCGTGATGGGCGCACGGCCACCCCGTCGCTGACTCTAGCCGGTTCAACGTCCCAAGCTCATCGCGGCCCGGCGGACGCGAAGCCTACGTTGCTCATGGCACACGAGCTCCTGCGCTACCGCCCCGTCGACGACCTCTATGAAGACTGGCTGGACCACATCGCCGAGCTCGTCAGCGCCGCCGGGGCTCTCCTGCACCGTCTCTCTCGCTGCCTCGCCTGCCGCCTGCTGCGGGTGATGTAGACCACGGAGCACCTCCTCCACCTCCCCATCAAGATTATGCCCTTGAGCTGAGGTGCGAGACCCCGCGGCGTGACCCGTCGCGCAAGGCGCCGGCGTGTGAAGAAGAAAGCTGCCATTTGATTGATACGTCTCTGTTGTATCTACTTTTCCAAACACTTTTGCCCTTGTTTTGGACTCTAACTTGCATGATTTGAATGGAACTAACCCGGACTGATGCTGTTTTCAGCAGAATTACCATGGTGCTATTTATGTGCAGAAACAAACGTTCTCGGAACGACCTGAAACTTCATGGAGCAACTTTTTGGAAAATATAAAAAATACCTGCAAAAGATGAAGGCCAGGGGGTCCACCACCTGTCCACGAGGGTGGGGGGCGCGCCCCCTACTTCGTGGGCCCCTTGGTGCCTCTCCGACTCCAACTCCAACTCTATATATTGTGTTTCGGGGAGAAAAAATCAGAGGGAAGGATTAATCGCGTTTTACGATACGGAGCCGCCACCAAGCCCTAAAACCTCTCGGGAGGGCTGATCTGGAGTCCATTCGGGGCTCCGGAGAGGGGAATCCGTCGCCATCGTCATCATCAACCATCCTCCATCACCAATTTCATGATGCTCACCGCCGTGCGTGAGTAATTCCGTCGTAGGCTTGCTATACGGTGATGGGTTGGATGGGATCTATCATGTAATCGAGTTAGTTTTGTTAGGGTTTGATCCCTAGTATCCACTATGTTCTGAGATTGATGTTTCTATGACTTTGCTATGCTTAATGCTTGTCACTAGGGCCCGAGTGCCATGGTTTCAGATCTGAACCTATTATGTTCTCATCAATATATGAGTGTTCTTGCTCCTATCTTGCAAGTCTACAGTCATGTATTATGTGTTATGATCCGTTAACCCCGAAGTGACAATAATCGGGATACTTACTGGTGATGACCGTAGTTTGAGGAGTTCATGTATTCACTATGTGTTAATGCTTTGTTCCGGTACTCTATTAAAAGGAGGCCTTAATATCCCTTAGTTTCTCTAAGGACCCCGCTGCCACAAGAGGGTAGGACAAAAGATGTCATGCAAGTTCTTTTCCATAAGCACGTATGACTATATTCGGAATACATGCCTACATTACATTAATGAACTAGAGCTAGTTTTGTGTCACCCTAGGTTATGATTGTTACATGCTGAACCGCATCCGGCATAATTCTCCATCACCGATCCATTGCCTACGAGCTTTCCACATATTGTTCTTCGCTTATTTACTTTTCCGTTGCTATTGCTATCATCACTACAAAATACCAAAAACATTACTTTTACTACTGTTACCTTTTGCTACCGTTACCACTACTATCATATTAATTTGCTACTGAACACTTTGTTGCAGATACTAAGTTTCCAGGTGTGGTTGAATTGACAACTCACCTGCTAATACTTGAGAATATTCTTTGGCTCCCCTTGTGTCGAATCAATAAATTTGGGTTGAATACTTTACTCTCGAAAACTGTTGCGATCCCCTATACTTGTGGGTTATCAAGACTATTTTCTGGTGCCGTTGTCGGGGAGCATAGCTCTATTCTTTGAGTCACTTGGGATTTATATCTGCTTGTCATTATGAAGAACTTGAAAGATCCAAGAACTAAGATTTATCCCTCAACTACGAGGGGATGTAAGGAACTGCCATCTAGCTCTGCACTTGATTCACCTTCTGTTTTAAGTAAGCTTGCGACACCTAAACCTGCTTCTGCTATTCGTTCTAATATGTCACATGTTATTGATGATGCCACTTCCACTATACATGATACTTATGATGAAACTACTTCTATGCTTGATACTACTGTGCCACTTGGTGAATTTCTTGATGAACAACTAGCTAGGGCTAGAGAGATTGAAAATATTGAATCTGATAATACTGATGAAAGTGATGATGAAGAATCACTTGTTATTCCTGAGGGTTATGTTTTTGATCAAGAAGCTTCTTTAGCTATTTTAGCTTGCAAAGATAGATACGAACTTAAGAGGTTATTAGCTAAATGGAACAAGCAATCTCTAAATGCTAGAATGAAACTTGACCCTGCTTTTGCTAGTTCACCTATCTGTGTTACCGATAAGGATTATGAATTCTCTGTTGATCCTGATATAATTACTTTGGTTGAATCTGATCCTTTTCATGGCTATGAATCTGAAGCTGTTGTGACACATCTTGCTAAATTGAATGATATAGCCACCCTGTTCACGACTGATGAGAGAACTCGTTACTTTTATATCCTTAAAGTATTTCCATTCTCATTAAAGGGTGATGCTAAGATATGGTTTAATTCTCTTGATCCTCGTTGTGTGCGTAGTCCGCAGGATATGATTTATTACTTCTCTGCTAAATATTTCCCTGCTCATAAGAAACAAGCTGCTTTAAGGGATATATATAATTTTGTGCAAATTGAAGAAGGGAGTCTCCCACAAGCTTGGGGGAGGCTTCTCCAATTACTTAATGCTTTGCCTGATCATCCTCTTAAGAAAAATGAAATACTTGATATCTTTTATAATGGACTAACTGATGCCTCCAAAGATTACCTAGATAGTTGTGCTAGTTCCGTTTTCAGGGAAAGAACACCAGATGAAGTTGAAATTCTATTGAATAATATGTTGACAAATCAAAATAATTGGACACCTCCGGACCCAATTCCTTAGCCTATTCCTAAACCCACTCCGAAGAAGAGGGGTATTCTATTTCTCAGTCCTGAAGATATGCAAGAGGCAAAGAAATCTATGAAAGAAGAAGGTATTGAAGCTGAAGATGTTAAGAATTTACCTCCTATTGAAGAAATACATGGTCTTAATTTACCTCCTGATTAAGAAACATATGATCTTAATCCTCTACCTATGAAAAAACGCATGGTCTTGATAACACGACAAAGGTAGTAAAGGTAAATTCTCTCTATAGATATGATAAAGCTGAAATCCCATTTACTAAATTTGCTAGCCCATGCTTAGATGAGTTTGATAAATTTATGGGTAAGCAAGAATATTTTAATGCTTATTTTGGTAGACAATTGAAATACAATTCAAATATGCTTGAACACTTGGGTGATTATATGTCTAATGTCAAAGGTGAACTAAAACTTATTAGTAAACATGCTTCTATGGTTACCACTCAAGTAGAACAAGTACTTAAAGCTCAAAATGATTTGCTCAATGAATTGAATAGTAAGGATAATGATAATGTTGTTAGAGTTATGACTAGAGGTGGTAAAATGACTCAGGAACCTTTGTATCCTGAAGGCCATCCTAAGAGAATTGAGCAAGATTCTCAAAGAAATAATATAGATGCACCTAGTCCTTCTAAAAGGAAGAAAAAGAAAAATGATAGGAATTTGCATGCTTCTAGTGAACCTATTACTGAAACACCTGAGAATCCAAATGATATTTCTATCTCTGATGCTGAAACACAATCTGGTAATTAACCTGAAACTAGTGATAATGTTAATGATAATGTTCCTAATGATACTCAACCTAGTAATGATAATGATATAGAAATTGAACCTGTTGTTGATCTTGATAACCCACAATCAAAGAATCAACGTTATGATAAGAAAGATTTTGTTGCTAGGAAGCACGGTAAAGAAAGAGAACCATGGGTTCAGAAACCCATGACTTTTCCTCCTAAACCATCCAAGAAAAAGGATGATGAGGATTTTGAGTGCTTTGCTGAAATGAATAGACCTATCTTTTTGCGTATGGGTTTGACTGATATGCTTAAAATGAACCCTTATGCTAAGTACATGAAGGATATTGTTACTAATAAAAGAAAGATATCAGAAGCTGAAATTTCCACCATGCTTGCTAATTACACTTTTAAAGGTGGAATACAAAAGAAACTTGAAGATCTAGGAGTACCTACTATACCATGCTCCATTAAAAGAAACTATGTTAAAACTGCTTTATGTGATCTTGGAGCCGGTGTTAGTGTTATGCCTCTCTCTTTATATCGTAGACTTGATTTGAATAAGTTGACACCTACTGAAATATCGTTGCAAATGGCTGATAAATCAACTGCTATACATGTCGGTATTTGTGAGGATGTGCATGTTGTAGTTGCAAACGTTACTATTTTAACGGACTTTGTTATTCTTGATATTCCCGAGGACGATAGTATGTCTATTATTCTTGGAAGACCCTTCTTGAATACTGCAGGGGCTATTATTGATAGAACTAAAGGCAATGTCACCTTCATGTTAATGGTAATGGGCATACGGTACACTTTCCGAGGAAACAACCTGAAGTTCATAGTATCAACTCTATTGGAAAAAGTCCATCGATTATATTTGGAGGTTTTGAATTTCCTCTACCTACTGTCAAGAAGAAATATGATATTCTTATTATTGGGGATGTGCATATCCCCGTTGAGGTAACATAGTGTTATTCGAAATTTCTCTGGTTCCATGTTATTCGGAATGAGTTCGTTAACAAGACTTGCTCAACCTTGTTAGTGGATTCCTTTTGATGATCATGAGATGGATGAAACTAGAAGGCACAACCCGTTGTACCCTCCTTTTGCTTTCTTATATTTATATTAAATAAAATAAAAATAGTATTTTTCTGTCTGTTATCTGATTATCCGTGCAATATAAAAATACCACGAAAATAAAAGTTCTCCAAATGCCCTAAAATTTAAATATGATTTTTTTCTGGGGTATTTGAGAATATTTGACACTAAGAACACAACAAGGGGTCAACCACCTGCCCACGAGGGTGGAGGGAATGCCCTACCCCCCTGAGCGCGCCCCCCTGCCTCGTGGGCCCACGGTGGCCCTCCTCCACTTATTCCTGCACCCACACACTTCTTCTTCCTCCCACAAACATGAATATCCAGCTCAAGCACGAGTTCTAGCTCATCTTGCTGCCATTTTCGATCTCCTTGGTCAAAGCACCTCTCACAAAACTGCTTGGGGAGATTGTTCCTTGATATGTGACTCCTCCATTGGTCCAATTAGTTTTTGTTCTAGTGCTTTATTCATTGCAAATTTTTGCTGCTTAGGTTACCCTGTTCTTGAGCTTGCATGTCAAATTTATATGGTCAAAAGTAGTTTTGATGCATGATATAGGCCCTAGGCATTTGTAGGAGTAGTTGCTATCAATATGATTGAGTTTGGTTTACTTTTATTTTTGAAGTTACTAAAAATTTCAGAATTTTTCAGAAAATGATGAAGAGACTTTTGAGGGTCTCATCGAGCCGAAGCTCGAAGGAAAAGGCACCAAAGCCTAAGTATAATCTGCCTCGCACCGTGGAGGTTCGGGCGTGTGAATGGCCTTCCGATGATTTCTTGAGAGCAGCCAGGATTTATGAAGATTTTTATGAATTGGCTAAGAATGCAGGACTCATGGCTTTCCTCCACGACCAACGCGATCAGTATCTCTTACTCACAAATATCTTTGTGCAAAACATTCATTTCCATTCTAGGAGCTCACCACCTACGGTGGAGTTTCATTTATATGATGAGCATAAGGAGATGCCACTTTATGATTTTTGTCGGGTCTGTCTAGTCCCTTTCAAGGGCAAGACAGAGGGACCACATCGTGAGGATGTGGATGGGTTTATTGACACTATCACTGTAGGGGAAACAAGGAATGTTTCCGATGCACGAATCACTAGCATACATTTTCCTGTTTTACGCTATTTTGCATTATTTGCTAGTCGTTGTTTAATTGGTCACGGGAACTGTGGAAACCTTAGTGTCCCTCATATTATTATTTTGCTCCATGGTTTATACGGTGATAACTCTGTTAGTATGGGCGGCATTATTGCTAAACGGTTAAGTCTGAACCATACCAAGGGCCCCATCTTTGGAGGCATCTATGCCTCACGCCTAGCTGCACATTTTAACATACCTATTAGGCATAATGAGAAGGAAGAAAAGGTGTTGCTGTGTGTTTATTTAGATTATAAAAGTATGGTGGCACATGATTTTATTGTTAAGAATAGGGAAGGAGAGCTTAAATACAAATTGTTCTTTGATAAACATCATCCTGAGACTATTACCCTGCCTGCTCCTTCTTTGTTTGATTTATCTGCAGGCCAGTACCTTGTTCCGTTAAAGGCTATTCAAGCCTACCAGAATCCTGCACCAGCTATGGAGCCAGAGCCGGAACCACAAGTTGATCCTTCACGACAGTCTAATTACCAGTGGGATCCGGAGATGATTGCCAGCCAGTGGCAATCGGAGTCTTCTTCTTCATCGCAGTACGACCCCAACTACTATTATGGATATGTGTCAGGCCAGTCATAGCCATAGACCAACTTAGGCCAAAAGCCTAAGCTTGGGGGAGTACGTATTTCCCACCGACATTACATTCATGTTCACACACTCATTGCTAGATGTCAGTGCTCATACTTTTTCATTTGTATCATCCATGTTAGTTTAGTTTCCTTTTTATGCTCTCTTCTTGTGTGTTTGATAAACCTTAAGAAAAACCCAAAAAAATAGTTGTAGCTTTTAATTAGTTTACTTTCCATGCTTGTAGTAGTAATTAAAAAAAGAAAACCCAAAAAGATTTACTGTTCTTCTTTTGCTTGTTGGGAGCTTTCCTGTGTAAATAGTTTTATTTCTTTTCTTTGGGTGTCGATAGGAGAAGACCATAATTAAATTGTTGAAGTAGCTCTTATATGCATTATTGTTGATCTGACAAAATAGCGCATATTGCCTTGTCTTCTCCTGTTTATTGAATGCTTGCATATTCCAACTTAGTCCAATGCACGTGCACTATTATTATTATTCACATCGTTCGGCCGTGCAAGTGAAAGGCAATTATGATGATACATGATGGACTGACTGAGATGAGAAAAGCTGGTATGAACTCGACCTCTTTTGTTTTTGTAAATATGATTAGTTCATCATTCTTGATTCAGCCTATTATGAATAAACATGTTTGCAATGACAACTAGAGACCATAGTTTCTTGTGCCATGCTTGATTAGCTATGAGTTATAATGGTTTACCTTGAGTGCCAACATGCTATTAAAATAGTTATGATGTGGTATGATAGGGTGGTATCCTCCTCTGAATGATTTAAGTGACTTGACTTGGCGCATGTTCACGCATGTAGTTGAAACAAAATCAACATAGCATTCACGATATTTATGTTCATGGAGGATTATATCCTACTCATGCTTGCATTCAGTGTTGATTAATTTTAATGCATGTTCATGACTGTTGTCGCTCTCTAGCTGGTCGCTTCCCAGTCTTTTGCTAGCCTTCACCTGTACTAAGTGGGAATACTGCTTGTACATCCAATCCCTTAAACCCCAAAGTTATTCCATATGAGTCCACCATACCTACCTATATAGGGTATCTACCTGCCGTTCCAAGTAAATTTGTATGTGCCAAACTCTAAACCTTCAAATAAATAACCTATTTTGTATGCTCCAATAGCTCATGTATCAACTAGGGCTGTCTGTATCTTCCATGTTAGGCGGGTTATTCTCAAGAGGAGTGGACTCCGCTCCTCACTCACGAGATAAATGGCTGGTCACCGGGATGCCCAGTCCCATGCTTTATGCAAACTAAATCAAAATAATTGCAAACAAAACTCCCCCTGGGACTCTTGTTAGTCGGAGGCACTCGTTGTTTCGATCAAGCCATGGATTGATGCTTGTTGGTGTAAGGGGGAGTATAAACTTTACCATTCTATTTGGGAACCGCCTATAATGTGTGTAGCATGGAAGATACCGCCATCTCTTGGTTGTTATGTTGACAATGAAAGTATACCGCTCAAAATATTATTCATCTCTATTTCAAAACCAAGCTCTGGCACCTCTACAAATCCCTGATTCCCTCTGTGAAGGGCCTACCTATTTACTTTTATGCTGAGTCATCATCCTCTTATTAAAAAGCATCAGTTGGAGAGCACCGCTATCATTTGCATTCATGACTGTTAATTTACAATGAGTATGACTTGACTGGATCTCTTTTACCATGAATTACAATGTCTAGTCAGTCCTTGGTCTTTAAAGGTGCTCTGCATTTATGTTTTGCGGTCTCAAAAAGGGCTAGCGAGATACCACCTTGTTATATCATATTATGATTGTTTTGAGAAAGTGTTGTCATCCGAGATTTATTATTATTGCTCGCTAGTTGATTATGTTATTGATATGAGTAAACTTGAGACCTAAGCGTTATTGCGAATGTGGTTAGTTATAATCTTTGCTGAAAACTTGAATACTGGCTTTACATATTTATAACAACAAGAGCAAACAGAGTTTGTAAAAGTTTTTCTTTATCACTTTCAGTTTGTCAACTGAATTGCTTGAGGACAAGCAAAGGTTTAAGGTTGGGGGAGTTGATACGTCTCCATCGTATCTACTTTTCCAAACACTTTTGCCCTTGTTTTGGACTCTAACTTGCATGATTTGAATGGAACTAACCCAGACTGACACTGTTTTCAGCAGAATTACCATGGTGTTATTTATGTGCAGAAACAAACGTTCTCGGAATGACCTGAAACTTCACGGAGCAACTTTTTGGAAATTATAAAAAATACATGCAAAAGATGAAGGCCAGGGGGCCCACCACCTGTCCACGAGGGTGGGGGGCGCCTGCCCCCCTAGGGCGCGCCCCCTACCTCGTGGGCCCCTGGTGCCTCTCCGACTCCAACTCCAACTCTATATATTGTGTTTCAAGGAGAAAAAATCAGAGAGAAAGATTCATCGTGTTTTATGATACAGAGCCGCCGCCAAGCCCTAAAACCTCTCGGGGGGGCTGATCTGGAGTCCGTTCGGGGCTCCGGAGAGGGGAATCTGTCGCCATCATCATCATCAACCATCCTCCATCACCAATTTCATGATGCTCACCACCGTGTGTGAGTAATTCCATCATAGGCTTGCTGGACGGTGATGGGTTGGATGGGATCTATCATGTAATTGAGTTAGTTTTGTTAGGGTTTGATCCCTAGTATCCACTATATTCTGAGATTGATGTTGCTATGACTTTGCTATGCTTAATGCTTGTCACTAGGGCCCGAGTGCCATGATTTCAGATCTGAACCTATTATGTTTTCATCAATATATGAGTGTTCTTGATCCTATCTTGCAAGTCAATAGTCACCTATTATGTGTTATGATCCGTTAACCCCGAAGTGACAATAATCGGGATACTTACCAGTGATGACCGTAGTTTGAGGAGTTCATGTATTCACTATGTGTTAATGCTTTGTTCCGGTACTGTATTAAAAGGAGGCCTTAATATCCCTTAGTTTCCGTAAGGATCCCGTTGCCACGGGAGGGTAGGACAAAATATGTCATGCAAGTTCTTTTCCATAAGCATGTATGACTATATTCGTAATACATGCCTACATTACATTAATGAACTGGAGCTAGTTCTGTGTCACCCTAGGTTATGATTGTTACATGATGAACCGCATCCGGCATAATTCTCCATCACCGATCCATTGCCTACGAGCTTTCCACATATTGTTCTTCACTTATTTACTTTTCCGTTGCTATTGCTATCATCACTACAAAATACGAAAAACATTACTTTTACTACTGTTACCTTTTGCTACCGTTACCACTACTATCATATTACTTTGCTACTAAACACTTTGCTGCAGATACTAAGTGTCCAGGTGTGGTTGAATTGACAACTCAGCTGCTAATACTTGAGAATATTCTTTGGCTCCCCTTGTGTCGAATCAATAAATTTGGGTTGAATACTTTACCCTCGAAAACTGTTGCGATCCCCTATACTTGTAGGTTATCATTGGTCCAGCAGCCACAAGAAGATGCTCATGCACTCCCAACACTGCCACATTAAGACCATGTGCCGCCTTTGGCGGTGGCGCGGGAGCACCAGGATCAGGCTCCACCTCCGCGACGCGCTCCCGTAACCATAGCAGGTTGCTGCGCCTTCACCCTGGAGCTGCGCAGCATCGTCTGGCCGCGGAAGTTCAAGCCTGACCCGCCTCCACGCTACGATGGCACCCCCGAGCCTGCTGATTTCTTGCAGCTCTACGAGCTGAGCATCGAAGCGGCCGACGGCGATGAGAATGTCATGGCGAACTGGTTTCCCATGGCCCTCAAGGATGGTCCGCGCTTGTGGCTCCTGAACCTGCCCGTATGATCGATCTCCTCCTGGGGCAGATGCGCGCGCATTTCGTCGCCAACTTCCAGGGCACTCGCGACTGTCTGCCCGGCTGAGGGTGACCTGCGGCACATCAAGCAACAGCCAGGGGAGACCCTGCAGAAGTACATCCAGTGCTTCAACAGCGTTCATCTCAAGATCCCCAAGATGTCGGACGTGGCCATCATCTCCGCATTCACTGATGGCATCCAGGATGTCAAGATGAAGGAGGAGCTCGCCATACACGAGGACTTGTTCATGGCCCTGGAGATGTTCAACATGGCGACCAAGTGCACAAGAGCTGAGGAAGAATGCCTGTCCCTCCTCGAGCTCCCAGATGTCGGCCCAGAGGACAAGAAAGCCAAGGCAAAGGATGTGAAGTGCAAGGGGGAAGCAGTGCTCGTGGCCGAACTAGAGATGAAGCGCAGCTACGACCACCCGGAGTCATCCAAGGGCAGCCACCCGTTATGTGTCTTCCACAACGTGCACAGCCACAACACCAACGACTATCAGGAGCTCAGGGCCATCCGCGATGGGCACCTCGGTCGTCGCCTCGAGCACAACGATCGAGGCTATGGCCGTGGAGGAGGCCGAACTGGAGGATGCTAGGACGATCATGGCCCCCGCCAGGAGTGGCGCGATCAGCCTCGTGAGGAATGCTGGCAGGGCCAGCCTCGCGAGGGCCCATGGAGGGACCAGCCTCGTGAGGACCGTCCTCAGGGCAACACTGGCCTCCCTCCGCTGCCACCGCCACGAAGAAGGAACAACAACCACCACCAGGACGAGGGAGCGGGGGGCTTCCAGGAGCCTCAGGCCATCGTATGCATCCTGGGCGGCGCTCAGGCCCCTACCTCTCATCGCATCTTCAAGCAGTTTGCCCATGAGGTGAATGCAGCCCTCCCAAGCTCGAGGCTACGCATCCGCTCAGGTGGTCCAAGTGCACCATCACCTTCAGCTCATCCGACCATCTCAAGTGCGCGGCGACTGCCCACGCCCTCCGGATGCTTTGCTCGCCCGTCATCAGCAACGTCCCCTTCACCAAGAACCTTATCGATGGCGGTGCGGCGCTCAAAGTTCTGTCCATCAAGACGTTCGATCACCTCCAAGTGCCCTATGACCAGCTGCAGCCCACCAAGCTTTTCTTAGGAGTGGCTAATGGCTCCACCACCCCGATAGGGCAGATCCACCTCCCTATCACCTTTGGCAAGCGCGATAACTACCGCACAGAGCTCATCGACTTCGACGTCGCCCACATCTATCTTCCTTACAACATCATCCTTGGGTATCCGTCCCTGGCCAAGTTCATGGCAGTGACTCATCATGGTTACAATGTCCACACGATGCTAGGGAGTCACGACATCATCATGGTCGCCTGCGAGGAGAAGGACGCATTATGTTCTCTCGAGCGCGCCTACTAGGCTGTGGCGGTCGAGAACCCAGACGATGAAGGCGCCATGTACCCTCCTGAGGCTATCCCGAAGAAGAAGAAGAAGTTTCTCCTCCAAGAGCCTTAGGGGAGTGGTGTGTCCAGTGGCACCACCTCAGGATCTGCGCCCGCGGATGGGGCACCTCCCTCTCTTGCATAGGAAGGTGTGCCCGGTGCCCCTCTCACGCTGGGCTCGGGGGCTCTCCTCTGGAGGGACTCTGACCTATCCAACGTCACGAGGGAGGCGCCCGGGCACCACGTGGACGCATGCTTTAGCGCGCATCTCCACTAGGAGGGCACAAGGCACGGGGTGCCAAGTGCTCAGGAATTCATCACCAAGGCAACCGAGGAGCCTCAAGAGGCGAGAGCCATGTGCAGCGACCGTCACCCATCACCTGGCGTGGCTCCTTGTCCTAGCGAGGACAGCGAGTTGCGCGCCTGCGTCAACATCCCTGGGCTCAATAAAGCCGCATCTCAGGAGCGCTTCTGGCCATCACGTGCTGGCCGGTGTGAGGGTCCCCCTGTCGGTGTCAAAACCGGCGGATCTCGGTAGGGGGTCCTGAACTGTCTGTCTAAGGTCGGTGGTAACAGGAGACAAGGGACACAATGTTTACCCAGGTCTGGGCCCTATCTATGGAGGTAATACCCTACGTCCTGCTTGATTGATATTAATGAATATGAGTAGTAGAAGAGTTGATCTACCTCGAGATCGTAATGGCTAAACCTAGAGGTCTAGCTTGTATGGCTATGATAATGAGTCCCCCATCCAAACTAAGTCCTCCGGTTTGTATAGACACCGCGGGGGTCTAGGGTTACACAAGGTCGGTTACAAAGAAAGAAATCTACATATCCGGTCGCCGAGCTTGCCTTCCACGCCAAGCAGAGTCCCATCCGGACACGGGTATAGTCTTCGGTCTTCGTATCTTCATGGCCCATCAGTCTGGCCCACGGCTAACAGGCCGGACACCTGAGGACCCCTTAGTCCAGGCCTCCCTCAGTAGCCCCTGAACCTGGCTTCAATGACGAGGAGTCCGGCCCGCAGATTTGTCTTCGGCATTACAAGGCGGGTTCCCTTCTTCCCGAACTCCAAAATAGTCTTCAGATGAATTGATCCTGTCCGTACATGTAATACACACCACACACAACCATAGAGAGAATATAATAATACACGAGCCCAATCCGCTGACAACTTTTATAACATGACATCACGTCCATCCGGTCATAATTTTGAACTATTTTTTGCCTGCTGCTCCACGTTTTGAGACGCGGTTGTCATTGGCACGTCTTGTCAAAGTAGAGATCGTGTCCCCTTATTACAGGATTCTCATCAATACGGGCATGGGTAACCCAACCGTGCCATTTACATAGCCCTTGGGAGCAGGCGAATTTTGAGGCAAGTAGGGTGGCGTTCAATATTCACCTCCCTTATAAGGAGATAAGATTACTCCTTCCCCCATGCCTTCCTCCAGCCTTTCCACTCTCGAGCTCCAGCGCCCAAGTTCTCATTTGTTTCCCACTCGAGAAAGCACTCAACCATGTCCGGATCTGGAGCAGGTGGCAAGTGGATGGCTTCTTCTGTTAAGAAGAAAGACATCAAGGAGCTTCGAGAGGCCGGATACCTGGCCAAGGAGATCGTTCACCATCTCCCGGCCGAAGGACAGATCGTCCCTAGCCCAGAGCCCCATGAGAGGGTTGTGTTTCTCGCACATTTCGTCTGTGGGCTGGGATTCCCTATCCACCCATTTGTCCACGGACTGATGTTTTACTACGGGCTAGACTTCCATGATCTAGCCCCTAACTTTGTCCTCAACATCTCGGCATTTATAATCGTTTGCGAGGCCTTCCTACATATCCCGCCTCACTTCGGCCTATGGCTGAAGACTTTCAATGTAAAGCCGAAGGTGGTGAGAGGCCAACAGGCAGAGTGCGGAGGCGCCATGGTGGGCAAGATGCCTAACGTTATATGGCCTGAAGGTTCCTTCGTGGAGATGGTGAAGGGGTGGCAGTTGGGGTGGTTCTACATCACCGAGCCATACGACACTAACTGGGCGGCGGCCCCCGAATTTCGATCCGGAGCTCCGCTGTGGCTCACCTCCTGACAAGAGAAGGGCCTCGCTTGGGGCTCTTCGAACGAGCTGACTGGGCTCCAGATGTGTGTTCAGAACATGATAACCAAGAGGATCAAACCTGTCAACGTGATCCAGGTTATGCTCATTTGCCGGATACTTCCGTGCCAATGCCGGACTTGCTATTTGTGGGAGTTCGATCCGGCCAAGCTCCGGACTCTACTAGAGCTCTTCGGCACAACGCACGAAGATATCTGGAAAGTGCTCTTCAAGGCCGGCAAGACTCCACCGCCCACAACCGAAGATCATGGGCTCAGCTTAAAGTGCTAGGACAATTCGGTAAGTTCTTCCATTTATTCAAGGTATAGCCTTTACTGGCATATTTCGGGAAGGATTCTAAGCCTTCCTATCAATTTTCAGGCCTGGATCGACATAGCGGGGGGGATTAATTGTCCAGATCCACTTGCCGAAGATGAGGAAACCCCACTCCTAACGAAGATGCTATTTCCGGCGCCTTATGATGTGCCAAAGAAAAAGGCCAAGAAGATGGCCAAAGGGAGCAGGAGCGGCCTTCGCCGAAAGGGCGCTTCGGACGTGTCGTCAGACGACGAGACTGGCTCTTCGGTCGCCAAAGATGACGGCGAGGATGAAGAAGAAGGCGGCTTCCCCCCAGAGGGGGCAAATAAGAAAATAGAGGCCTCCACGAATCTGGAGGCGAAGGCGCCCAAGAGGGGGAAGGGATCCCTTGCGGATAACTCCGCATGGGATGTCGAAAGCAGTCCGGAGCGAATGCCCCGGACCAAGCCTCAAGCTGCCTAGTAAGTACTAAAACCCTATGGCCCTCCCAATACATGGCCTTTCTAGTTCATAATATTAACATGTTTAAACTATGCCATTACTGTCCGGCCCGTGACGGCTCCCCGCGATCCTCGACAGAGGATTTGCTAGACTCAAAGGAGATGGCTAGCATGTCTCCACCGCCCGCTCATTCTGCCTCACCCAAGGGTGATGACGAGGTGGCTTCCCAAAGGATCTTCCCCGACCAGGGGGAGATCCCAGAAATCGTTAAGGTGGCACCGCAGGATGACACCTCGGCTGCCGGACACATGGGGGAAAATCCCGCTTGGGGACTGGCAGTGGGGGCCAAGTTCTCGTCGGCCCTCAGCCGGATACCATTTCGGAGACCTACACGGCTCCGGAGTCCAGCGAACGGCCTTCCCCGAAAGGAGGAGGTGTGCCTGTTCCACAGATCACCTCTGTCCAACCAGAGGCACCGGACAATCTGCTGCAAGCGCTGCGAGGCGCCTCCATTGTGGATGAGCACCGTGTCCTTATGGGTACGGTGATCAAAAAGGTTCAGTCCACCAAAAGCGGACTGACCAAGGCCTGCCCTAGACTTTTAACAGGTTTTGAGGTAACAATTGTAGAAAAATATCACAATGTGGATAGTAGCCCCTGATGCTCTGTTCGGTGTCCGGAAAGGAAAAGCCGAACATGGGATCAAAATGATTTTAGCAGGAGTCTAACATAATATGTCTTTGTGAATAAGCAGGCATCGCTGCTGGGTGCTGCCGCTCACACTATGGAGGTCTTCGGACCGAAGCAGAACCTGGAGCGGGTCGAGAAAGAGCTCAGCCTCGTGAAGAAGCAGCTGGAGGACAGCAAAGGTATGCAGTAACCTGTGTGTATGTTTAGGAAGGATGAATGGTTCGTGCTGACTAAAGTGCCATGAACTTCATTAGGGGCCATGACCGAGGTGGCGGCCCTCAAGAAGGCATTAGAGAAGGCTGAGGACAAAGCGGCCAAGGAACGGACCGCGTGCGAGAAGCACGAGGCCCGGGTCGGTGAGGTTCAGCAAGAGCTCCAGGACTCCGTCAAGAAGTGCAAGTCCTTGGAGCGTGATTCTAAGACGCAAGCGTCCGAACTTGCAAAGGCCCTCCAGAGCACGCAGGAGGCTCAAGCCGAAGCCTAGAGCGCCCTTCAGGAAATCCAGGCAGCCCTGAAGATCGCGGCGGTTAAGGCTTTCATTATGCAAAGCAAGTCTGTGAAGGAAGCGTTTCTTTTACTTACCCGAATTTGGAGCTCTCCAGGGGCGTTTACGGATTTGCCGCGTAGCGTATCAGACGCTGCCGAGTTCTATCGAGCCGAAGAAGGGAGTTCTACAGAGAAGCTGTTTTGGTCTCAATATCTTGGACCCGAACATCCGGTTTCCTTCAGCGACCAGCTGAAACAGCTGGGCGAGCTGCACAAGGCGGCCGAGCTAGCCATGAAGGAGCTAATAGTCCGACTATGGCCTGTCGCACCGATACCTAGTAGCTACTTCGGACTTTTGAAGCGGCTTGTTGATGCCTACCCCCGGCTTGAGGTTATAAAGCAGTCGGTCTGTATCGAAGGTGCATGGGTTGCCTTTGCCCGCGTCAAAACGCACTGGGCGAAGATGGATGCCAAGAAGCTAATGACCGAGGGGCCACCTGAGGGCAAGGAGCACCGCCGACCCGAGTTGTATTTTGATGGTGTCCTGGAGGGATCCCGCATTGTTGTGGATCACTGTTCCAAAGACACTATCTTCGAGTAAATGTATGCGAGCTCCTTCTGCCTTGTATGATGAAACAAAGAGTTTATGCAATATAATGCTTGCTATGTTTTTAAAATTTTACTTCCTGTGCGGCCGTGTTGTATGAAATCTGAGGGTTAACCAGTTGTCGGCTTCTGCCCCACATAGGTAGTACGGGGTGTTCAGGATGGAATCTAAACAACCTTGATCCAATTAGATGGTCCTTGAAGGAGTTGTTTAGCGCAACGAACCAGGCAACCAGACTATGCGGCTGTAACGCCCTCACTTAGCCATAGGAGTGCGACAATAAAAACATGGGCGCAACCCCTAGTATCCGAACTAGAGTGCTATAAGCGTCTGACCAGGAAGTACCAATCCTTCACGTAATGCAGAAGAAATCTCCAACGATTTGCAACCTCCGAACAGCTGACCGACTCTCGCCACATCATGACAGTCAGTTTTCGGCTTTCTCTACTGAGGTGCTCCTTTGGATAAACCAAGGCACAATCATAGTAGTTCTCCCTTTACTACCTTAGCCGATATAGTGGAACATAAGGTAGTAAGCACAGGAGCCGGGCAACCCAACTATTGACCAAAGACATGATTCGGAGCCAATGCATATAATGCTAAATTCGGGGTGCCGAACTATACTTATAAAAAGTGTTCGGACTTTTGTTGCCATAGTGCAGGGTGCTGTGCAGCCCCTGGCGAACATGAAACATACCTAAGTGTACGGTTGCCGCCTGATAGGGTTATCCACAGGGGAGGTGAAAAAAGAAAGAAAAAAAATAAAAGAACACAGAAAAGGTGCGAAGGTAAAAAGCTGGAGTCCTACAGCTCCAGCCGCAGACTGTTTTCATTGTAATTTAATTAGTACGTCAAGGCGAATTGATACAGGTAGTGCGATAAGCAACAGGCTATTTGACATGCCGAAACCAAGGGAGAGCTGCATGTGGGTCCTGAAAAACAGATAGGGTTGTCGTTAACGGAATCACCTAAAAAGTCCCCCATATGTATAAGTTTCTCGCCATCTTGGTGTGTTTATCCTTCAAGAGGACCGATGACCAGAGCACCAGATGGTGCCTGTGGGATTGAGACCTGAAAAGGAAACAAGCAGAAGTGAAAGTATATGTGTATCCGATGTCGGTTGAGCCGTACTATGGACCACAAGCTAGTTATGCCTCCGTTGATGCCCATGGGATTTTGAGTGCGTAGTTATGTACGCGCGGCACGAATGCCGCCACTTGATCGGAACTGCGACGGAGGCCGGATTGCTAGTCGAGCTCCCGACGAGCCGAGCTCTCCTACTGCAGAGTAGTTCGGACCCTCTTAACGGTGTCCGTAGGCTCGGCAGACGAATTAAGGTTCTGCTTGAGAAGGCCGCTCTGTACTTCTGCTACTAAGGCAACTGTGTGCTCTTCTGTACGAAGGGAGCGTTCCGTATTTCCATTGACTGTTATGACGCCACGTGGACCAGGCATTTTGATCTTGAGATAAGCGTAGTGTGGTACTACTTTGAATCAAGTGAACACAATTCGTCCGAGCAGTGCGTGATAGCCGCTGCAGAAAGGAACGATATCAAAGATTAACTCCTCGCTTCGGAAGTTGTCTAGAGATCCGAAGACAACCTCTAGTGTGATTGAGCCCGTACAGTGGGCCTCTACACCTGGTATGACTCCTTTAAAGGTAGTCCTGGTGGGCTTGATCTGAGATGGGTTAGTGCTCATTTTGAGCGATGTATCCTGAGAGAGCATATTAAGCCTCCTACCTCCATCAATAAGGACGCTAGTCAAGTGGAACCCATCAATTATTGGGTCTAAGACAAGTGCGGCTGAGCCACCGTGATGGATACTGGTCGGATGATCCCGGCGATCAAAGGTGATCGGGCATGACGACCATGGATTAAATTTTGGGGCGACTGGTTCTATCGCGTAGACGTCGCTGAGCACATGCTTGCGCTCCCTCTTGGGGATGTGGGCAGCGTATATCATGTTCACCATTTTGACCTGAGGGGGAAACTTCTTCTGTCCCCCTGTATTCGGTTGCTGGGGCTCTTCGTCATCGTCCTCGCTTTGCGATCCCTTTTCCCTGTTCTCGGTGTTTAATTTGCCGGCCTATTTAAAAACCCAACATTCTCTATTTGTATGATTGGGTGGTTTGTCTGGGGTGCCATGAATCTGGCAGGGACGATCAAGTATGCAGTCCAAGCTGGATGAGACTGAATTGTTCTTTTGGAATGGCTTCTTCTGCTGACCAGACTTAGACCCATGAATCCAGCATTGCCTACCGTGTCCTTGGTGTTATGACTGTTGTTTCGATGTTTGTATCTGTTGCGTCGAGACTTGTCTTTGCTAGTTTTAGCTTCAGGGGTGCTGGTGTTGCTTGCATTGCTTTTGCTACGGGCCAACCAACTGTCCTCGCCCGCAAAAAAGCGGTTTATGAGTGCCGTGAGGGGTGCCATGGATTTTGGATTTTCTTGGCCGAGGTGGCGAGTGAGCCACTCGTCGCGGATGCTGTGTTTGAAGGCTGCTAGGGCTTCGGCATTTGGACAATTAAGGATTTGGTTCTTTTTAGTTAAGAACCTAGTCCAGAATTTCCTAGTGGACTCTCCGGGCTATTGAACTATATGGCTTAAGTCATCAGCGTCCGGAGGTCGAACATATGTACCTTGGAAGTTATCAAGGAAGGCTTCTTCCAAGTCCTCCCAGCTGCCAATAGAATTTGCAGGCAGACTATTGAGCCAGTGCCGAGCTGGCCCCTTGAGTTTTAAAGGGAGCTATTTGATGGCGTGGAGGTCATCGCCGCGGGCCATATGAATGTGGAGAATGAAGTCTTCGATCCGCACCACGGGGTCCGTGGTTCCATCATATGATTCTATATTCACGGCTTTGAACCCTTCTAGGAATTCATGATCCAGGACCTCATCGATGAAGCAATGAGGGCGTGCGGCGCCTCTATATCGGGTCGTATCACGACGTAGCTTTGATGGAGTTCGTCTGCGGTTTTCAGCCTGCGCATGACTAAATTTGTCACGTCCGAATAGGTGGCCATCATCGCGTGTCGAGGCACGTCCTCGCGATCCGTAGATTGATATAATATGTCCTGCATTATTGTTCAGGTTTTGTCGGAGGTCATATGTGTGACCATGGGCTAATTTACCTCTTATTGTGCGCTGAGGCGGGGCTGGCTGGTGTTCAGCGTGAATTGCCGTTTTGTCTCGACCACGTGGTGGTCGGTCAGCCGCATTGTATGATGGAGGTATGTATTTCGGTGCCTCCTCATCAAACTGATGTAGCAATTTGCGCTTTGGGTAGCTTTTGGTGGGCGCTTAATGTCGTATTCGTCGGCTGCTAGGACGTCGGTCCATTTATCATTGAGCAGATCCTGGTCAGCTTGAAGCTGTTGCTGCTTCTTTTTCAGGCTCCTTGCAGTGGCAATTAGCTGGCGCTTGAAGCGCTCCTGCTCAAGAGGTTCCTCAGGCACGATGAAATCCTCGGAGAGCGGAAGGTAATTATCGTCCTCCGAATCTTGGTGCGTGGGCTAATTACTGGGGCTAACCTTCCAGCTTTCCTGTTCATCTTGTTCATTAACTGTATCAACAGGGTCTTCGTTGTCTTCGACACCTTCTGGAGTGTTATCTTCTCCTGTGCCGGTGTTGCTGTCTTTACTGCGGCGTGACTTGGAGCGGCGCCGCTGACGCCAGCGCTTGGACTGTATTTCAGAAGGTTTATCCTCAGCTAGATCTTCCTTGTCCTCGCCACTGTTCTCCTTTGGTGCATCCACCATGTATACATCATATGAGGAAGTGGTCGTCCAGCCTCTGGTGAAAGGCGGGTTCCGGGCCTCTTCTTCTCCGGCATCGTCGTCCATACCGTTGATTTCTTCGGAGTCGTAATCAAGTTCCTCGGTCAAATCCTCGACCGTGGCTATGAAGTGGGTGGCGGGTGGGAAGCAAAATTCTCCACCGTCAGCCCCTAGTTCGAGCTGGATATAGTTCGGCTGTGAGTCCTCCGCCAAGGACATGTTTTTTAATGAGTTTAGCACAACACCCAAAGGCGAGTGCTGGAAGATGTCTGCGGCACCGAATTTGAAGATCGACAAATGATCGAGCTCGGCGTCCGTGGGCCCACATGGTTCGGAACTTACGACCGGAGATGAGTCCGGAGTTCCGCTGACAAAAATGTCGTGAGAGGTTAAGTCTATGTGCGGCTCCAATGCCGTGGAATATGTCACCTCCGTAGTGGGGTTGATCCTCCCGTCCTTGGATGGCGCAGCTTGCTCCGGATCTAGGGCCAGAGCTGTTACAGGAGCGATCTCCTGGATGCGGCCAGATGACAGATTTAGGTCATGATCATTGGGGTGACTGGGAGCAGCTACCGCGGCCTAGAATCCGGCGAAGATCAAGTCTCCAGGGATGTCCGCAACGTAGTTTAAGCTCCCAAATCTGACCTGATGGCCAGGGGCATAGCTTTCGATCTGCTCCAGATGGAGAAACGAATTGGCCCGCAATGCGAAGCCGCCGAACATGAAGATCTGTCCGGGGATGAAAGTTTCCCCTTGGACAGCGTCATTATTGATGATCAAAGGGGCCATCAAACCTTTTGGCGATAGCACAGTGGAACTCTCAATGAAAGCAGCAATGTCGGTGTCAAAACCGACGGATCTCGGGTAGGGGGTCCCGAACTGTGCGCCTAAGGTCAATGGTAATAGGAGACAAGGGACACGATGTTTACCAGGTTCGGGCCCTCTCTATGGAGGTAATACCCTATGTCCTGCTTGATTGACATTAATGAATATGAGTAGTATAAGAGCTGATCTACCTCGAGATCGTAATGGCTAAACCCTAGAGGTCTAGCTTGTATGGCTATGATAATGAGTCCCCCATCTGAACTAAGTCCTCCGGTTTATATAGACACCAGGGGGATCTAGGGTTACACATGGTAGGTTACAAAGAAAGGAATCTACATATCCGGTCGCCAAACTTTCCTTCCACGCCAAGGAGAGTCCCATCCAGACACGGGTACAGTCTTCGTTCTTCGTATCTTCATGGCCCATCAGTCCGGCCCATGGCTAACAGGCTGGACGCCCGAGGACCCCTTAGTCTAGGACTCCCTCACCCCCTCACAGCTACGTTCGCATGCCTGTTGGCTTGCCGAATACGGTTGTTAGATTCCAGCACCACATGCGGAGCGTCCTATCGGCTCAAGAGGCCAGGCACCAGGCGGTCTTGACGAAGATGGCAACGGTTCTTCACTAGCCTCCCGGGCCCTAGAGCCTCCTGAGGTTCAGGGCCTAGGTGGCTCATGAGGAGCGACTTCTTCAACATGCGTCTTCAGCTACCTCAACATCTCTTCAGCAATGGTGCCAGGTGACATTTTCTGATTTATTCAGTTGGGAGCGCCCCATGGACTACATTATCCAAAGATCGCATGGGCCTGTCCCTGCGGCATGTATCCTTTTACATCTTTGATTTACTCAGTTGGGCGCGCCCCTCGGACTGCATCATCCCCAGGCCGCATGAGTCTGTCCCTGTGGCATGTATCGTTTTCCGCAGCTATTAGAGCTGGCTTACCTCCTTCCATGAGTTGCTTTATGATCATCATTTGCCTGCCCGGTACTTCGTTGCCATGAATGTCGTACGCCCTTGTAAACTCACCCACAACCGCTTCATGATTAAGGGCGGGCACGTCGTCTGTGCTCGGGTCCGTCCCTGCAGCGTCGCTAAACCCAAGAGGGTGAGCTTTGGCTCGTGGGCCAGCTCCCGTGCACGTCACCTCCCATGGTCCTTGGTGCCTTGCTCTCGCATGAGCTAATCGCGGGCGGGTAAGCTAGGGCGCGCGACTCATTGCCTCGTCACCACGGGAGCTGCGGGCCGGTTGACTTTCTTCAGGACTTCCATATTAGAAGACTGGGCATGGTGTCTGTGCTCGGTTCCGTCCATGCATCATCGATAAACCCAACGACTGAGCTCTGTCTCGTGGGCCGGTCCCATTCACGTCACCTCCTGGGGGCGTTGGTGTTTGGCCCTCTCATGTGATAACCTCAGGAGATTCATTCGACGGAGGTTGCCTAACCATCTCACAGGGTCATCACAAGTGTTCCAAATCAAATTCAGGCACAACCGCCTTCAGGTAGGGCCTCGTGAGTCCCGCGCTGGCTCATGAGTGCCCATACACACCTCCTCTATCCCTGCTGTGCAAGCCACATGTCAGGGCGGGGCTGTACACACCCCGGGGGCTCCACTCAGAGGGAGCCCCCACCCACACACCAGTGGAAGCACCATGCTCTGCGCTGGCAGTCGACACGGTCAAGGAGCGGCTATGCCCATGCAAGTGCGGAAGCGCCATGCTCTACGCTGGTGATAAACAACTAAGGGCGGCCCCATGGCCGCAATAACCTCAGGGAGCCGCCAGGCTCGGTGTTCAACCTTACCTGAACGCTTTCTCTACAGGAGAGTCGCGCGAGGGGGCTGGGCACGGGGGCTATGTTTAGGTCACGCCTAGCATACGCCACCCTGCCAGGTCCCTGATACGTCTCTGTCGTGGTATTTCTCATGGGGGGCTTGCGAGTCGACAGATGCCACAAGGGCTTAGTGTGTGGGTAATACTGCTGCTGATAGGCCCGGGAGCGGGTATGCGAGTAGCACGCGGTGGTTTACCCAGCTTCGGAGCTCTCTGGAGAGATAATACTCCTACTGCTGCATGTCTGAGTGTATCTATCTGGGGTGTACATCGGGCAGTACAAAGTGCTCCTGGAGCTGTATCTGGGATCAGTGCCAAGTGCATCTGATCTGGTATATGTCTCATATGTGTATGTGAGCTAGCTAGTGGCCGGCCATGCTCATGCGTGAGAGTGTGTGAGTCCATGTGTGTATGAATGGATGGATGGATGGATGTGGGCGTGAGCTAGCTAGCCATCTTGCTAGCTAGCATGCATGCGTGGGAGTGAATGGCCAAGAGGCCATGGGGGCGCCCCCATGGCCGTGAGCCTCCCCTGGTGCTCCTTATAAAGGGGAGCCCAGGGGACAAGGGATGGCCCATGTGACCAACTTCACTATTTGAGAGACAACGATGTGACATCTCACACCTGCTAAAGTGTATCACTATTGCTCGGTAGTGTCCGGGTACAGCCGTCTTGTCCGCGGTATGGCCATTGTGTTAGGGTCTTGTCAGTATCGGGTCATGTTGCAGTCGGCAGCCGGCTGGTTGACGCAGTCGGCAGCTGGCTGGTTGGCGCAGTCGGCAGCCGGCAGTCGGCCGGGCAGACCAGTCGGACGGGAAGCCGGCAGGAGCGGCCGGACAGTCGGACTGAGGGGCTTTGCTAGCCCCAATGTCTTGAAATATCGTCTTGCCGTCCTCGGGATACCTGTGGTCGATTACTCCGACAGTAGCCCCCAAGCCTCCGGGCAACTTGGCAAAGTTGGGCGGAGGTTTTTTGGCGAGTGTTCATGGAAATGATCATGAAAAAAGACAAAGTTAGTCCATGCGGATATATCAAATGTTTTCTTTTAGCATTGCATGTTTTATGCGGAGGGTGCCGACTCGGTTTTGTCCGAGCCCCCTTAATGTTTTTTGTGTTCCCTCCGCTTTTTGGCTTGTGCTCTTGCTTGCCGGACAGCCGCTCTGCGGTCTGTGGCTAAGAGTGGGCCGCGCAGTGGAGTGTACAGTACTCAGAGTCTAGGAGCAGATTCAACCGAGTAAATATTTGTAAAGGAAAATGGCTGGGTCGCCCGAACCATTTTTCTTCCCGGACGTTTTTCGCGTGGGTGGCCTCCAGCATTCACCCTTGCTAGCCGGACAGCCGCTCTGCGGTCTGTGACTAAGAGTGAGCCTTTGGTACTACGCATGCTACTAAGCGGTCTGCGGGAACTAACGTCTCAGGCCAAGCGGCCAGCCCCCGGGCCAACTCTGGCTGGCACCGGGGCGAACAGTGATGCAACTGTAATTAAAATGCGGAGATAGACCCCGAGCATCGCTCGGGGTTATCCGTGCTTGCGTGATGCAAAAATATGCGGGCGAGGAGCTCACATTGATTTTCGTGTAGTCGCAGTCGTCGAAGACAACCGACGCGACTCGGCGCTCGCGAAGCGCGTCGGCGCACCCGCTGGGTGTAGCCCTTGAGCCCCCGGGTGCTCGAAGGGGGGTCCTGGCCAGTCAGGCTCGACCGGCCGAGCGGCGAGGCGTCTTGCAACGTCCTTTTTCTTATTTTCCTCTTCTGCCGGCTGCTGGCAGCCGTACAGAACTCTTCTCTTTTCTGCAATCTTCGTGGGGGCGTGCCAGCGCACCCGCTGGGTGTAGCCCCCGAGATTCGGGCCGACTGCTGAGCAGTCGGGCTGGATCTACCGACGACTACTTTGTCTTCTCTCTCTCGCGGGGGCGCATCAGCACACCTGCTGGGTGTAGCCCCCAAGATTCGGGCCGACTGCTAAGCAGTCGGGCAAGATCTCCCGGCGACTACTTTGTCTTCTTCTCGCGGGGGCGCGTCAGCGCTCCCGCTGGGTGTAGCCCCCGAGATCTGGGCCCACTGCTGAGCAGTCGAGCCGGATCTTCCGGCCACTACTTTGTCTTCATCTTCGTGGGAGCGCGTCAGCGCACCCGCTGGGTGTAGCCCCCGAGATTCGGGCCGACTGCTGAGCTGTCGGGCCAGATCTCCCGGCAGCTACTTTGTCTTCCTCTTGCGGGGCGCGTCAGCGCACCCCCTGGGTGTAGCCCCTGAGATCTGGGCCGACTGCTGAGCAGTCGGGCCGGATCTTCCGGCAACTACTTTGTCTTCATCTTCGCGGGAGCGCGTCAGCGCACCCGCTGGGTGTAGCCCCCGAGATTCGGGCCGACTGCTGAGCAGTCGGGCCGGATCTCCCGGCAACTACTTTGTCTTCTTTTTTCTTCATTTGCGCCAGCTGAGAACAATCGGACACCGCTGTTTTTTTAAAGCCGGGTAGCGGGCGTGAGGACCCGGCCTTCCCGGGTGGCAGGAGCCGGCCGTCCGGGAAACGGGCGCGACCCGGCCATCCGGGTGGCGGGAGCCGGCCACTTTATGTTTCTCTCTGTCCGACTCCATGTGGGCAGCCGGACCTCTTTTTTTTGCAGTCGGCCCTTTGAATTTTCTTTCTTTTCTTCCACTGCCTGAGCAGTCGGCAGGAGCGGGATGGCAGTAGCCGGCGTCCGGGTCACGGCAGAAGCCGGCAGGCCGGGAAGTGGGCGGAAGCCGGCCAGAGCGGGAGCCAGCCGGCCGGGGAGCGGGGGAGCCGGCCAGGGCGAAGCTGGCAGGCTGGGGTGCGGAGGAGCCGGCAGGCCGAGTTGCAGGGGAGCCAGCCAGCGCAGGAGCCGGCCGGCCGGGCACGCGCGTAGCCGGCGGGCCGGCGAGAGTCCCGCAGATGCGTAGCCACAGGCGCGGCTTGGGCAGCAGTCGATGCTGCGGCGATGCGGAGCCGGCCTGACATAGGCCGAGTGGCGGAGGTGGCTCGGAGCAGAAGCTGGCGAGTGGCGCGCGAGGTGTGCGGAGCCGGCTGCGGACCGACGAGGCGGAGGCGGCCCAGCAGCCGGGTCATTGGGGAGGCTCGAACGCGGCGCTGCGGGCAATTGGAGCTGGCTGCCGGAGGCACGTACGAGATGCCGGCAAGGCCGGCTGGCGGATGGGGCCGGACCCGGAGCTGGTCTGGGCGGGCGCGCGGATACGGAGGAAGCCGGCCGCGGGGCGAAGCTGGCGGAGCGAGGAGTCGACTGGAGCCGGCGCGCCCAGGCGCGGAGGCGGCTGATGCGAGCGCGTGGAGGCGGAGCAGCCGGCCGGCGAGCGGGCACGGCAGCGACGGAGTCGTCACAGGGCCGGCGCGCGCGGGAGGAGTAAGCGGAGCCGGTGGCGAGATGTGTCCGGCAAGCGCACGTAGCCACATCCCGCGGGTGCTTGCACCGGGCAAGCTAGCTAGCATGCATGCAGCCTAATCCATTGGGTTTGCTAGCTAGCTAGCTAGCCATGCACGAAGGCGTGTACTTACAGGAGCGATAGCAAGGCATGGCCGTAACTGCGGCTACAGCGAAACGCTGCATGACAGCGACACCTACAGCGATGCAAGCATGTAGCTACAGCAAGCGGCGGGCAGGCTCATAGTGGAGGCAGGAAAAGAGCCATGGGAGTGGAGGAGGCAGTGAGCGCAGCCACGGAGGCCGGAGTGGCGCAGGAGGGAGCTCAACGGCAGCAGTGGACGACGCTCGAGGAGCTCGGAGAGGCCTGGCCGGGCGCTAGCAGCGCGCACGCAGGCATGGGCGCCTCTCGGAGAAGAAAACGAAGCAACGCCGCAGTCGACGGCACGGACGTGCTGCTCCACGCGGCCGTCCCGGGGGCGTGTTGGTGTCGAACCCTCGAGTGCCACCGGAGAGACGACGACGATGCCGCGCCGGTGAAGACGAAGATGGCGATGCCAACGGCGAGGACGTGCCGCCCCTCGCGGCCACACCAGGGGTGTGTCGATGTCGAGCCCCTGACCGCTAACGGAGAGACGGCGCGACGCCGCGGCGGTGGAGACGAAGATGAGGCCGACGGCGAGGGCGCGCCGTCCCGCACGGCCGCTCCGGGGGTGGGTCGAAGTCGAGCCCCCGAGCGCTACCGGAGAGACGGCGCGACGCTGCGGCGGGGAAGGCGAAGATGGTCCCGCCCGGACTGTGAAACCAGCAGCAGTGTGGTAGCATAATAGTAGTACCATCCCACGGTGGGCGGCAACTGTCGTGGTATTTCTCACAGGGGGTTTGCGAGTCGACAAATGCCACAAGGGCTTAGTGTGTGGGTAAGACTGCTGCTGATAGGCCCGGGAGCGGGTATGCGAGTAGCACGCGGTGGTTTACCCAGCTTCGGAGCTCTCCGGAGAGATAATACTCCTACTGCTGCATGTCTGAGTGTATCTATCTAGGGTGTACATCGGGCAGTACAAAGTGCTCCTGGAGCTGTATCTGGGATCAGTGCCAAGTGCATCTGATTTGGTATATGTCTCATATGTGAATGTGAGCTAGCTAGTGGCCGGCCATGCTCATGCGTGAGAGTGTGTGAGTCCATGTGTGTATGAATGGATGGATGGATGGATGTGGGCGTGAGCTAGCTAGCCATCTTGCTAGCTAGCATGCATGCGTGGGAGTGAATGGCCAAGAGGCCATGGTGGTGCCCGGGTACAAGGGATAGATACAAGGGATGGCCCATGTGACCAACTTCACTATTTGGGAGACAACGATGTGACATCTCACACCTGCTATAGTGTATCACTATTGCTCAACAGTGTCCGGGTACAGCCGTCTTGTCCGCGGTATGGCCATCGTGTCAGGGTCTTCTCGGTATCGGGTCGTGCTGCAGTTGGCAGCCGGCTGGTTGACGCAGTCCGCAGCCGGCTGGTTGGCGCAGTCGGCAGCCGGCAGTCGGCCGGGCAGAGCAGTCGGACGGGAAGCCGGCAGGAGCGGCCGGACAGTCGGACTCAGGGGCTTTGCTAGCCCCGATGTCTTGAAATATCGTCTTGCCGTCCTCGGGGTACCCGTGGTCGATTACTCCGACAGTCTCTGTCGTATCTACTTTTCCAAACACTTTTACCTTGTTTTGGACTCTAACTTGCATGATTTGAATGGAACTAACCCGGACTGACGCTGTTTTTAGCAGAATTGCCATGGTGTTATTTTTGTGCAGAAATAAAAGTTCTCGGAATGACCTGAAAATCAACGGAGATTATTTTTGGAATATAAAAAAATATTGGCAGAAGAATCCACGTCAGGGGGCCCACACCATCTCCACGAGGGTGGGGGCACGCCCCCTGCCTCGTGGGCCCCCTGAGGCTCCACCGACCTCAACTCCAACTCCATATATTCGTGTTCAGGGAGAAAAAATTCAGAGAGAAGGATTCATCGCGTTTTAGATACGGAGCCACCACCAAGCCCTAAACTCTCTTGGGAGGGCTGATCTGGAGCCCGTTCGGGGCTCCGGAGAGGGGAACCCATCGCTATCGTCATCATCAACCTTCCCCCATCACCAATTTCATGATGCTCACCGCCGTGCGTGAGTAATTCCATCATAGGCTTGCTGGACGGTGATGGGTTGGATGAGATTTATCCTGTAATCGAGTTAGTTTTGTTAGGGTTTGATCCTTAGTATCCACTATGTTCTGAGAATGATGTTGCTATGACTTTGCTATGCTTAATGCTTGTCACTAGGGCCCAAGTGCCATGATTTCAGATCTGAACCTATTATGTTTTCATGAATATATGTGAGTTCTTGATCCTATCTTGCTAGTCTATAGTCACCTACTATGTGCTATGATCCGGGAACCTCGAAGTGACAATAATCGGGACCACTCCCGGTGATGACCGTAGTTTGAGGAGTTCATGTATTCACTATGTGTTAATGCTTTGGTCCAGTACTCTATTAAAAGGATACCTTAATATCCCTTAGTTTCCAATATGACCCCGCTGCCACGGGAGGGTAGGAAAAAAGATGTCATGCAAGTTCTTTTCCATTAGCACGTATGACTATATTCGGAATACATGCCTACATTACATTTATGAACTGGAGCTAGTTCTGTGTCACCCTATGTTATAACTGTTGCATGATCGATCGCATCCGACATAATTGTCCATCACCGATCCATTGCCTACAAGCTTTTCATATATTGTTCTTCGCTCATTTACTTTTCCGCTGCTAATGTTACAATCACTATAAAACCCAAAAATATTACTTTTGCTATCATTACCACTACTATCATATTACTTTGCTGCAGATATTAAGTTTCCAGGTGTGGTTGAATTGACAACTCAGCTGCAAATACTTGAGAATATTCTTTGGCTCCCCTTGTGTCGAATCAATAAATTTGGGTTGAATAATCTACCCACGAAAACTGTTGCGATCCCATATACTTGTGGGTTATCAAGACTATTTTCTAGCGCCGTTGCCGAGGAGCATAGCTCTATTCTTCGAGTCACTTGGGATTTATATCTGCTTATCATTATGAAGAACTTGAAAGATCATAAAACCTAGATTTTTCCCTCAACTACGAGGGGAGGTAAGGAATTGCCATCTAGCTCCGCACTTGATTCACCTTCTGTTTTGAGTAAACTTGCGACACCTACACCTGCTATTCATTCTTGTC
This sequence comes from Triticum urartu, assembly GCF_003073215.2. NCBI lineage: Eukaryota > Viridiplantae > Streptophyta > Magnoliopsida > Poales > Poaceae > Triticum > Triticum urartu. Next base: position 359,712,278 of record NC_053022.1, on the reverse strand, counting down.
AGATTTCGGGTTCCGGCAGACCCTTGAGGTTCGAACACTGGGGTGTGTGCGGAGATTTCGCCTCCTACCTACCTGCACCCCCCCCCACCCCGCCTTGCTAGGATCTAAAACTAAAGCAAAAACAACACAAGAGACGCAGGGTTTATACTGGTTCGGGCCACCGTTGTGGTGTAATACCCTACTCCAGTGTGTGGTGTGGTGGATTGCCTCTTGGGCTGATGATGATGAACAATACAAGGAAGAACAGCCTCGCGAGGGTCTGTTCTTGGATGGGGCGATGAACTGCTGAGAGGAGCTCAGTCACCTTTCTCTCTCTCTCTCTCTTCCTGATCTTCTCTATCCTTCCAAAAACTCGGCCCCCTTGCTCTGTGGGTGGCTGGTCCTATTTATAGAGGCCCTGGTCCTCTTCCCAAATATCGAGCAGGAAGGGAGCCAACAATGGCGGGCTAATTTGAAGGGGGACAACTAGTACTAGCTATCCTGACAAAAGTAGTCTTCGCCTGCGCAAAGCTCTGGTGATGATTCTGTCTTGGGATCCACGATGACCTCCATCTCGTAGTCCTCCTGGTCTTGGTCTCGTTGCACCGAAATGGCAACCTTTGCCTGATGCCTTGGTACTCCGCGGCTGCGCTTGCCCCCTTTGCACCAAAGACGGAAGGAGGACACTGCGCGGGCTGGCACCCGCCTGGCGCCCTCGGTCGTCATGGCTTGCGTCACGGGCACCTCGTGAGGTACCCCACCTTGATCTCTCCGTCTCCTCATGAGCCAGCCTGACGAGGCTTGGCCCCTCACGAGGGTCTTGGGTTTGTGTTGGTGAAGATGGGCCACGCTGGGCCCCCCTTTGAGCCACGCCGCAGGCCGCAGGCAGGCAAGTCTGGGGACCCCCGTTCCCAGAATGCCGACAGTAGCCCCCGGGCCCAAGGCGCGCCCGGACTTGGCCGTGCAGGGAGGCGGAAGGGCAAGGGCGAAGCGCCGCGGGCCCTAACAGCCCGCGGCCTTGGGCGGCGCGTGGCGGCTGATTGGACATGGGCGGCACTGTTCCCCCACGCCCTCCTTATTTTGTGCCAGGCTAGGCGGACCCGTAATTGTACACAGCCGTTCCCCTTTTTCGGTTACTCGTGCGCCCTCTGTCCTTCCTCCGCTCGAACTCCGGTTTCTGTTCTCAACTCAATCTTGAACCTCCCCCCTTCCCATCGCCATGGCTCCGACGAAGAAGGGAAGAGGGGAGAAACCCGTGTCTCCGCCTTGCCCGCCGCCGTTGGCGCCCCCCCCCCCCGACGGCTTGGGCAAGGTCAGCTTGGCTCTGGCCACCATCTTCAATGAATGCGGGAGGACGACGGCCTGGCCCGCGTCCCACTTCTCCATCGGCAGGATAGCCACCGAGGTCCCATATTTTGCCGATGCCATGTGGGCGGGTCTGGTTCCTCCCTTTTCTGATTTCTTCAATGTCGTGCTCTCCCATTATCAGATCCACATGATGCATCTGGGTCCTGAATCCATCACTCTCCTTTCGGTCTTCGCCTTTGTCTGTGAGGCTATGATGGGCATCCTTCCTTCGGTTGCCTTGCTGTGCCACTTCTTCTCGATGCGCCTTGTTGACCCTACCCAATGCTGGGCGTGTGTGAGCTTGGTTGCCGCGCCTGAGACGGCGGCCTCTGGGATTGACTTCAAGCTCCCTCCGCCCGCGGCTGGGTTCCACGAGCGATGGCTGTATGTGGATGCTGGGTTGCCCAGCCCCCTGCTGTCGAAGCCAACTTCGCCTGCTATCCCCAATTCGGGCTGGGGCCAGGAGACGCTTGAGAGCCCCCGGCTCGTCTTCGTCTGGCACCGCTTCGCGTTCTTGAGGTTGCTCGGCGCGACAGCGCCCAAGGTGGTGAAGGAGTTCCTGCTACGCCGCGTCGCTCCTCTCCAGCGCCACTCCCGCCGGATGTGGGCCTTCAACGGACATGATGATCGTATGAGGCTCCAGGAAGATGACCTGACGCCTGAAGTGCTGAGGACGGCGCTCTTAACCCTGATGGGGGACCCCAACCCTGGCAGTATTCAGCAGGGAGGGGCCTTGCTGTACCACTGCCAGAGCGGGAGCGATTTCGTGAGGCAGATGCCTATCTTCGATGAGTGGGGGCCGCGCCCCGCCGGCCTCCAAGGGCCTCGCGAGAATCTAGTGGTGGTGACTGCCCTTTCAGTCGGCCAAGGCGACTCCTCCTCAAGTGGTGGAGCAGGGAGGCACGAGGCGCCAGAGGCCGAGGGGGCTCCCGGCGGGGTGACAGCGTCCGGCGAGGCTCGTGAGGAAGCAGTTATCGGGGCCCATGCCGCCGAGGCTGAGGGTGACAAGCGGCTGCCCTCTGCGCCTTCGACCGAGGCCACCGAGGCTCCGGCGGCTTCTCTTGGCGAGGCAATTGGCGGCGCACTCCAGGCAGGCGCCCCTGATGCGGATCGCCTTGACGCTCCATCTTCGTCGCAGGTTGATCCCTGCGCCCGACTCTTAGGCCGCTTCCGCGTGGACTTTCAGGCCCTCCGGAAGAGAAGGGAGGCCCTGGGCGACGATTACCCTTGTCGCCTGCTGAAGCACAGGAAGTACTTCGCCACTGATAAGTAAGCCTTCTCCTTTCCCGGCTCCTGATCCTTTTGTTTCTCTTACTGACTCTTGCTCCGCAGGCCCCTTCTAGCCGAGCTTGCGGAGACGGCTGAGGAGCCGTCCCTCTTGGCTTCGCCCCCTCCACTGTCCTCAAGCGCTCCAAGCAGTGGAGCCCTTGTGGTGAGGGCGGCTGACGAGGTGAACCATCCCGAGGCGTATCGCGGCCCCGCGCACCTCGCGATCCTTCGCGGGCCTTCTCGGGGCATAGCCAGCCTGCCGTGGGCTTCTCGCCTGGTCGTGGACTGCGACCGGCTGAGGCGCTTCCTACGCTCTTCACCTGGGGACGGGCTGGCCCCCGGCTGGGCTTCTGACGCGGCGTGCCCGTCCGTCGCGAGGGTGCCAGCCCCCAGCCCCCAGCCCGGAGGGGGAGTGCTGGCTCGCGGCCCCCGGTGCTTGCTTGGGGCAGATGATGGTGTGGAGGACGTGCTCGAGCATGCTCGGGAGTGTCGCGCTCTTCGCCAAGGATTCCTTCGAAGGGCGGCTGACGCGGTAAGCCTGCTTGGAGAGGAGCTTGCCGATGAAGACGCGCGCCTTGAGGCCGAGGGCCTGCGCCTGGCTGCAGAGAGGCGCGAGCTGGAGGGCGCCATCGCCCTAGCGAGCCGTCAGCGCGATCTTGACGATGCAGAGGCCAAGGCGTCGCAAGTGGCCTCTCGGGAGGCCCGATCTCGGGCCGCTGAGGAGGCTCGGGAGGCTGACCGGCGGCGAACGGCGGCGGAGGAGCGGGCTCGGGAGCTCCTGGCCTGGTGCCACTCACTGGAGGAGCAGGTGGAGCTGCGCGAGGCAGCTCCCGCGTCGATGAAGGTGGCCTCCGGCGACTCAGCAGAGCTCCAGAAGCGTGAGGAGGCGTTGACGCTGGAAGCCGCCGAACGCACCCATGAGTACGAGCGTCTGGAGACGAGGGAGTGCTTGGTGACGCAGGCGGAGGATGCTGTTGCCGGACGGGAGGCCCGCGTCCTGGAGGAGGTCGGTCGTCGAGTGGCGATGGCGCATTTGAACCTCGAGCACGAGTTCGACGAGAAGCTGGGGTTAATCCGGGCCGAAGCTGAAGGCAGGACTGCTGCCTTGAGGGCCAAGCTGGAGGAGGCGACGCGGCGGGCCGACGCTTTTTGGGCCGCTCTTGAGGTGGCGCAAGGTGAGTTGACCGCTTCCTAGGCCGAGGTGCTCCTTCTCCGCCAGTGGGTGGAGGAGGCTGATGTCGTCGCGGGCCAGAATGCGGACGAGATCCGTCAGCGGCGGATCCTAGAGCATGAGCACGGCCCCATGCTAGCCACGCTCTGGGAAAGAGCCAACGCAGCCTTGGGCAACATCTGCGAAGCGGCCGTTGGCGAGCCGCACGCAGTCAGCTATGCTGGCAATCTTCAGTTCTTCACTGACGTGGTGACGCAGCTGGAGGCACGGTCGGCCAGGGCTAATAGGTTGGTGGAGGAGAGGAGCCGCGGCCTGCTTGGGCGCGCCTTTTCTCGTGTCTTCAGCCACCTCCAGAACATGGATCCCCGCTTCGATTTTGACGCCGTCATCGCCCCAGTCCCCCAGGCCGTCCGAGGCGACCTGGCGCGCTGGGTGGAGGACAATGTGGACGCTCTTATCAGGGCCTTCGCTTCAGACAACGACGACGCGGTCGTGGCGGCCGTTGAGAGCGGCGTGGTGAACGGCCCTGACGCCGCTGACGGCGACGCGGACAGTGATGGCGGGTTCAGCGACGCCAGCAATGGCTCGGGTGGAGCTCCTGAGAATGCATTGGGGGATTCATCCGACTGATTGTGCATCGCTCCTACTTCCTTACCCTGCATGAATAGAACTCAGGTTTCGGCCTGATTGTAGTGAGAGCTTTTTGAAGGGGGAGCCCCTTATGTAGAACTTGTGTTCATCGTATTAGTAGACGCGACATTGCCCATGCGCCCACGCCAAGTGGTTGGCCCAAGCGACGCGCTGGTCGGCTAGTTTACCTTTGTTCTGTGCTGGCCCTGAGGCAGCCTGTGTGAGGTTGTGGTGTCTTGAGTGTTCCCTGACTGGGTTCGTAGGATCTGCAGTAAAACACCCTCCTGAGAGGTCATGTCTGCGGCAGTCTAGGCTGCGTGCAAGCTAGGCCTGACCCGGCTCACGAGGGGAGGAAGCTGAGGCGAAGCGGTAACCAAAGCGCGAGAAATTGCTCGAACGAGACTAACCACCCCTTCCCCGAACACACGCAAATCTCAAATTCGAATCCAACTTGAATCCAGCTGGAGGAAAGCGGCAACCAAAGGGAAAAGCAACGAAAGCAAACAAAAGGCCGCGTCCGGCACCTAGTCTAGTCTTGGACGTCTTCTCACCAGCGTGGAGCTAAGTGCTGCCACTGGGCGTGGGAGGGAGCCCCAGGGCCTGAGGCCGGCACCCCTGAGACTCTGGGGCGTGTACAGCCCCACTCATTATTACGTGAGAGTGTCACGGGGCAGCGAGCTTCACAGGCACTGGGCCTTCTTCACAGGTATTGGCCTTGCTTCATATCGTCAGATGAGGGCCCCGCCTTGCGCCACACTCTGGTGCCATCAACGACGACCGGAAACCAGGACGCCGCCGATGGGGTAGAGCAGTCGCCAGCGGTTCTCCCGACGACCACGGGTCCTCCGCCGGGGGCAGGCTCTGCGGCACCTCCCCAGCGGAGGGCCTACCTCCTGAGAACACCTTTCTCCGAACGCCGCGGTGGTGATGTCGGATCCCGGCCCCTCTCCTGCAGCCCCCTGCGCCCTCCTCCCGAGGGGCAGGAGACCGTGGGAGCGGGGCAGCTGCTCGCTGTGGCGACCTGCACCTCCTGCGATCCATGGTTAGCGTATACCTGCTCCTGAAGGATTAGCGGTACCCGATAACCGTTGCCCCCAGCGTGGCCGGTAGGGCTGTCCCGGGGCTCCCGGAAAGGCTCAGCTTCTGGCGCCTCGTCCCCCCAGCTTGGGCTGAGGATCGAGCCTTGCTCACTCTCATGTGGGTGTCCTTGGTCCATCATGATGGGCACGTATTCCTTCGGCGCCGTCATCCCGAATGCCACGCCGTAATGCCTCGCATGCCACGCGGTCCTGCCTGACGCGCCCACCGTGGGGTGGCAGCGCGGCTGCCCCTTGGGGCCGCGGGTCGCGTCGAGTCCTTCTTCTTCACAGACCGGGAGCGGGGGCAGCGCCGCCACCGGTCCGGTGCTGACAGCTTCGTTGGCGTCGGAGTAGCCTTGGAGCCCATGGGCGCGCGCGGAGCCCCCGCGCGGGCCGCCCTGGGCTTGAGATGGGAGCTGGGTGGAGAAGGGGTGAGCCCCCGAGGCGGCGAAGCCCAGGAGCTCTGCCACTCGCTCCAGCAGCACGTCGTGGCCGCCCTCCAGCAGCCTGCACTGCAGAAGCTCTCGGGCCACCGTGACCGCAGCCCTCGAGTTCGCCTTCTCCCTGCGAGTGTACGGCGTCGTGGTCGCGGCGTGATTGGAGGCCCTTGCTGCCGACCGCGCCTGCCGCGGCGTGAGAGCTATCGAAGCCTGTCTGCGTCGCCCGCGGCCCGCAGCGCCCTGTGGACCGCGAGCTGCCTAGGGCACGGGGTCGCCCGAGGCAAGCGGCTCTACGCAGGCGGGCCACACCGCCCACGGATCTGGGTTGCCCGCCTGGTCGCCGGACATGGTGATGATGACGCGACGAGGCGCGAAGCGGTAGAAGGTGGACTCCGGCGCACCCCTACCTGGCGCGCCAAATGTCGGATTTCGGGTTCCGGCAGACCCTTGAGGTTCGAACACTGGGGTGCGCGCGGAGATTTCACCTCCTACCTACCTGCACCCCCCCCCCCCCCCCCCCCTTGCTAGGATCTAAAACTAAGGCAAAAACAACACAAGAGACGCAGGGTTTATACTGGTTCGGGCCACCGTTGTGGTGTAATACCCTACTCGAGTGTGTGGTGTGGTGGATTGCCTCTTGGGCTGATGATTGAACAATACAAGGAAGAACAGCCTCGCGAGGGTCTGTTCATGGCTAGGGCGATGAACTGCTAGGAGGAGCTCAGTCACCTTTCTCTCTCTCTCTCTCTCTCTCTTCCTGATCTTCTCTATCCTTCCAAAAACACGGCCCCCTTGCTCTGTGGGTGGCTGGTCCTATTTATAGAGGCCCTGGTCCTCTTCCCAAATATCGAGCGGGAAGGGAGCCAACAATGGCAGGCTAATTTGAAGGGGGACAGCTAGTACTAGCTATCCTGACAAAAGTAGTCTTCGCCTACGCAAAGCTCTGGTCATGACGCCGTCTTGCGCTCCACGGTGACCTCCATCTCGTAGTCCTCCTGGTCTTGGTCTCTTTGCACCGAAATGGCAACCTTTGCCTGATGCCTCGGTACTCCGCGGCTGCGCTTGCCCCCTTTGCACCAAAGAGGGAAGGAGGACACTGCGCGGGCTGGCACCCGCCTGGTGCCCTCGGTCATCATGGTTTGCATCACGGGCACCTCGTGAGGTACCCCGCCTTGATCTCTCCGCCTCCTCGTGAGCCAGCCTGACGAGGCCGTGCCTGAGGAAGCTCTGCATCGTCCGCCCCGCGAGGCTTGGCCCCTCGCGAGGGTCTTGTGTTTGTGTTGGTGAAGATGGGCCGCGCTGGGCCCCCCTTTGAGCCACGCCGCAGGCCGCAGGCAGGCAAGTCTGGGACCCCCGTTCCCAGAACACCGACAATTCTGATATGTCGCATGTTATTGATGATGCCACTTTTGCTTTGCATGATACTTATGATGAAACTATTTCTATGCTTGATAATACTATGCCACTAGGTGAATTTCTTGATGAACAACTTGCTAGGGCTAGAGAGAATGAAATTATTGAAACTGATAATATTGATGAAAGTGATGATGAAGATTCTCCCCGTAGATATGAATTGCCTGTTATGCCTGAGGGTTATGTTATGGATGAAGAAACTGCGAGAGACTTTCTTGCCTGCAATGATAGAAGTGATCTGAAGAAACTATTAGCTAACGTGAAAGAAAAATCTCTGAATGATAGAATGAAATATGATCCTATTTATGCTACTTCACCTATCTTAATTACTGATAAGGATTATGATTTCTCAGCTGATCCTAAGTTAATTACTTTGGTTGAATCTGATCCTTTCTATGGCTATGAATCTAAAACTATTGTGGCACATCTTACTAAATTAAATGATATAGCTACCCTGTTTACTAATGATGAGAAAACTCACTACTATTATATCCTTAAATTATTTCTGTTCTCATTAAAGGGTGATGCTAAGATATGGTTTAATTCTCTTGATCCTAGTTGTGTGCGTAGTCCCCAGGATATGATTTACCACTTCTCTGCTAAATATTTCCCCGCTCATAAGAAACAAGCTGCTTTAAGGGAAATATATAATTTTGTGCAAATTGAAGAAGAGTCTCCCACAAGCTTGGGGGGCTTCTCCAATTACTTAATGCTTTCCCTGATCGCCATCTCAAGAAAAATGAAATACTTGATATCTTTTATAATGGACTAACTGATGCTTCCAGAGATTACCTGGATAGTTGTGCTGGTTGTGTTTTCAGGGAAAGAACTGTTGATCAAGCTGAAATTCTATTGAATAATATGTTGACTAATGAAAATAATTGGACACTTCCTGAACTAACTCCTAAGACAACTCCGAAGAAAAGGGGTATTCTATTTCTCAGTCCTGAAGATATGCAAGAGGCAAAGAAATCTATGAATGAAAAAGGTATTAAAGTTGAAGATGTTAAGAATTTACCACCTATTGAAGAACTACATGGTCTTAATTTGCAGCCTATTGAAGAAATTGTGGTCTTGATAACCCGACACAGGTAGTAAAGGTAAATTCTCTCTATGGATATGATAAAGCTGAAATCCCTCCTGCTAAGTTTGCTAGCCAATGTTTGTATGAATTTGATAACTTTATGGTTACGCAAGAAGATTTTAATGCTTATTTTGGTAGAAAATTGAAAAATAATGCGTATATGATTGAACACTTGAGTGATTATGTGGCTAGTGTTAAAGGTGAACTTAAACTTATTAGTAAACATGCTTCTATGGTTACCACTCAAGTAGGACAAGTACTTAAAGCTCAGAATGATTTGCTCAATGAATTGAATAGAAAAAATAAAGACTTTGCTGTTAGAGTTGCAACTAGAGGAGGTAAAGTGACTCAGGAACCTTTTTATCCTGAGGGCCACCCTAAGAGAATTGAGCAGGATTCTTAGACAAATAACGTTGATGCACCTAGTCCTTCTAAGAGGAAGAAAAAGAAAAATGATAGGACTTCACATGCTTCTAGTGAACCTGTTGTAGACACACCTGAGAATCCTAAGATATTTCTATCTCTGATGCTGAAATACAATCTGGTAATGAACATGAACCTAGTGATAATGTTAATGATGATGTTCATGTTGATGCTCAACCTAGTAATGATAATGATGTAGAGATTGAACCTGTTGTTGATCTTGATAACCCACAATCAAAGAATCAATGTTATGATAAGAGAGACTTTGTTGCTAGGAAGCATGGTAAAGAAAGAGAACCATGGGTTCACAAACCCATGCCTTTTCCTCCTAAACCATCCAAGAAAAAGGATGATGAGGATTTTGAGCGTTTTGCTGAAATGATTAGACCAATCTTTTTGCGTATGCGTTTGACTGATATGCTTAAAATGAATCATTATGCTAAATATATGAAGGAAATTGTTACTAATAAGAGAAAGATACCGGAAGCTGAAATTTCCACCATGCTTGCTAATTATACTTTTATGGGTGGAATACCAAAGAAACTAGGAGATCCCAGAGTACCAACTATACCATGCTCCATTAAAAGAAACTATGTTTAAACTGCTTTATGTGATCTTGGAGCCGGTGTTAGTGTTATGCCTCTTTCTTTATATCGTAGACTTGATTTGAATAAGTTGACACCTACTGAAATATCTTTGCAAATGGCTGATAAATCAACTGCTATACCTGTCGGTATTTGGGAGGATGTGCCTGTTGTGGTTGCAAACGTTACTATTTTAACAGACCTTGTTATTCTTGATATTCCCGAGGACGATAGTATGTCTATTATTCTTGGAAGACCCTTTTTGAATATTGCAGGGGCTGTTATTGATTGCACCAAAGGCAATGTCACTTTTCGTGTTAATGGTAATGATCATAAGGTACACTTTCCGAGGAAACAACCTCAAGTCCACAGTATCAATTCTATTGGAAAATTTTCAACAATTACTATTGGAGATTTTGAATTCCCTCTTCCTCATGTCAAGAAGAACTATGATATTCTTATTGTTGGGGACATGCATATCCCCGTTGAGGTAACATAGTGTTATTCAAAATTTCTCTGCTTCCATGTTATTCGGAATGAGTTTGTTAACAAGACTTGAACAACCTTGTTGGTGGATTCCTTTCGATGAGCATGAGATGGATGAAGTTAGAAGGCACAACCTTCTGTACCCTCTTTTTATTTTCTGTTATTTATACTAAATAAAGAAAAAATAGTAATTTCTGTTAGTTTTCTGAATTATATGTGTAATAAAAATACCCCAAAAATAAAAGTTCTCCAAATGCCCTGAAAATTAAATATGATTTTTTCTAGAATATTTGAGAATATCTGGCACTGAAAACACATCAGGGGGAGCAGCCACGTGCCCACGAGGGTGGAGGGCGCGCCCACCCCCTAGGCGCTCCCCCTGCCTCGTGGACCCCACATGGGTCCCCTCCATTTATTCCAGCCACCACACACTCCTTCTTCCTCCCAAAAAAATCACCATCCAGCTCAAGCACGAGTTCTAGCTCATCTTGCTGCCATTTTCGATCTCCTTGCTCAAAGCTCCATTCACAAAACTGCTTTGGGGGATTGTTCTTTGGTATGTGACTCCTCTAATGGTCCAATTAGTTTTTGTTCTAGTGCTTTATTCATTGCAAATTTTTGCTGCTTAGGTGACCCTGTTCTTGAGCTTGCATGTCAAATTTATATGGTCAAAAGTAGTCTTAATGCATGATATAGTCTCTAGGCACTTGTGGGAGTAGTTGCTATCAATTTTTTTGAGTTTGGTTCACTTTTATTTTGAAGTTACAAAAAATTTCAGAAATTTTAAGAAAAAGATGGAGAGATTTTTGAGGGGCTCGTCGAGCTAAAGCTCGAAGGACAAGCAAAGTGAGGAGGATAAGAGGCCCAAATATAATCTCCCTCGCACCGCGGAAGTTCTGCTGTGTGAATGGCCTTGTGATGATTTCTTGAGATCAGACGGGATTTGTGATGATTTTTGTGAGTTGGCTGAGAATGTAGGCCTCACCGACTTCCTCAACAACCAAAGCGAACAGTATCTCTTACTCACTAATATTTTTGTGCAAAATTTTCATTTCCATGCTAGGAGGTCACCACCTTCGGTGGATTTCTATTTATATGATGAATATAAGGAGATGTCCCTTTTTGGTTTCTGCCGGGTCTGTAAGATACCCTATACAGGCAGCATAGAAGAACCACATCGTAGTGATGTGGAAGGGTTTATTGATATGATTGCTGTAGGGGAAACTGGGAAGGTTTCTGATGCAATAATTACTAGCATACATTTTCCTATTCTATGTTACTTTGCAATATTTGCTAGTAGATGCTTGATTGGTCGCGGAAACTGTGGCAACCTTAGTGCCCCTGATATTGTTATTTTGTGCCATGCCTTGTTCCGTGATGACACATTTAGTATGGGCGCTATTGTTGCAAAGCGGTTAAATCTTAACCGTACTAAGGGCCCCATCTTGGGAGGTATCTTCGCCTCGCACCTCGCTGCACACTTTAACATACCTATTAGGCATTATGAGAAGGAAGAGAAGTTGCTGCCTCCTGTTTTTCTAGACTATAAGAGTGTGGTAGCACATGATTTTATCATTAAGAATAAGGAAAAGATGCTTAAGTACAATCTGATCTTTGATAAAAATCACCCTGAGACTATCACCTGCATGCTCCTTGTTTGACTTATCTGCGGGCAAGTACCTTGTTCCACCAGAGGCCATTCATGCCTACCGAAACCCCACACCAGCTACAGAGCCAGATCCAGAACCACAATTTGTTCCTTCATGACAGTCTGTTTACCAGTGGGGTCCGGAGGAGATTGCCAACCAGTGGCAACCTGAGGCTCCTTCTCAGTATGACCCCAACTACAACTTTGGATATCCGCCAGGCCAGCCATAGCATAGACCAACTTAGGCCAAAAGCCTAAGCTTGGGGGAGTACATACTTCTCACCGACATTACATTCTTGTTCACACACTCATGCTAGTTGTCGGTTCTCATACTTTTTCATTGTAATATCCATGCTAGTTTATTTCCCTTTCTATGCTTTCTTCTTGTGTGTTTGATAAACCTTAAGAAAAACAAAAAAAACTTAGTTGTAGCTTTTAGCTAGTTTACTTTTCATGTTGTAGTAGTTATAATAAAAGAAAACCCAAAAAGATTTCTGTTCTTCTTTTGCTTGTTGGGAGCTTTCCCGTGTAAATAGTTTTGTTTCTTTTCTTGTTCTTTGGGGGTCGAGAGGAAAAGACCATAATGAAAATGTTGAATGGCTCTCTTATGCATTATTGTTGATCTAAAAAAGAGCCCATATTACCTTGTCTTCTCTCTTGAATTGAATGCTTGCAGATTCCAACTTAGTCCAATGCACGTGCACTATTATTATTATTATCCATACTATTCGGTCATGCAAGTGAAAGGCAATAATGATGATTATATGATGAACTTATTGAGATGAGAAAAGCCGGTATGAACTCGACCTCTCTTGTTTTTGTAAATATTTGATCGTTCCTGATTCAGCCTATTATGAAATAAACATGTTTGCAATGACAATTAGAGATTATAGTTGATTATGCCATGCTTAATTAGCTAGGAGCTTATAATGGTTTACCTTGCGTGCCAACATGCTATTAAAATAGTTATGATGTGGTATGATAGGGTGGTATCCTCCTCTGAACGATTCGAGTGGCTTGACTTGGCACATGTTCGCGCATGTAGTTGAAACAAAATTAACATAGCCTCTATGATATTTATGTCCATGGTGCATTATATCCTACTCATGCTTGCATTCGGTGTTGATTAATTTTAATGCATGTTCATGATTGTTGTCGCTCTCTAGCTGGTCGTTTCCCAGTCTTTTTCTAGCCTTCACTTGTACTAAGCGGCAATACTGCTTGTGCATCCAATTCCATAAACCCCAAAGTTGTTCCATATGAGTCCACCATACCTACCTATATACGGTATCAACCTGCCATTCCAAGTAAATTTGTATGTGCCAAACTCTAAACCTTCAAATAAACATTCTGTTTTGTATGCTCGAATAGCTCATGTATCAACTAGGGCTGTCTGTATCCTCCATGATAGGCAGGTTATTCTCAAGAGGAGTGGACTCCGCTCCTCACTCACGAGAAAATGGCTGGTCATCAGGATGCCCAGTCCCATGCTTTATGCAAATCAAATCAAAATAACTGCAAACAAAACTCCCCCGGGACTCTTGTTAGTTGGAGGCACTCGTTGTTTCGAGCAAGCCATGGATTGATGCTTGTTGGTGGAGGGGGAGTATAAACTTTACCATTCTATTTGGGAACGGCCTATAATGTGTGTAGCATGGAAGATATCGAGATCTCTCTGTTGTTATGTTGAAAATGAAAGTATACCACTCAAAATATTATTCATATCTATTTCAAAACCGAGCTCCGGCACATCTACAAGTCCCTTCTTCCCTCTACGAAGGGCCTATCTATTTATTTTTATGTTGAGTCATCATCCTCTTATTAAAAAGCACCAGTTGGAGAGCACCGCTGTCTTTTGGATCCATTACTGTTAGTTTACATTAAGTATGACTTGACTGGATCTCTTTTACCATGAATTACAATGTCTAGTCAGTCATTGATCTCTAAAGGTGCTCTGCATTTATGTTTTGCGGTCTTAGAAAGGGCTAGCGAGATACCACCTTGTTATATCATATTATGATTGTTTTGATAAAGTGTTGTCATCCGAGATTTATTATTATTGCTCGCTAGTTGATTATGCCATTGATATGAGTAAACAAGAGACCTAAATGTTATTGCGAATGTGGTTAGTTCATAATCTTTGCTGAGAACTTGAATGCTGACTTTACATATTTACAACAACAAGAGCAAACAAAGTTTGTAAAAGTTTTTCTTTATCACTTCCAGTTTATCAACTGAATTGCTTGAGGACAAGCAAAGGTTTAAGCTTGGGGGAGTTGATACGTCTCCGTCGTATCTACTTTTCCAAACACTTTTTCCCTTGTTTGGACTCTAACTTGCATGATTTGAATGGAACTAACCTGGACTGACGTTGTTTTTAGCAGAATTGCATGGTTTTATTTTTGTGCAGAAATAAAAGTTCTTGGAATGACCTAAAAATCAACGAAGATTATTTTTGGAATATATAAAAAATACTGGAAGAAGAATCCACGTCATGGGGCCCACACATTGTCCATGAGGGTGGGGAGCGCGCCCTACCGCCCTGGGCGTGCCTCCCTGCCACGTGGGCCCCTGACGCTCACCGACTCAACTCCAACTCCATATATTCGTGTTCGAGGAGAAAAAAATCAGAGAGAAGGATTCATCGCATTTGATGATACGGAGCCGCCACAAGCCATAAACTCTCTCGGGAGGGTTGATCTGGAGTCCGTTCGGGGCTCCGGAGAGGGGAATCCGTCGCCATCATCATCATCAACCTTCCTCCATCACCAATTTCATGATGCTCACCACCGTGATTGAGTAATTCCATCGTAAGCTTGCTGGACGGTGATGGGTTGGATGAGATTTATCCTCTAATCGAGTTAGTTTTGTTAGGGTTTGATCCCTAGTATCCACTATATTCTGAGATTGATGTTGCTATGACTTTGCTATGCTTAATGCTTGTCACTAGGGCCCGAGTGCCGTGATTTCAGATCTAAACCTATTATGTTTTCATGAATATATGTGAGTTCTTGATCCTATCTTGCAAGTCTATAGTCACCTACTATGTGTTATGATCCGGCAACCCCGAAGTGACAATAATCGGGACACTACCAGTGATGACCGTAGTTTGAGGAGTTCATGTATTCACTATGTGTTAATGCTTTGGTCCGGTACTCTATTAAAAGGAGGCCTTAATATCCCTTAGTTTCCAGTAGGACCCCGCTGCCACGGGAGGGTAGGACAAAAGATGTCATGCAAGTTCTTTTCCATAAGCACGTATGACTATATTCGGAATACATGCCTACATTACATTGATGAAGTGGAGCTAGTTCTGTGTCACCCTATGTTATAACTGTTGCATGATCGATCACATCCGACATAATTCTCCATCACCGATCCATTGCCTATGAGCTTTTCATATATTGTTCTTCGCTTATTTAATTTTCCGCTGCTACTGTTACAATCGCTATAAAACCCAAAAATATTACTTTTGCTATCGTTACCACTACTATCATATTACTTTGCTACTAAATACTTTGCTGTAGATATTAAGTTTCCAGGTGTGGTTGAATTGACAACTCAGCTGCAAATACTTGAGAATATTCTTTGGCTCCCTTGTGTCGAATCAATAAATTTGGGTTGAATACTCTACCCTCGAAAACTATTGCGATCCCCTATACTTGTGGGTTAGCAGTCCCTCGGACCTGGTCTTTGCGCGCCCCACCCGAGCGGGACCTCGGCGAGGAAAGGTATGGAGGTCTATTTGTACGTCAACGGGGCTCCTGAGCATCGCGACTCAGCAGCCTAACTGGTCACGTGGCCCCTCACCCCTTGGTCTCGTCTTGGTGATCCAGACGACCAAACGGCGGCTGAGGTATGCGAGGTGCCGGGCCCTGCTGTCGGCGTTCTGGGAACGGGGGTCCCCAGACTTGCCTGCCTGCGGCCTGTGGCGTGGCTCGAGGAGGGGCCCAGCACGGCCCATCTTCATCAACACATACCCAAGAGCCTCGCGAGGGGTCAAGCCTCGCGGGGAGGACGACATGGAACTTCCTCAGGCACGGCCTCATCAGGCTGGCTCGCAAGGTGGCGGGGAGATCAAGGCGGGGTACCTCACGAGGTGCCCGTGACGCAAGCCATGACGACCAAAGGCGCCAGGCGGGCGCCAGCCGCGCAGTCTCCTCCTTTCCTCTTTGGTGCAAAAGGAGCAAGAGCAGGCGAGAGCATCAAGCAAAGGCACCCGTTTCGGTGCAACGAGACCAAGACCAGTCCAACGGCAGGGAGGAAGTCAATTTGGAGCCCAAGCCAGCGTCACCACCAGAGCCTTTGGCAGGCGAGGACCAACTTTAGTCAGGATAAGTGTACCAGATGTTCCCCTTCAAAATGGCCAATTGTTGGTGCCCTTCCCGCTCAATATTTGGGAAGAGGCCCAGGGCCTTTGCCTATAAATAGGACTAGCCACCCACAGGGTAGAGGAGATGGGAGATCGGATCGAAATCAGAGAGAGAATCGAGAAGAGAGAGAGAGAAGGGTGACTGAACTCCTCCTAGCAGTTCATCCCCCCAGCCAAGAACAGACCCTCGCGAGGTTGTTCTTCCTTGTATTGCTCATCATCATCAGCCCAAGAGGCAATCCACCACACCACACACTGGAGTAGGGTATTACACCACAACGGTGGCCTGAACTAGTATAAACCCTGTGTCTCTTGTGCTGTTCTTTCCATAGCTTAGATCTTAGCGAGGCGGAGGGGTGCAGGTAGGTAGAAGGCGAAATCTCCGCGCGCACCCCAGTGTTCGAACCTCAAGGGTCTGCCGGAACTCGAAATCCGACATTTGGCGCGCCAGGTAGGGGTGCACCGGAATTCGTCTTCCACCACCCTGTTCTCCTCTGACCATCGCGTCCATGTCTGACGCTCGTCAGGCCCGCGCCGAGCGCCGGGCTGCTCTCGCTTCCCGCATCACCCAGACGGCTCCTGTCGGCGGGCGTCCTCGCCATTCCCCGTCACCTGCCGTCAACGCCGCCACCGGCCCGGCGGGGGACGAGCAGCAAGCGTCGTCTCAGCATCCGTCCGTGCGGCAAGACGGCCGCACCGCTACTCCCTCGCTCATCCCAGCTGGTTCTTCGTCCCACGCGCTCCATGCACCCATGGAGGCTCGAGCTGCGCTCATCGCGGCAAGCGAGCTCTTGCGCTACCGTCCCGTCGACGACGTCTACGAAGAATGGCTCGACTGCCTCGCCGAGCTCGTCCGTGCTGCAAGGGGCTCCCCTGCGCCGTCCATTCCGCTGCACTGCGCCCCGCCCCGCGCGGGCGACGAAGCTCCGGGGGCGCCCCAGCCGCCTCCTCCTCAAGAAGGCACCATGGCTCCAAGGCGCGTGGCCCCTGGGCGGAACCCGCTCCGTCAGGTGCCAGCGCGGCAAGAGTAGAGCTGCCAAGAAGTCCCTCGCCCGCAAGAAGCTGCCCAGGCGCTCCCTGCTCTAGCATGTCGGGACCATGCTCCTGCTCCCGCACGTCAAGACCCCGCGCTGCTCCCAGCTGCAGCACGTGGGGACATGCAAGACCAAGCTCTCCGTCACCCAAGGCCTCCCATGGCCACAGCAGGCTGCCGTGCCTTCACCACCGAGCTACGCAGCATCGCGTGGCCTGGCAAGTTCAGGCCAGACCTGCCTCCTCGTTACGACGGCACGGCCGACCCTGCGGAGTTCCTCCAGCTCTATGAGCTGGGCATCGAAGCTGCCAACGGAGACGAGAAGGTCATGGGGAACTGGTTTCCCATGGCGCTCAAGGACGGGGCCCGCATCTGGCTCCTGAACCTGGCTCCAGGCACTATCTCCTCCTGGGACGAGATGCGCACCCGCTTCATCGCGAACTTCCAAGGTACTCGCGACCGGCCACCCACCGTGAGCAACATGCGCCGATCAAGCAACAACCCGGAGAGACCCTGCAGAAGTACATCCAGCGCTTCAACAACGCACGCCTCAAGATTCCCAAGGTGACCGAGGAGGCCATCATCTCAGCCTTCTCCGATGGCGTGCGCGACGTCAAGATGAAGGAGGAGCTGGCGATGCATGAAGACCTGTGCACTTCCTTGGAGTTGTTCAACTTGGCAACCAAGTGCGCCAGGGATGAAGAAGGGCGTCTCTCCCTCCTCAAGCTGCCTACCGCGGACCCAGAAGAGAAGAAGCCCAAGGCCAAGGATGTGAAGCGCAAGGGGGCTGCCGTGATCGCGGCAGAACCAGACACCAAGCGGGGCAGAGACCAGCCCGAATCTTCCAAGGGCAGTCGGTACTGTGTGTACCACGACCTCCACACCCACAACACCAACGAATGTCAAGAGCTCCGAGCCGTGCGAGAAGGAAGGATCGGCCGTCGCCCCGACCGTGGTGACCGGGGCTACGGTCGAGGAGGAGGAAGGAACGCAGGACGCTGGGAAGACCGCTACCCGCGCCAAGGGTAGCGCGATCGACCTCGCGAGGATCGATGGCAAGACCCGCCTCGCGAGGGAGACTGGAGGGATCAGCCTCGCGAGGATCGCCCGCCAGGCAACGTAGGCCTCCCTCCGTTGCCGCCGCTGCCAAGGAGAAACGAGGACCGCCATCAGGACGAGGGGGCTGGGGGCTTCCAGGAGCCGCGCGCGATCGCCTGCATCCTGGGCGGGGCTCAAGCCCCAGCCTCTCAATGCATCTTCAAGCAGTTCGCCCGCGAAGTGAATGCAGTCCTCCCCAAGCTCGAAGCCACGCGCCCTCTCAGGTGGTCGGCGTGCGCCATCACGTTCAGCTCAGCAGATCAGCTCAAGTGTGCGGCCACAGCCGGAGTCCTCCCGATGCTTTGTTCCCCAATCATCAGCAACGTGGTGGTCACCAGGACCCTCATCGATGGCGGGGCAGGGCTCAACGTCCTGTCCGTGGAAACATTCAACAATCTCCAAGTGCCCTACAACCAGCTTCAGCCAACCAAGCCTTTCTCTGGAGTCACCGACGGCTCCATGGTCCCGATTGGGCAGGTCCGCCTCCCTGTCACCTTCGGGGCACGCGACAACTACCGCATCGAGCTCATCGACTTCGACGTCGCTTACATTCGCCTGTCGTACAACGCCACCCTTGGGTACCCAGCGCTGGCCAAGTTCATGGCCGTAACTCACCACGGCTACAACATCCTCAAGATGCCAGGAAGTGGCGGAGTCATCACAGTGCCCTGTGAAGAGAAGGACGCGGTGTGTTCCCTGGAACGAGCCTTTCAGGCCGCATCGCTGGAAGACCCGGATCGTGGAAGCAGGAGGCTTCCCGAGACCGCCCCAAGAAGAAGAAGACATCGTCCGGCCCGGCCCCTCAGGAGGCTGCCCCTCAGGGCCCGCGCCTGCCCAGGGGGAACCTCCTTCCATCGCATAGGAAAGCATGCCAGGCGCCCTCCTCAGGCAGGGCTCGGGGGTTCTCCCCTGGAGGGCCACCGACCTGGCTAAGGTCACGAGGGAGGCGCTTGGCAACCACATGGAGGCGTGTTTCGAAGCACGTTTCCCTCAAGAAGGAGTAAGGTAAGGAGGGCCAGACCCTCAGGAGTTCGTCAGCAAGGCCATTCAGGAGCTACAGGAGTCAAGAGTCATGAGAGGCGGCCGCCGCCTACCAGCTGTGGCTCCCCATCCAGGCGAGGATGGGGGCTGCGCATCTGCATCGACATACTAGGGCTCAATCGAGTCGCCTCTCTGGAGTGCCTCTGGCCCTCGTGAGTGGGGCGCTGTGAAGGTCCACCCCACAGCTACGTTCGCATGCCTTACGGCTTGTCGAACGCGGCTGCCACGTACCAGCGCCTCATGAGGGGCATCATGGAGGCTCAAGAGGCCAGGTGTTCCGCAGTCCTGGCGGAGATGGAGATGGTTCGCGAGGAGCCACCAGCGCCTCCGGAGCCTCCCGAGGCCCCTGGGCCTGGGGGCTCGTGAGGATCGGCTTCCGCAGCCCACCGAGTCTGCTACGCCAACACTCCTTCGTCCTCAACATCATCAGGTGACATCTTTCAAGTTTCATTTCCAGCTGGGAGCGTCCCCCAGGGCTGCATTATTTCCAGGCCGCGTGGGTCCGTCCCTGCGGCATGTATTGTTAGCTTACCTTGTTGGGGGCACCCCTCGGGCTGCATCATCCCCAAGTCGCTCGGGCCTAACCCAGTGATGTCCACCTTCCCAGCATCTATTTGAATGAATCCACTCCTTCGCGGCTAATGTGTTTGACCTAGTTGCCCGCTCAACTGACGCCAACTAACGGAGCTACTCCCAAACGGCACGACGCTTGCGCATGGGTCCATCCCTGCAATGCCGACAAACCTGAATGGCTGAGCTCTGGACGCGGCAGCCCCGCATGGCGCCACCTCGTCAAGCCTTCAGTGCCTCATCGCCCCTCGGAAGCAACCAACGGCTGACTGTCAATTGTCATGGCAACCCCTCGTTCTTTCTATGATGGGTCTACAGGATCTCCTAAAGGAGCCGCGTCAGGCGAGGCCCTTGTGGTGTCTCCTTCACTCTCATCCGCGCGAACCGCTTGCACGTTAAAGGGGGGGTGCCTGAGCATCGCGACTCAGGGCTCCTACTGGCTCTCCAGCCCTCACCCTCTGGCCTTGTCCACGGCATCGTGACCTGGCATACCAGCGACGGCTGAGACTCGCTCGAGGGTCGGGACCCGAGGACGTAGAGCAGAAAGGGGAGCAAAGGCGAGAGGGGAGGGACACGTGAGGACCTCGCCGAGCAACCTCACGCCTGCCAATGCACGGACCCGGCGACACACCAGAGAGCGGCCCCTGATTCTTGAGATAAGTCACCACCCGGAAGCACCAGCTACCGTGGCAGCATCCCCGCACCTAATGCAATCCCGTGTTGGCAACGCCGCTCTCCTTTCTCACCGAACGACGGCTGCTTGAGCGCCAAAGAGGACCTCCTGAGCATCGCGACTCAGGGGCTCTTACTGGACCCCGGGTCGCTCACCTCCTAGCCTTGACCACGGCATCGCGACCTGGCATACTAGCAACGGCTGAAGCCGCCTTGGGACTGGGACCTGTCGGCGCAGAGCACCAAGCCCTTGTGAGATTCGAAAGGGAGAACTGAGCTAAGACAGAATGAGCAACTCGCACAATTCTACAACAAGGGTTATATTAACAAAACAGGATCACAGGAACCTTACAAGCCCCCACGGGACGCGTCTTTGATTCCTTGCAGGGAACAGATCCTAAAAGGACGCTAACTACACGCGCCCCTGCAAAAGACGCCATCATCAACAGTGGGCCGTCAAGCACCGGCGCCAACCCCATCCAGATTAGAGTCGGCGACGGCCTGACGAGCCTGCCCTGCTCCAGGAGCGGCGCCGGCTCGGGGGCTCGTAGCTGTCGTCGCTCGTCTCTGGAGTCGCGAAGAGCTCGCCGGAGTCGCTGGAACCTCTAACGCCTCTGCCGCCTGAGGAGCCCCCAAGGGAGCGGTTGGCGGGCCCAGTCCTCGCCGTAGCAGGGTCCCGACCACCACTCCCGGGGCAGCACTCCAGCCGGCGCCCGTTAGCATCGAAGACCTTGAAGAACATCACCGAAGCACCGTCGTACTCCAAGTGGATCGTGAGGGCGCCTCTTGTCCTACAAACCCGGGCGATTTCGCTCCAGCCTCGAGTCATGAAGACCTCGCTCGGGGCAACGACCGCGACCTCTGCCTCGGTCGCGAGGGTGCTGCAGCCAGCGTGCTGCAGCCAAAGCTTCAGGAGTTCTCCCTGCGGGATGATGGAGGCGAAGAAGGGAGGAAGGCGAATCCAAGACTGAGGAGGCATGGCGGCATGGAGCACGAACTCTCGGGAGGATCCCTCGGTGTGGACCCCAGGGGGGACGACCCACACCTTCGTGACCCGTCGGCGACGACGGCGGCGCCGCCCGTGGCGATCGGCGTCGACTCCTTCAGAGCCCTCGATGTGGGCGTACAAGGGAAGCGGGAACCCCGGCGGTGGCCGCTCGCACCAGAGCCTCGACACCACCTGATGGGTCCCCTCGTCCCAGCCGTGGAGGGCGAGCCGTTTCTTCAGCGGGAGCGGGTCTGGTTCCTGTTGGGGAGCCTTTCCCTTCTCTGCCGCCGAGAACCGGCAGATCGGAGCCATCGCAGCAAGACGGAGCAAGGACCGGGAAGAAGGAGAAGCAAGAAGGGATGGACTGGAAGGGCACGCACCGTTCCGTACTTATGGCCAGCGAAGGCCAACCGCCGACCTCCACGACCGCAGGTAATCATGACCCGCTTTGCATGCAGGGACTTGTCCAGTCCGTGCAGTTGCTGAGGCGCCGTGGGAAGTGGAGACGCCCATGTCCAATCAACCGCCATGTGGCGCCCAAGGCCGCAGGCTGTTAGGACCCGCGGCGCTTGGCTCTTGCCCTTTCGCCTCCCTGCACGGCCAAGTCCGGACGCGCCTTGGGCCCGGGGGCTACTGTCAGCGTTCTGGGAACAAGGGTCCCCAAACTTGCCTACCTGCAGCCTGCGGCGTGGCTCGAGGAAGGGCCCAGCACGGCCCATCTTCATCAACATAGACCCAAGACCCTCGCGAGGGGTCAAGCCTTGCGGGGCAGACGACACGGAGCTTCCTCAGGCACGGCCTCATTAGGCTGGCTCGCGAGGAGGCGGGGAGATCAAGGCGGGGTACCTCACGAGGTGCCCGTGACGCAAGCCATGACGACCGAAGGCGCCAGGCGGGCACCAGCCGTGCAGTTTCCTCCTTTCCTCTTTGGTGCAAAGGGAGCAAGCGCAGGCGAGAGCATCAAGCAAAGGCACCCGTTTCGGTGCAACGAGACCAAGACCAGTCCAACGGCAGGGAGGAAGTCATTTTGGAGCCCAAGCCAGCGTCACCACCCGAACCTTTGGTAGGCGAGGACCAACTTTAGTCAGGATAAGTGTACCAGATGTTCCCCTTCAAAATGGCCAATTGTTGGCGCCCTTCCCGCTCAATATTTGGGAAGAGGCCCAGGGCCTTTGCCTATAAATAGGACTAGCCACCCACAGGGTAGAGGAGATGGGAGATCGGATCGAAATCAGAGAGAGAATCGAGAAGAGAGAGAGAGAGAAGGGTGACTGAACTCCTCCTAGCAGTTCATCCCCCCAGCCAAGAACAGACCCTCGTGAGGCTGTTCTTCCTTGTATTGCTCATCATCATCAGCCCAAGAGGCAATCCACCACACCACACACTGGAGTAGGGTATTACACCACAACGGTGGCCCGAACCAGTATAAACCCTGTGTCTCTTGTGCTGTTCTTTCCATAGCTTAGATCTTAGCGAGGCGGAGGGGTGCAGGTAGGTAGAAGCCGAAATCTCCGCGCGCACCCCAGTGTTCGAACCTCAAGGGTCTGCCGGAACCCGAAATCCGACACCTGCCGACGCAGAACGCTAAGGCCTACTGTTGCATCTCCTTCTCGAGGGATGTTTACACGTCAAGGGGGACTCCTGAGCATCGCGACTTAGGAGACTAACTGGTCACGTTGCCCCTCACCCCTTGGTCTCGCCCTGGCCATCCGGACGACCCAACATCAACTGAGGTATGCGCGGGGCCGGGCCCTGCCGCTGCAGAACATTAAAGCAACCGGGAAGGAAATCGCAAAATCATAGCAAATTATTACAAACATACTGTCTCTTAAAGGTACCAAGCATAAACGCCCCCACGAGGGACGATACATGTTGCAGGATTTAAAAGGAGGGGAGCGCCACCATCGAGCCTCTTCTTCAGCCTTGGGTAACACCATCGCCCGCGAGGGGAGCCCTATCATCGACGACGTCGCCGTCGCCCGTGACGTCAGCCGTGGTCATGGGGTCGGCGGCACCATTATCCGTGGTCGCGGGGTCGACGGCGAGGAACTTCCGCAACAGGGCCTCCACCTGATCCTTTACGGCTTCGGCAGCGGCGGTGTAGCGCTCTGGGTCCACAAGCTCAAGCAAGGCACCAAAGTTGAAGCTGGGCTCTCGAAAATGGAGGTGGCTGAAGATGTGCGTCACAGTCGAGGTGGAGAGTGCGCGGGCTTCTCCTTCCACCATGGGACCAACCCCAATGACAATGCCCTCGAGCGTCGTGATGAGATGGGGGAGCATCTCGGCGGGGCCTTCCTCCGAAGTCACCAACGCCTCCTTCAACCCCCTCCCATAGAGATCCTACAGTGTCTTGCAGACCTCTGCTCGAGGGAGTCGAAGGTGGCATGCCCCTCGGTAAGAAGTCTTACCTTGACCTCCAGCTTGACCTTCTCGGCCCCCACCTCCTCCTCCTCCAACTTCTCTAGTCGGACACGCTCTGTGGCCTACTTTTGGGCCGCTTGCTCTAACTCGGTGTCACGGTCGGAAACTACAGTTTCTCGGGCCTTCAGCTCCTCCTCCTGCACCTCAAGCCGACGGGCCTCGGCGGCCTGCCTATCACGGAGGGTCTTCAGCTCGGCCTCCGTCCCTCGGCAGCGCTCCTCGGCGGCCTTGGTGTCCTTCACCGCAGCATCGCGTCTGACCGCGGCTAGGCCGGCTACCTGCTCGCCGTCCTTTGAGGCCACCCTCACGGATGCGTCGGCCCAGAGCCATCCTAAGATCAACTCTAGGCGCCGTGATGCCCTGTGCCGGCCAGGCCCCTAAAGATCGCCCCGAAGCTGATCCAGCACGGAGAGGGCCTCCTCCAGAACACCGGGCACGGCAGAAGAATCACGGCCAAGTGGTGTGATGGACGGGGGAGGAGACGGTGCCAGTGCCCGGACCGACAAAGCAGTAGCGACAAAGAGGGTCACGGGCTTCGAAGCCTTCGAGACCTCAGCAGGCGAGCTGAGGGCGGGCGCCTTCGGAGTTGGCCTCGCCGCAGGGATCGCCTCCTCATGAGGCCGGGCCTCCGAGCCTCGGGAGGACAACCCAGCCGCCAGAGAGTGCGGGCCGGCCCCATCCTTTTGTGCCCTCTTCAGGGAAACATCAAGACACCGTGACAAGAGCAGGAAGCAAACTCAAGACGGTGCGCTTACTGGTCCACGGCGACGTAGTCCCTCGCCCTCTTCAGGAGCGCCATGGCCGCTAGCCTCATAGGCAGGGGCGCTATCGCACAAGCCTCAGGGGCAGGCGAGGGCACATCGCCCATATCTGTAGTAGCAACGGCCGACGACGAGGCGGAGGCGTCGCCTCGGGAGAGCAGCGCCGACCTTCCCTTCTTCGGGACCCCCAGCTTCAGCTTCTTCGGAGGGGTGCCCTTGGACCTCATGGTGAGCCTGGTAGAGCGCAGCGACCCCCTGACCGGTTGCTCACCAGCGTTGCCATCGTCAGAAAGGACGCAGAGGAGATCGGTCTGACGTGGAGGAGATGTCTCATCCACACCTTCCCGGTTTTCCTCTGAGTCTGCCCTCCCCTCCTCGTCGGACTCGCTGGAGGACACCGTCACTGGGGAGCCCATGTTCGTCGAAGACAGGCATGGCGTCGGCATGCTTCTCCCCATTGGGGAGGCGATACAGCGGAAGGTGGGTGTCCTGGGGGCAATCCTGGTCCTTCTCGAGCAAGGTGCGCATGACCTTGTTCAGCTCCTCGTAGGACAAATGGTCTGGGCGCCGCTGGAGAGCGCCTTCTGCACCCTTGAGCCTCCATAGGGGGTGCGAGTGCGCCTGGAGCAGAGCCAGGCGCTGCGTCAGGAACTCCCTGACGATCATGGATCCCGTCGGTTTCTCCACCTTTGGGTCGTCCGTCTTCAGATCGGCCACCATCTTCTCCATCAACTGCTCCGCCCGGGAATCGGTGAACTTCTCGTGAGACCATCCTTCCCGGGGCATCGGCGGCCCAGTCGGCAACTCCAGCCAAGGGTGGGAGCGCTTGGCGTCCATGAAGATCCACTTGTTCCGGAAGTCCTCCACCTTCTTCCCGGTCCGCAAAATCCCGTCGATGCCTTTGCCCATGATGAAGTTGTCACACCCCGAGCACTGGTTGCCATTGACCTGGAGGTAGAAGAAGTGGAGGAACAGCACCACGGAGGGCATCACCCCCACAAACGCCACGCAGTAAAAGGCGAAGATTGACAGGAGGAGGATGGAGTTGGGGTGAAGATGGAGGGCATGGAGCTTGTAGTGGCGAAGAACTGCGTAGAAGAAGCTGGAGAAAGGGGGAAACAGCCCTGCGAAGATGATGCGCTAGAAGAAGGGGTAGAAGGTGCCTCCCAAGGTTTCTGGCTTAGCAGAGCCGACCCGGAGCGTTGTCTCTTCCCCCTCATTGTTGCTGCCCACCGTCAGTTGGAGCGCGGCGGAGAGGTGCTTCTCCTTGGCAATGGTGGACGCGCTCAGGGCAGGCTCGAACCAAGAGGCTTGATGCACAGCCGCGACGGAGGGCTTCACCTTGTAGGTGGCCATCGGTCGTGGACATGGGGCAGAGATTCGGCGGATATCTAGAGTTTTTTGGGGCAGAAGGAGATGGGGATCTGGAGCAAGATGAAAGAAGGGAAATGAAGGCCCTACAACGGGCGCCAGCCTTTTTGTCAGTCAGGAGCAGTTGCCGAGGCAGCATGGGAAAGTGGGGACGCCCACGTCCCATCAATCACCACGCGTCGGCCAAGGCCGCACGCGGTTTGGGCCTGCGGCGCTCCGCACTTGCCCTTTGGCTTTGCCTCGAAGCCAAGTTCATGCGCGCCTTCGGCCAGGGGGCTAATATCGGTGTTCTGGGAGCGGGGGTACCCAGACTTGCCTGCCTGCGGCCCACGGCGTGGCTCCATCGATGGCCTGGTACGGCCCAGCTTCAACATCAACAACTCAAGGCCCTCGCGATGGGCCAAGCCTCGCGAGGCGGACGACACCGAGACCTCCATAGGAGTGGCCTCCCCAGGCTGGCTCCTGAGGAGCGGAGATTTCTATGCAAGGTTCACCTTGCGTGGTTCAGATGACGTGAGCCATGACGACCAAGGACAGGCGGGTGCCAGTAGGCGCAGTGTACCAGCTTTCTCTTTGGTGCTAAGGAGGCAACCGCATGTGCGAAGTACCGAGGAATCAGTCAAAGGTTTGCATTCCCGTGCAACAAGACTAATACCGCCAGGATGGAAGACCGAAGGTCATTGCCGAGCCCACCGCGGCGTCACCACCAGAGACTTTTGCAGGCAAAGACCACTTTTGTCAGGATAGCATGTACTAGTTTTCTCCCTTCGAATTTGGCCGTTGTGGGATCCCTTCCCACCTACATTTGGGAGGAGGACCAAGACCACTATAAATAGAGCAGCACCCCCACTGTAGTAGGGTATGGATCATTCAGATCATCCTCACACCCACTAGCTCATCGAGCACAAGAATACCTCTCCTCCTAAGGTCGTTCTCCCATTGTACTAGTTCATCCCCGGCCCCTCGAGGCCAATCCACCACAAAGCAGGAGCAGGGTTTTATACCGCAAGGTGGCCCGAACCTGGGTAAACTGCCATGTCTCTTTTCCTTGTGTTCGTCGGGCTAGTCTGTGAGATTAGCGAGCAGGCGGACTGGGGAGGATGAGTTCTTCGCATGCACCCCGGAGTTTGAACCTCTCAAGGGTCTGCGGAACCCGAAATCCGACAAAGAAGACTATGCTCTCTATGATGCTCAAGGGTAATCAAGTTATCACAATTTTTGGACACGATTTGATCATGAAACAAATTGCATTGGAGATTGAAATGACCACGTTCATTGCAAAGTTCACAAGGATGGTGAGAAAAATTCAATCTTTTAGCACAATCATCTAGCCTCTCTTGCAACTTTTTCGTTTCTAAATACTTATGCTTCTTACAAATTCTATCTCCCCTTTTTGGTGTGCATTTGCACTCCCAATTCACTCCGCAAAAGTTGACATTCTTACCGGAGACATCATTATCATGAATAATGCAATCATCATTAACATCATGGATATTCAAAGAATTCAAACTAGCAATATTGCAATCATGCCCATAATTCAACGTTTTTATGCCATAAATTTTGTTGGATTCTTTTTCTAGCAATTGAGCACAATTATCGAAATCCTTATTCTCAAGATAAACATTATAAAGATAAAGAACAACTTGAGGTAACCCAATCTCCGTTTTTTTGTTTTATTTTATAAACCAAACTAGTGATAAAAACAAGAAACTAAAAGATTCGATTGGAAAATCTAAAGACATACCTTCAAGCACTCACCTCCCCGGCAACGGTGCCAGAAAAGAGCTTGATGTCTACTACGCAACTTTATTCTTGTAGACACGTGTTGGGCCTCCAAGCGCAGAGTTTTGTAGGTCAGTAGCAATTTTCCCTCAAGTGGATGACCTAAGGTTTATCAATCCGTGGGAGGCGTAGGTTGAAGATGGTCTCTCTCAGATGACCTTGCAACCAAATAGTAAAAAGTCTCTTGTGTCCCAACACACCCAATACAATGGCAAATTGTATAGGTGCACTACTTCGGTGAAGAGATGATGATACAAGTGTAATATGGATAGTAGATATTGGTTTTTGCACTCCGGAATTATAAAAATAGCAAGGTAACCAATAGTAAACGGGCACAAAAATGGTATTGCAATGCTTGAAAATGAGGCCTAGGGTATGTACTTTCACTAGTGCAATCTCTCAACAATGATAATATAATTGGATCCTATAACCATCCCTCAAAGTGCGATGAAGAATCACTCCAGAGTTCCTATCTAGCGGAGAACATAAGAAGAAATCATTTGTAGTGTACGAAACCACCTCGAAGCTATTCTTTCAGATCGATCTATCCAAGAGTTCATACTAAAATAACACCAAATAATTTCATATTCATAATACTCAATCCAACACAAAGAACCTCAAAGAGTGCCCCAAGATTTTTACCGGAGAAATAAAGACAAGAACGTGCTTCAACCCCTATGCGTAGATTACCCAAATGTCACCTCGGGAATCCACGAGTTGAGTGCCAAAACATATATCAAGTGAATCAAAATAATACCCCATTGTCACCAGGGGTATTCATATGCAAGACATATATCAAGTGCACTCAAATCCATAAAAGTATTCAATCCGTTGAAATGAAATCTCAAAGGGAAAACTCAATTCATCACAACAAGATAGAGAGGGGAAAACACCATCTGATCCAACTATATTAACAAAGCTCGCGATACATCAAGACCGTGACATCTCAAGAACACGAGAGAGAGAGAGAGATTAAACACATAGCTACTAGTACGAACCCTCAGCCCTGAGGGTGGACTACTCCCTCCTCATCGTGGTGGCCGCCCAGATGATGAAGATGGCCACCGGTGATGATCCCCCCCCCCCCCCGGCATGGTGCCGGAACGGGGTCTAGATTGGTTTCTCATGGCTACAGAGCCTTGCGGCGGCAAAACTTCTGATCTCGGGTAACCCCAAGGATTTTTGGAATATTTGATGATTTATAGGGCGAAGAGGGGTATGCGAGGCCATCGAGGTATGCACAACCCACCTGGGCGCGCCTGGGGGCCTGGTGGGTTGTGCCTCCCTCGGGGCACCCCCCAGGTGCTCCTCTGTCCCATTGGATATCTTATGGTCCATAAGAAATTGACAAAAAGTTTTGCGGTGTTTGGACTCCGTTTGATATTGATTTCCTGTGATGTAAAAAGCAAGCAAAAAACAACAAGTGGAACTGGGCACTGGGTCAATAGGTTAGTCCTAAAAAATGATATAAAGTTGCTATAAAATGATTGTAAAACATCCAAGAATGATAATATAAAAGATTGAATACTTCATAAATTATAGATACGTTGGAGACGTATCCGCCTCGTCGGCAACTTCATTGAGCTTGGCAGTGGTATCTGAAATCTGGGCTTCCATGGCTTCTTTGTGGTCATGTGCCAGCTTTTTGGTCCGCTGCTTCATGGGCTCTTCGATTTCTGTGTCTTTGCTCTGCAAGGTGGCGGCAATGGTTTTCTCCTGGGCAGCAAGCTCCTTCCACTACTAGGAAAAGGCCTACTAATGGCGCACCTAATTTGGCCATTAATGGCGCATTAGTGGTGCGCCATTAGTGCCACGCCATTAGTATATTTTACTAATGGCGCACCACAGGTGCGCCATTAGTATCTGGTATACTAATGGCGCACCTCAGATGCGCCATTAGTATATACAACAGTGCGCCATTAGTATGCCTCCCAGGGGGCCATGTATACCCAGGTGCTTTGGCATACTAATGGCGCACTGTGATGTGATGCGCCATTAGTATGAATATTAGGGTTTTTTTACTTTTTTATTTTCTGTTTTTTGCACAGGTTACAAAATGTATAATTGGACAAAGTATAGACAGCACACATCAACAACAGATTCATCGAATACAATAGAAGATTAGTCTCTGAATACAATTCATCATATTAGTCTCCGAATACAATTCATCATATTAGTCTCCGAATTGAAAAGACCGAACAAAGATAGAACATTATATTACAAGTCTCGAGACCGCGAGTAGCGAGTTTGTCTTCACATTACAAGTCGATATCGATCATCTAAACTACCATCACATAGAAGAGAGCTGCGGTCATCACGATGAGCATCATCACGATGAAACTCGTCTTCATCCGGTTCCTCCAACGCTCCCTCCCCTCTCCCGCTAGATAGCGGGCGTATCTAGAAAAAGTCCTAAACTAAACCTATACTAAACTATCTAGTTCTTCATCTTCTGCTTCTTTCTTCCAGTTCATCAACCTGCAAAACAAGAAACAACAAACATGAAAAACTTGATCAAGGTTTAAATGTAGCATTCCCCTTAGCGAAATGCCTTTGCTGTAGGAGCTAGCACTTACGAGTTTGGAAACATTAGTCAAACCCCAATCAGATTAAGTTGATCAAAGAAATAGTAGAAGAGAGCCAACACTGCATAAATGGAGCAAATAACCCAAAAGACAGAAGTAGAGCCAGCAAAGTATAGATCAAAGACAAACCCAAAGATCAACTCAAACTAGAACTAACTCCATGATTAGGGGATCCCTCAATTAAGCTTGGGTTAGTTTTCATATGAAATCCAACAAACCCACTACTAATCAACTAGCCCTGAGGTAGGGTTTGAAGTAGGGATTGTCCTTAGGCAGCCTAGTAGTGCTAGGACTATTGCATCATTGGATCAAGTAGTGCAACATCTTTAAGTAACGATGAGAGCCTCAGGACACCATCATTGGCATGGCAAGATTAAGGAGCACCTGTTCTTATCAGTGAGAGTAGGAGAGAAAGAAAGAAAGTGAAGAGACCAGTGCAGCATCTGTTCAAATCAGATTAAGAGAGAGGGAATTGGCAAGGAAAGATATAGTCCATAACCTGCAAGAAGAAATAGGCCATTGATAGCACATTTACTAAACATCTGCTATAAGCAGAACACATACACCCACTTACACATGGGTACTATTCTGTATATAGGTACACAAGCACAACACATGCACCTGGTATAGATAGGAGTATAAGCATGCATCTAAATTATCTGAAACATATGAAATAGCTAATGCAAAGAAAGAATTATCACTACATGCAACCGTCAGGACTATGTCCTGTACAATATACAACTAAACCACCAGTAGATGATGTACTAAACCATACAAGAAATACCAATACATGGTATTTAGATAAATACTAGTATATATCAAACACAGATACCAGCTTGAAAGAGAAACTATAATTTTATACCACTACAGGAGCAAATCATGAAGTACACAGAGTAATTGCGATAAAGAGATGAATCAGTATATGTTGATCAATAAGAGAGTTACGGCTATATACAAATGAAGGACTATATCCTTTATAAGATAACAAAGAAACAGTAGCACTTATGCATATGAACAAACAGAACCAGCAGCCAACCAATAAAGAAACTAGCATGTGCTATATGACAGGAACAATAACATCTATAAGACCAAGATAATTGAAATGATAGGCCAACATTAGGGTCATGCAATCATTCGATCCCATCATTGCAGCACTAGTTGAGCAACAAATCAAATATAACAGTAGTTCCATTGGTTCAACCAACAAGTTAACAAAAGTTTACTTCCCACTACTAATTTTGCAACTCGTGGTAATAAAGAAAACAGAGCACAAATAAATAGGAATGATCCATCCATCCATCCCCTAACTAATGTATTGATCCATCCATCCATGACCTAACTAATGTTGTTGTATCTCTAGACTAAGTGCAGCAACACAAGAAGGACTAAAACTATAGAGCACATGTGTACGTAACTACTATACTCATCCATGGGAAATTGTACCAAACCATCCATACATAGCCAGATTGCAATGGAGTGGATTTAACACAAGACATGAAAAATTGATGAGCCAAATGATTTTTAGTATTACTAACTTGAAAGGAAGCTCACTGTTTCCATCTTCTATCTATCCATGATTTTATTTTTCTCAAGCAAGCATCAAAAAGCACAATGACAATCGAATTTCACACAAAAACTGAACCAATACTTGCTGTTATGTAGTGTCCATGACAATTGCAATTCATGTCCACTCCAGATCAGATTTGCAAGGGCTAGAAAGAGAGGTTGTAGCTCACCATGTATGGGGGTAGGAGGTGGATGCAGGGGAGGGGTGGAGGGTGTCCTGCAGAAGAAGCTTCGCCATTAGAGCAACCTGCACAAAACAGAGGAAGGGGAGATGAATAAATCAAGGTGAGGAAAAGGGCCTTCCACATGATTAGATCGGGAAGAGAAACAACAACAAAAATACCAAAAAAATCCCTTCCATGGCGTGCTGTACTAGGAGCAGCTCCTCTCTCTCCGCTAGGGTTTGGGGCGCTGGGAGGCTCCATGGTGCCGCTGCGTGGTGGCGGACAAGGGAATCCATCTCCATGGCGGCGTCCCGCCCCACGGAGGTGCGCCCCTCCTGCCGTCATCGTCGGCACGCCCATGGCGACCTGCAGAGAAGGAAGAGAAGATGAGGTGAGGTGAGGAGGAGATGGTGGGCGAAGAAGGAGGGGGAGGGGCTTACCAGTGCTGGATCCGGTCACCTATGGCCTCGCCGTGGCCTGCCATGGCGGATCCCGGCGAACAAAAGGGGATGCAAAACCCTAGCCAGTGGGGGAGCCGCGGATCTGCATGGAGGTAAGCCAGATGCGGACCAAGGGGATCTCGCCGGCATGTTGCGCGCGACCGGAGCTCGCCGGAACCGGGCGGCGTGGGTGGCGACGGCGGCGAGGGAGAGAGGGGTTTGGGGGGAAGAGAGGAGGCGACGAGGGTTTGGGTGGGTTTGAGCGAGAGAGAGAGAGAGAGAGAGAGAGTGTTGGTGCGTTGGGTCGGATGGATGGATGGATGTCCAAAATATCTTGTTGCTGCCCACTTACTAATGGCGCACCAACTCTAAATGCGCCATTAGTAATCCAGGTTACTAATGGCGCACCTTCTGGTGGTGCGCCATTATTAGTTTTGCAAAAAAAAACATACTAATGGCGCACTGTTCCACAGTGCGCCATTATTAGTTTAAACTAGTAATGGCGCGCGGTCGAACAGTGCGCCATTAGTAGTTTTGCAAAAAAAGGAATAAAAAATATAATAAAAAAAACAACATTAGTGGCGCACTTTCCGATAGGTGCGCCATTACTAGTTACAACTAGTAATGGCGCAGTGTGTCTGGATGCGCCATTAGTATGTTTGGACAGGCGCACTGGTTCAAAAAAAAATTGATACTAATGGCGCACCCTGGGCCAGGTGCGCCATTAGTAGTTTTAGCTCTAATGGCGTATCAGAAGGTGGTGCGCCATTAGTATATACTAATGGCGCACCGCTTGTCTGGTGCGCCATTAGTGTCAATCCCATCTATATCCCTTTTTCTAGTAGTGTTCTCTTTGGCGTTGAGTAGCGCTTCGCGCTCCGTCAACTTGCCATCGCGGAATGATGCCTTCTTCCTGGCGACAGCTAGCTTCTCCTCTTTGTTCTGGACCTCGCGGGAGTGGTCCATGTACCATGTGCACAACTCCTCAGCTTTCTCCTTCAACTTATGCTCTGCCGAGTCCATAGACTTGCGCTCCCATCTCTTGCCATACCTGTCTTGGACTTCCTTGAAGCCAATGGCCATGGCCTGCAAGAAGGCGAAGTATTCCTATTCATTTGCAATGTCGTCAGCATCTGTGGATTTCTGGGCCGAGGGGAGCAAGATCTGCGTGTTTTTTTCATCAAAACTCTACCATGCGGTCCCAGATAAGTTGGGGGCTCCAAGTCCATGGTGGGGCACGCTCAACCCAGTATCGCTTGGCGGGTTCTGCAAGGTGGTGGCTGCCAGTGTTTGCTTGGCAGGGGTTGGAGTGATGACAATAGCAGGTGTCTCATCCACGTCCATCTTGGCGGGCTTAGGCTCGCTGTCGTAGGGCTCCCCTGGTCTTGTGGGGGCTTCATGAAGGTCCCCGACAACCTTCTTGGCTTCCTCCATCATGGCAATTTTGGTGGCCTCCTCGGCAGCAGCCTTGGTGATATCCGACATTGCCTCAAAGACCTTGCTCCCCTCTGGAGAGATTGGGGCTGCAGACTAGGACAAAATGAGATTTGAGCTACAAGTTACAAAGAAAAAAGTTCCAGGAAAGTGCAGAACGATGAAAGGATTACCTGTCGGTACTTGTTGTGGGGGCATCCCCTCCCCCAATGTCGTGGTATTTCTCACGGGGGGCTTGTGAGTCGACAGATGCCACAAGGGCTTAGTGTGTGGGTAAGACTGCTGCTGATAGGCCCGGGAGCGGGTATGCGAGTTGCACGCGGTGGTTTACCCAGCTTCGGAGCTCTACGGAGAGATAATACACCTACTGTTGCATGTCTGAGTGTATCTATCTGGGGTGTACATCGGGCAGTACAAAGTGCTCCTGGAGCTGTATCTGGGATCAGTGCCAAGTGCATCTGATCTGGTATATGTCTCATATGTGTATGTGAGCTAGCTAGTGGCCGGCCATGCTCATGCGTGAGAGTGTGTGAGTCCATGTGTGTATGAATGGATGGATGGATGGATGTGGGCGTGAGCTAGCTAGGCATCTTGCTAGCTAGCATGCATGCGTGGGAGTGAATGGCCAAGAGGCCATGGTGGCGCCCCCATGGCCGTGAGCCTCCCCTGGTGCTCCTTATAAAGGGGAGCCCAGGGGACAAGGGATGGCCCATGTGACCAACTTCACTATTTGGGAGACAACGATGTGACACCTCACACCTGCTACAGTGTATCACTATTGCTCAGCAGTGTCCGGGTATAGCCGTCTTGTCCGCGGTATGGCCATCGTGTCAGGGTCTTGTCGGTATCGGGTCGTGCTACAGTCGGCAGCCGGCTGGTTGACGCAGTCGGTAGCTGGCTGGTTGGCGCAATCGGCAGCCGGCAGTCGGCCGGGCAGAGCAGTCGGACGGGAAGCCAGCAGGAGCGGCCGGACAGTCGGACTGAGGGGCTTTGCTAGCCCCGATGTCTTGAAATATCGTCTTGCCGTCCTCGGGGTACCCGTGGTCGATTACTCCGACACCTGACAACTCATGTTGCCAGCGTGCTGCTTTCAACAGTCCTCATTGGGGAGACTGTATCAGCGCAGACAGGATCATCGGTGGAGGCCCTCATCGGGGTGGCACTTTCCGGGGCGGTGGTTGATGGGCACCCCATGAAGGGATCCGCCTCTTGGCGCTCCTCATCTTGGTGGACCTATCCCATCACCTTGTCGGATCAGGGAGGAGGAACCTTGGTGCCGGCGTCAGATGGCGGAGTAAGCGGCACGCTCTCTCGCGTAGGGTTGGACTGGGGGCTGTTGGTTGTAGCATCGACCGTCGGCACCCCTTGCCCAACGTCTGCTGAGGAGCTTTGCCCCTCTGAGGTCTTGGCGCGCTTCGCCCGCGGCACCAGCATTTCCTTATCCCTGAAATGCAAGAAGAAATTAGAATAGAATAGCAGTCAAGCAAGCCAAAGCTTGGTTGGAAGAAAACAAAGAGTTACTCACTCACCATCGTCAGACTCGAGGAGGACAATCATTTTGTATTCAGGAGGTGGGGGAGTCTCCTGATACGTGCATTTTGCATCATGTTTTCCTATTGTTATTGATACTGTTTTTATGCATAAAAATGCTTTATGGAGTAATTCTAATGCCTTCTCTTTCATAATATCAAGGTTTACACAAAGAGGGAGAATGCCGGCAGCTCGAATTCTGGAACTGAAAAAGCTATGTCAGAGCTACCTATTCTGCACAACTCCAAATGAGCTGAAAATTTACAAACAAGTATTTTGCAATATATAAGAAATACTGGAGCAAATAACTTCCGGAGGAGGCCACCTGGTGACCACAAGACACCAAGGCATGCAAGGCCCCCTAGGTGTGCCCTGGTGGGTTGTGGTCAGACCAGCCCACCTCCGGTGTCCATCTTCTGGTATATAAATCATTTGGACCTAGAAAAAAAATAAAGGGATGACTTTCGGGACGGAGCGCCACCGTCTCGAGGCGGAACTTGGGCAGGAGCATTTTTGCCTTCCGGTGGAGCGATTCCTCCGGGGGAACTTCCCTCCCTGAGCGGGAAATCGAAGCCAACATCATCACCAACAACCCTCTCATCTTTGGGATGCCAATCTCCATCAACATCTTCAACAGCACCATCTCCTCTGAAACCCTAGTTCATCTCTTGTGTACAATCTTTGTATCAGAACCTCAGATTGGTACCTGTGGGTGACTAGTAGTGTTGATTATTACATCTTGTAGTTGATTACTATATGGTTTATTTGGTGGAAAATTATGTGTTCAGATCCATTATGCTATTTCACACCCCTCTGATCTTGAGCATGAATATCATTTGTGAGTAGTTATTTTTGTTCTTGAGGTCACGGGAGAAGTCCTGTTGCAAGTAATCATGTGAACTTGATATGTGTTCAATATTTTTTTGTTATGTATGTTGTGATTCCTTAGTAGTGTCATGTGAACATCGACTACATGGCAATTCACCATCTTTGGGCCTATGGGAATGCATTGTGGAGTAGTTATTAGATGATGGGTTGCTAGAGTGACAGAAGCTTAAACCCTAGTTTATGTGCTACTTCGTAAGGGCCCAATTTGGATCCAAATGTTTAATGCTATGGTTAGATTTTATCTTAATACTTTTCTCGTAGTCGCGGATGCTTGCAAGGGGGTTAATCAAAAAGTGGAGGGTTTCTCAAGTAAGAATAGCACCAAAGCATCGATCCACCCACATATCAAATTATCAAAGTAGCGAACACAAATCAAACCAACATGATGAAAGTGACTAGATGAAATTCCCGTGTACCCTCAAGAACACTTTGCTTATTATATGAGGTTGTTTTTTCCGTGTCCTATGACACAAAAGGGTTGGGCTACCTTGCTGCACTTTATTTACCATTACCGTTACTTGTCCGTTACAATTTATATTGCTATCAAACTACCTGTTACCCACTATTTCAGTGCTTGCAGAAAAATACCTTGCTGAAATCCACTTGTCATTTCCTTCTGCTCCTCGTTGGGTTCGACACTCTTACTTATCGCAAGTACTATGATTGATCCCATATACTTGTGGATCATCAGTACTCTTTTCTGGCACCGTTGCCTGGGAGTGAAGTGCTCTTGGTAAGAAAAAGTTATTACTACGTACTGAAATTTATTGTCACTTTCCACTATGGAAAACCATCCTTTGAGGGGTTTGTTCGGGGTATATTCACCTCAACCAAAAACACAAAGAGTTTCCCCTCAACCTACTACACCTACTGAAAATATTGGTTATGAAATTCATTTGGGTATGAGAGAACAACTGCTAGCTAATCCTGATGCAGGAGATGGAACAGAACATCCTGATATGCACTTGATCCATGTGGAAGAAATTTGTGGATTCTTTAAGCTTGCAGGTTTACCCGAAGATGAAGCTAAGAAAAAGGTTTTCCCTTTATATTTGGAGGGAAAAGCATTGTCATGGCATAGGCTATGCGATGATATTTGATCTTGGATCTGGAATCGATTCAAATTGGAATATCACCAAAAAATTATCCTACGCATCTAGTTCATCGTGATCGGAATTATTCATATAATTTTTGGCCTCGTGAATAAGAAAGTATCAGTCTAGCTTGGTGGAGGCTTTAGTCAATGTTATATTCATGCCCCAATCATGAGTTGTTGAGAGAAATTATCATTCAGAATTTTTATGCCCGGCTTTCTCATGATGATCAATCTATGCTCGATACTGCTTGTATTGGTTCTTTTATGAAGAAGACTATTGAATTCAAGTGGGATCTTTTAGAAGGAATTAAACGTGACTCTGAATATTGGGAA
Source organism: Triticum urartu (assembly GCF_003073215.2). NCBI lineage: Eukaryota > Viridiplantae > Streptophyta > Magnoliopsida > Poales > Poaceae > Triticum > Triticum urartu. The sequence goes on along the minus strand of NC_053022.1, from coordinate 359,674,580 downwards.
CTCGGTGAAGGTAAAGAATCAAGTATTAAGCTTGAGTTTGATTGTGTTAAATCTTTTATGAATACCGATGCTTTCCACAAGTTTAGCATTAAATATGGACTTGACTATGAGATAGTAGTCTCTTTTTGTGAATCATTTGCTACCCTTGTTGATATCCCTAAGGAGAAGTGGTTTAAATATCATCCCCCTATTAAAGAAGAAATTAAAGAACCGGCTAAAGCTAAATATGAAACTATCATTTACAATGTTGATCCAACTGTGCCTAGTGCTTATATTGAAAAACCACCTTTCCCTGTTAGGATAAAGGAACATGCTAAGGTATCAACTATGGTTCGCAAAAGTAAAATTAAGCACCTAAACCCTTGATACATCTCCAGCGTATCAATAATTTTTGATTGTTCCATGCTATTATACTATCAACCTTGGATGTTTTATATGCATTTATATGCTATTTTATATGATTTTTGGGACTAACCTATTAACCTAGAGCCCAGTGCCAGTTTCTGTTTTTTCCTTGTTTTAGAGTATTGCAGAAAAGGAAAATCAAACGGAGTCCAATTGACCTGAAACTTCACGGAACTTATTTTTGGACCAGAAGAAGCCCACGGAGTATCGGAGATGGACCAGAAGAGTCCCAGGCTACCAACGAGGGTGGGGGGCACGCCCACCACGCTGGCGGCGCCCCCTGCCTCGTGGACAGCCCGAAGATCCACCGACGTACCTCTTCCTCCTATATATATACATATACCCTAAAAAATTCAAGGAGCACAATAGGTCGGGAGTTTCGCCGCCAGAAGCCTCCGTAGCCACCGAAAACCAATCTAGACCTGTTCTGGCACCCTACCGGAGGGGGCAATCCCTCTCCGGTGGCTATCTTCATCATCCCGGCGCTTCCATGATGAGGAGGGAGTAGTTCTCCCTCGGGGATGAGAGTATCTACCAGTAGCTATGTGTTTGATCTCTCTCTCTCTCATGTTCTCTCTCTCTCATGTTCTTGAGGTGGTACAATCTTGATGTATCATGAGCTTTGCTATTATAGTTGGATCTTATGATGTTTCTCCCCCTCTACTCTCTTGTAATGGATTGACTTTTCCCTTTGAAGTTATCTTATCGGATTGAGTCTTTAAGGATTTGAGAACACTTGATGTATGTCTTGCGTGGGATACCCGTGGTGACAATGGGGTATTCTATTGATCCACTTGATGTATGTTTTGGTGATCAACTTGCGGGTTCTGCCCATGAACCTATGCATAGGGGTTGGCACACGTTTTCGTCTTGACTCTCCGGTAGAAACTTTGGGGCACTCTTTGAGGTACTTTGTGTTAGTTGAATAGATGAATCTAAGATTGTGTGATGCATATCGTATAATCATACCCATGGATACTTAAGGTGACATTAGATTATCTAGGTGACATTAGGGTTTTGGTTGATTTGTGTTTTAAGGTGTTATTCTAGTACGAACTCTATGATAGAGTGAACGGAAAGAATAGCTTCATGTTATTTACTATGGACTCTTGAATAGATTGATCAGAAAGAATAACCTTGAGGTGGTTTCGTACCCTACCATAATCTCTTCGTTCGTTCTTCGCTATTAGTGACTTTGGAGTGACTCTTTGTTGCATGTTGAGGGATAGTTATGTGATCCAATTATGTTATTATTGTTGAGAGAACTTACACTAGTGAAAGTATGAACCCTAGGCCCTGTTTCCTAGTATTGCAATACTGTTTACTCTCACTTTTATCATTAGTTATCTTGTTGTTTTTATATTTTCAGATTACAAAAACCTTTATCTACCATCCATATACCACGTGTATCACCATCTCTGCGCTGAACTAGTGCACCTATACGATTTAACATTGTATTGGGTGTGTTGGGGACACAAGAGACTCTTTGCTATTTGGTTGCAGGGTTGCTTGAGAGAGACCATCTTCATCCTACGCCTCCTACGGATTGATAAACCTTAGGTCATCCACTTGAGGGAAATTTTCTACTGTACTAAAAACCTCTACACTTGGAGGCCCAACAACGTCTACAAGAAGAAGGTTGTGTAGTAGACATCAAGCTCTTTTCTGGCACCGTTGCCGAGGAGATTAGCGCTTGAAGGTATATCTTTAGATCTTGCAATCGAATATTTTTGTTTCTTGTTTTAGCACTAGTTTAGTTTATAAAAGAAAACTACAAAAAATATGGAATTGAGTTTGCCTCATACGCTTCATCTTTTTAATATCTTTCGTGAGTATGATTGGAAAGGAAAATTGTGCCAAAGTGTTAGAAGAAAGAATGTTTGGCACTAAATATTTGAATGATGAGCATGATTGCAATGTTGTTAGTATGAATTCCTTGAATATCCATGATGCTAATGATATGCAAAGCCACAAGCTTGGGGAAGCTATGTTTGATGAAGATGATATTTTTTGTCCCCCAAGTTTTGATGAGCAAATTTATTATGATGAAATCATGCCTCCTATTTATGATGATTATATTGATGAAAGTGGATTTGGAGAGGTCATGACTTTATTTTGTGATGAATCCACTATTCCGGAAGAGGTTCCAATTGATTATGAGAACAAAGTTGCTATCTATGATGATTATTGTGATGACTTGTATGCTATAAAGAACAATGATATCCATGAAACTTGTCATCATGATTTTAGTTTTCAATTGGATTATGCCTCACATGATAATTATTTTGTTGAGTTTGCCCCCACTATTATTCATGAGAAGAATTTTGCTTATGTAGAGAGTAGTAAATTTTCTATGCTTGTAGATCATGAAAAGAATGCTTTAGGTGCTGGTTATATTGTTAAATTCATTCATGATGCTACTGAAAATTATTATGAGGGAGGAATATATGCTTGTAGGAGTTGCAATAATATCAAGTTTCCTCTCTACATGTTGAAAATCTTGAAGTGTTGCTTGCTTTACCTTCCTATGCAAGTTGATTCTTGTTCCCACAAGTTGTTTGCTCACAAAATCCCTATGCATAGGAAGTGGGTTAGACTTAAATGTGCTAGTCATATTATTCATGATGCTCTCTTTATGTTACAATCCTTATCTTTTATGTGAGCAGCGTTGAAATCATCATGCCTAGCTAGGGGCGTTAAACGATAGCGCTTGTTGGGAGGCAACCCAATTTTATTTTTTGCTCCTTGCTTTTTGTTCCTGTTTAGTAATAAATTATCATCTATCCTCTGTTATGATTGTGTTTTTATGTTTTAATTAGTGTTTGTGCCAAGTAAAGCCTTTAGGATCTTCTTGGGTGATTGTTATTTGATCTTGCTGTAAAAAACAGAAAGTATGCGCTCACGAGAATAATTTTCATTTCTTACCAGAGAGCGATAAAATACCAATTCCACTAGAAGTAGATTAATAAACAATATTCACAGGACATCCTAATTTATTAGGATTTTTGGAGTTACAGAAGTATTCGAATCCTACAGATTACTACAGACTATTCTGTTTTTGACAGATTCTGTTTTCATTGTGTTGTTTGCTTATTTTGATGAATCTATGAGTAGTATCGGAGGGTATGAACCATAGTGAAGTTGGAATAAAGTAGATATTACACCAATATGAATTTAGAATGAGTTCACAACAGTACCTACGTGGTGATTTTTTTTCTTATACTAACGGAGCTTACGAGTTTTCTGTTAAGTTTTGTGTTGTGAAGTTTTCAAGTTTTTGGTAAAGATTCGATGGACTATGGAATAAGGAGTGGCAAGAGCCTAATCTTGGGGATGCCCAAGGAACCCCAAGGTAATATTCAAGGAAAACCAAGAGCCTAAGCTTGGGCATGCCTCGAATGGCATCCCCTCTTTCATCTTCGTTCATCGGTAACTTTACTTGGAGCTATATTTTTATTCACCACATGATATGTGTTTTTCTTGGAGCATCATTTTATTTTATTTTGTTTTGCTTGATGTTTGAATAAAATACCAAGATCTGAAATTCTTAGATGTTAGAGAGTCTTCACATAGTTGCATAATTATTCGACTACTCATTGATCTTCACTTGTATCTTTCGGAGTAGTTTGTCATTTGCTCTAGTGCTTCACTTATATCCTTTTAGAGCACGGCGGTGGTTTTATTTTGAAGAAATAGATGAACTCTCATGCTTCACTTATATTATTCTGAGAGTCCTAAACAGCATGGTAATTTTCTTAGGTTATGAATTTAGTCCTAATATGACGGGCATCCAAGATGGGTATAATAAAAACTTTCATAAAAAGTGCATTGAATACTATGAGAAGTTTGATACTTGATAATTGTTTTGAGATATGAAGATGGTGATATTAGAGTCATGCTAGTTGAGTAGTTGTGAATTATTGAAATACATGTTCTAAAGTTTGTGATTCCCGTAGCATGCACATATGGTGAACCGTTATGTGATGAAGTTTGAGCATGATTTATTTATTGATTGTCTTCCTTATGAGTGGTGGTCGGGGACGAGCGATGGTCTTTTCCTACCAATCTATCCCCCTAGGAGCATGCGCGTAGTACTTTTTTCGATAACTAATAGATTTTTGCAATAAGTATGTGAGTTCTTTATGACTAATGTTGAGTCCATGGATTATACACACTCTCACCCTTCCACCATTCTAGCCTCTCTTGTGCCGTGCAATTTTTGCCGGTACCATATCACCCATCATTACCTTCCTCAAAACAGCCACCATACCTACCTATCATGGCATTTCCATAGCCATTCCGAGATATATTGCCATGCAACTCTCCACCGTTTCGTTTATTATGACACGCTCCATCATTGTCATATTGCTATGCATGATCATGTAGTTGACATTGTATTTGTGGCAACGCCACCATTCATAATACTTTCATACATGTCACTCATGAGTCATTGCACATCCCGGTACACCGCCGGAGGCATTCACATAGAGTCATATTTTGTTCTAAGTATTGAGTTGTAATTCATGAGTTGTAAGTAAATAAAAGTGTGATGATCATCATTATTAGAGCATTGTCCCAGTGAGGAAAGGATGATGGAGACTATGATTCCCCCACAAGTCGGGATGAGACTCCGGACGAAAATAAATAAATAAAAGAGGCCAAAGAAGCCCAAATGAAAAAAGAAGAGAAAAGAGGCCAAAAAACAGAAAAAAGAGGAGAAGGCCCAAATAAAAAAATAAAAAATGAGAGAAAAAGAGAGAAGGGGCAATGCTACTATCCTTTTACCACACTTGTGCTTCAAAGCAGCACCATGATCTTCATGATAGAGAGTCTCCTATGTTGTCACTTTCATATACTAGTGGGAATCTTTCATTATAGAACTTGGCTTGTATATTTTAATGATGGGCATCCTCAAAATGCCCTAGGTCTTCGTGAGCAAGCGAGTTGGATGCACACCCACTAGTTTCTTTTGTTGAGCTTTCATACATTTATAGCTCTAGTGGATCCGTTGCATGGCAATCCCTACTCACTCGCATTGATATCTATTGATGGGCATCTCCGTAGCCCGTTGATACATCTAGTTGATGTGAGACTATCTTCTCCTTTTTGTCTTCTCCACAACCACCATTCTATTCCACCTATAGTGCTATGTCCATGGCTCACGCTCATGTAATGCGTGAAGATTGAAAAAGTTTGAGAACATCAAAAGTATGAAACAATTTCTTGGCTTGTCATCGGGGTTGTGCATGATTTAAATATTTTGTGTGGTGAAGATAGAGCATAGCCAGACTATATGATTTTCTAGGGATAGCTTTCTTTGGCCATGTTATTTTGAGAAGACATGATTACTTGGTTAGTATGCCTGAAGTATTATTATTTTTATGTCAATAATTAAACTTTTGTCTTGAATCTTATGGATCTGAATATTCTTGCCACAATAAAGAAGATTACATGGATAAATATGTTAGGTAGCGTTCCACATCAAAAATTCTGTTTTTATCATTTACCTACTCGAAGACGAGCAGGAATTAAGCTTGCACTACAGGAATCAGCTACTTTGCCGTCTGCCACGGCAGACGGCAAAGGCATGGATGGCTGATGGCAAAGGTCTTTGTCGTCCGCCGCGGACGGCAAAAGGTGACGGCAAAGTAAGGTTCGGCAAAGAGGTACTTTGCCGTCTGCTTCGGGTGGCTGACGGCAAAGGAGCCTTTGCCATCAGTAGCGGACGGCAAAGAGCGCAGACGGCAATAAATGCGCTGTTACTCCATTAGGTGGTTAACGGCAGGCCTTTGCCGTCCGCCGCTGACGGCAAACTTCGGAAGGCCTTTGCCGTCCGCTGAGTGATGTCAGCCGACGTCGCTACACGGCAGGCCTTTGCCGTCTGCCACTGTAGGCAAAGTTTTTAATCTTTGCCGTCCGCCGTCGACGGCAAAGCCTTTGCCGTCAGCCACTGTAGGCAAACTGACCAAATTGGTCAGCCTCCCAGGAAGCACAGTAGCCTGCCACGTGGCCTCTTTGCCGTCAGCAGCGGACGGCAAAGAGCCCTTTGCCGTCGGTGGCAGATGGCAAAGAGCCTGCATATTGTCTCTTTTTTCTTTTTTTCTTAATCCAACAATTTTCACAGCAAATATATATGACATATATACATATATTTAACAGCAAACATATCACATATCCAGCACATAATTCCATATACATATGACATAGCAAAGTTTCATCAACATAGCAAGTTCCATCAAGTTCCATCCATACACATTGTTCCATATACATAACATAGCAAAGTTTCATCAACATAGCAAGTTCTATCATAGCAAGCTAGATACAATGCAAAGTTTTAGCAAAGAAAAAGCAAGCACTCCATCATAGCAAGCTAGCTTCCATGAAGTGAGTGAAATCTGCAAAATGGTAAATAAGAAAGTTAGAAATAGGTGAATAGAACAAGAAGAAGACTAGAACAAGAAGTATATGTCATTTATGACCTAACTTAGGTGGAATGGATCATTTATGAGCTAACTTAGGTGGAATGGATCATTTATGAGCTAACTAAGTTGAAATGGGTTGTTTATGAGCTAACTTAGTTGAAATGGATCATTTATGAGCTAATTTAGTTGAAATGGGACGTTTATGAGCTAACTAAGGTGAAGGGCATCGTTTTTAGCTAACTAAGGTGAAATGGATCGTTTTTTAGCTAACTAAGGTGAAATGGATCGTTTTTGAGCTAACTAAGGTGAAATGGATCGTTTTTTAGCTAACTTAGTTGAAATGGGTCGTTTATGAGCTAACAAAAGTTGAAATGCCACGTTTTTGAGCTAACTAAGGTGAAATTGATCGTTTTTTAGCTAACTTAGGTGAAATGGATCATTTAAGAGCTAATTTAGGTGAAATGGATCGTTTTTAGCTAACTTAGGTGAAATGGATCGTTTAGGAGCTACTCTAGGTAAATTGGGTCATTTTAGAGCTAACTTGGATAAACTGGATCATTTATAAGCTAACCTAGGTAAGATGGGTCATTTTGGAGCTAACCTAGGTGAAATGGGTCATTTTGGAGCTAACCTAGGTGAAATGGGTCAGTTTAAAGCTAATGTAGGTAAAATGGATCATTTATGAGCTAATCTACGTAAAATGAGTCACTTTAGAGCTAACTTGGATAAATTGGATCAGTTATAAGCTAACTAAGGTAAAATGAGTCATTTTAGAGCTAACTTAGGTAAAATGGATCGTTTATGAGCTAACTAAGTTAATTATGCAATTTTTGACATAAGTAAGCTAAGTACATATCGTTTTAGAGCTAACTTAGGTAATATGGATGGTTTAGGAGCTAATCTACGTAAAATGGGTCATTTTAGAGCTAACTTGGATAAATTGGATCACTTGTAAGCTAACTAAGGTAAAATGAGTCATTTTAGAGCTAACTTAGGTAGAATGGATGGTTTATGAGGTCAGTAAGCTTATTAAGTCATTTTGGAGGAAAAGAAGCTAACTCTAGGTCATTATGGTAAGCATATTGGAGGAAATAAAGCTAAGTCTAGGTCTTTATGCATTTGTTAAGCAAAACACTAGAGAAACTTACCGTGATCACGGAGATGTAGGAGCGGGCTGGCTCGCGCCGGTAGCTGGAGAAGGAGCGGGCTGCTCGCGCCGGTAGCTGGAGAAGGATCGTGCAATGCGTTTATGGAGTTAAGCTGCACCAAAGATCATTTCCAATGTCTCGTTAGCATTATGACACTCAAATGTTAAGACTAGCAAGTAATGTCCATTCAAATTAAACTCACCGTGCTCGCAGGAGCAACCACTGGCATCGGCGGAGCGGTCTGACCGGACTTCTCGCACACAGACTGCACATTTGGTTTTCACAACAGAGTCATACTAGTTAGTAATGAGACTCAAATGTTAAGACTAGCAAGTAATCTGCAGAAGAAACTTACCACAAGGAGCTCGTACATGGCCCTTGCCTGCATGTCATTCCGTGCCCTCTCCTCCTCCAACATCTTTGTCGTCCTCTCCTCCAACTCCCGCTGCCTCTCCGCCGCCTCCGCCAGAAGTTTCTCCGTTCTATCTCTCTCACTCTGTATAGCAGCCTGCAACACCACTCACATGACCATTTGTAATCATTGATGGAAGCGCAGAAAATGTAATGGAGAAAGATAGCTGAGTACATATAACTAACCTTGAAGGCGAGTTGGACTGGCCGTTCACGAGGCCTTATCTCAGGAGCGGAGCTCGACTGGCGCGCCTTGATCTTCGGGAGAGTGCTAGGACAACGGATAAGTCCATCTCCCATGGCTATGGAGCCATGGGACCTCCCGCCACCAGATATCATCGGCAGCTCTGTATCAATGGGACCCTGGCTCGGGTTAAAGTCCTCCCCTTTCCTCGCCTTGCCATGATCTCTATATTGCACAAGCTTGTCATGGGCGGAGATGTTGGTGAAGTTCTTTGGATCATCGAGGTCAGACGCAGAGAATGCCTTGACTTTCTTGTAAGGGCCAGTGTGGGCCATGGCATACAGGTCGTACACCTCTGGCACCTTATACACCTTATTGTAGCGTGCCTGAAAGAGAGAAACAAAGTAAATTAGTAATTAAAGGGCTAAAGCTAGCATGATGAATGAATTTCATGAATCATGAAGCAAACCACATACCCAGTTCCGCCCGTACTGAAATAAGTTGGAGCTGCCTTGGTGGTGCGGCACACCTTCCATTTGGGCACGTTTATCCTTGGCATCTTTGTGGGTGGCCAGCCATTCTTCTGAGCACCACGCATTAACCAACACCTCCCAACAATCCATCCGATCCTCACACCATCTCGGAGGGTCCTAAGTTAGCAAATAGAAACTTGAGCGCTACGACTATGAATTACTAAATGAAGGAAGTAAGTACAAGGCCTTAAGAATTACCTTCATGTACTTATCCTTACTCAAGAACTTATCGCGGCACTCCTGCTTGGGCTTCTTGATACCACGCCCGGCGTAGTAGTCTCGAACAGCCTGCACCCGAACCTCATGCCGTAAGTTCTGAAGTAGGCGCTTGCACTCCTTGTGGATAACATGATCCGCCTCCTCCTCGTATCCCTCCTCACACCTGTAGAATGTCTGCAATCAAATGAGACAATATTGATTAGTACAATTAATAACTAGCTTGTTGAAGATTTTTAATTGTGTAAAGGAGCAATTACCCAGAACTTTCTGATCACGACGTCTGCCCTCGTCTTGCACAAGAAACCGTCGATAATCTCACCCGGCGGGGCCGGGGCAGCCAAGTAGTGCTCCCAAGTCAATCCAACCTCTGGAAGCCGACCCTCACCAGGCAACGTGACAAACCCCGGGAAGTTTTGCCGAATCAGAACTCCAAGGACGGAGTTGGGCCGGCAGACACTTTCATGGTGGTCCCAACCCCTACAGCAAACAAGGCCAACACATCAGTTATTTGAAGAAACGTGAATGCAGAAGGTACGAAAAGATTAAATGCACTTACCTCTCCCCATCAGGGAAAATCAACCACCTCTGCTCGCGGGTCGCCGGCACGGACGGGAGCCGTGTAGCACCATGCTGGTAGACGTTGCCCCCCACCTCCCCCTCCTCATCAGTTGGCTCCCCGCCATCATCAGCATGGCCACTCGGCTCCCTGCCATCATCAATGTGGCCACTCGGCACCTCAGGCTAACCCGACCAGGTACCCCATCCAGACGTGTGCTCCTTCGGGGTCTCGTGGGCCCAAGTCTCGTGGGTCGAAGGCCCGTCGACCCGAGGCTCGTGGGCCGAAGACCCGTGGACCGGAGGCTCGTGGACCGGAGTCCGTGCAGCCTCCTCCTCAGACGAGTCCACCCTAGCAGTCACATGCTCGGGTGAAACAACTGGGGGCGGCGGCGAGGAAGGCGCCGTAAGAGTCACCCTACCTCCTCTCCAGCGACCATGTGCTCCACCTCCTCTCTTCTTCTTACCTCGTCCCCTGCTGGGCACCGCGGTCGACGAAGAAGGGCCCGGCGGAGAGGTGCGTGTGGAATGGAAGACCTAGCACCACGCACCGATGAAGAAGGGGCCTCGGCGCGCTCCCGACCAGCGCCCACCATCTTTCAACACCTGCCATGACAAAGAATAAACGAAATTAGTACAACACTAAAAAAAAGTACCGACATGAATAATAATATGTATATCACTTAAGTGTATCATCATCAAGTACAACATAAAAAAATTGAATACCTGACACTACTAATAATCTCGATCAGTATCATCAATAAATGCATAATCATCATCATCACTATAATCAATGATGGGCTCATAGGGTTCATTGGCATCAACATGTGCAAGGCCACCTTGACGTAATCGGTCAAGCATTGACAGGTCATCCGCAGCAGTAACCTCTTCTTATTCTAGCTCTTCTTGTTCCTCCTCTGGGGTGATGTCAGATTCATTGTCGCTGTCTACTTCAATGTTTTGGGGTGAAGTATAGCGGTTCTTGAAACGCTTTTTGGAAAGACGTGTCTCTTGGAAGAATTCTCCTTCATATGTGTCTGGGTTAATGTGAGGTTCATAATCCTCTTCCTTTGGGGGAGAAAGTCTAGCACATGGTGGCACTTCATAAATGACATCCCAACCTTTCAGATTTGGATTAGTTTGGCAGGCCCACGGTAGATAGAATACTTGGGTCGCCTGTTGAGCCGTAATATAGACATCAGGAACATCTAAATGGGTGCTTTGGTTGATTTCAACTAGCCCTATATGTTCATGAGTCCTTCTAGTCTCCTTCGGCTGAATTTGAAGACTACGACATTCGGTGGGTTTTCACCATAGAACAGAAGTTCATAAATTGCTTCAACTCTCCCATAATACTCGGTACCTCCTTCGCCGATAGAAGATACACAACAATTTGTAGACTTTCGGTCGGCCATAGATAGCTCTTTGCCATAGGTACGAAAGCGATACCCGTTGATGTCGTACTTGTCAAATGAACGGACCTTATAGTCAAAACCATTAGCGACTTGTCTCAATTCGGCGTCCATAGACTCTGAATTAGCCTACAAGTTTAATATGAAAGGATTGTTGCATTATGCACAAATTAGCGAATGAAATGAAATTGTCTAATAGAAATTACCGTTTGTTTGAACCAAGAGATGAAACCGGGATAGCCGCCTCCTTGCTTTGCGAGAAGCTCATACTCTTCGACAGAATCCTTTTGGATCTCCGCTCCATACGAGAATATGGCGACGTATCGACTGTATGACATATCCAGGAATAAGAGCAGTTCAAAGGAAATAGAAGTTGCGAAACAATGTACCTAGAACTTACTCGATGTACGGCCGCACTTCTATCAGGTTGTTGAAGATATACAATGAAATGGTCCGCCATTCTTCGTTATCCAAAGATACTGGATGTGAAACACTAGCTGGTGCGAGATTCCCTTTGAATAGGCTGAGGTTGGATCCACCCTTTTTAGGCTCGTCAGCATTGTACCGAGGCTTCGGATTATGCAAATGACGATTTTTGGCTTCGTAGTGCGCTGTTACGAAGTTTGCCGCCTCCTCTGTGATGAATGCCTCAGCCATCGATTCTTCAATTCTACGTTTATTTTTACATTTTTCTCGAAGCGTCTTCTGCATCCTCTCAGTTGGGTAGCACCAACGATTTTGCATGGGCCCCCCCAATCTTGCCTCGGTCTGGAGATGCAAAATCAAATGCTGCGTTGGATTAAAGAAGCCCAGTGGAAAGATCTTCTCTAACTTGCAGATCAACTCCGGTGCCAACTCTTCCATTTCTTCTAGCACGCCAGGCGATAGTTCTTTCGCACAAAGAACACGGAAGAAATAGCTGAGTTCTGCCAGTACTAGCCATTCATCCTCAGGGATGAAGCCACGCAACATCACCGGCATTACCCGCTCAATCCATATGTGCCAATCATGACTCTTGAGACCAAATATCTTCAGTTTATCAAGATTCGCTCCCCTCTTTAGATTTGCTGCATACCCATCGGGGAACATCAACTGCTGTTGCACCCACAAGAGAATTTCCCTCATAGCTGGCCTTCCAAGATTGAACCATGCCTTTGGCTTCGTCCAGTTCTGCTTTCCTTTTGGTTCTTTCATGTTTTGTAACAGCCTATCACATAGCGCCTCCAGATCGACTCTAGCCTTAGTATTATCCTTTGACTTCCCATCTATGCCAAACAATGTACCAAAAAGTGCCTCGGCGATATTCTTCTCAGTGTGCATCACGTCGATGTTGTGTGGGCAAAGGAGGTCTTTGAAGTAAGGCAGATCCCATAAGCATGTTTTGTGAGTCCACGCATGCTTAGTATTATACCCCTTGAAGTACCTTGGACATTGTGGATCTGGCTCGAGAGCGTTTAACTGATCCAGGGTCTGTTGGCCTGTCAATGCAGGTGGTGCAGAGTTTTTGACAACTCTACCCCTGATGAAGTTCTTCTTGTCTTTCCTGAACTTATGGCGAGGATCCAGGAACTGTCTATGCATGTCGAAGCAAGAAAACTTGTGACCGTCCTGAAGCCAACGAAACTCAAGAGCTCCCTTGCATGTGGGGCACGGGAACCTTCCATGCACACACCAGCCAACGAATAGCGCATACGCCGGCAAGTCATGCGTCGAGTACATGTACCAGACACGCATTATGAAGTTCCGTTTGCTAAAGGCGTCGTATGTCTTGAACCCATTATCCCAGGCTTCTTGCAATTCGTCCTTAAGCGGCTGCATGTACACATTCATATTTTTCCCCGGATAGTTGGGTCCTGGAATTATCAACGTCAGGAAAATGTTCTTTCTTTGCATAATCTGTCCGGGGGGAGATTGAGTGGAAAGACAAATACGGGCCAACAACTGTATTGGGCTACCGTCATACCAAACACACTGAACCCATCCGTGCTGATGCCGGCTCGAGGATGCCTCGGATCTGCCGCTTTGTCAGCATGTAATTCATCAAACTTTTTCCACGCAACACCATCCGATGTGTGTACCATCATCAGATTCCCATCTGCATCTAGTTTGGTTCTTTTGCCTGTTTTGTGCCATGTCATATGTCTGGCCGTCTCTTCGACCATGAAAAGACGTTGAAGTCTTGGTACGATTGGCATATACCGAAGAACACTAACGAGGATTTTGGTCTGTGTATTCTCACCCATACCGTTGTCTACCACAATATACCTGGAAGACTTGCAAATGGGACAATAGTTCAAGTCCGCATAGTCAAGCCTAAATAAGGCACATCCTTTCTCACAGGCATGTATCTTCTCATAGGGCATCTTCAGTGCACGGAGGATTTTGTCCGACTGGTACAGGTTTGCAGGCATTACATGGCCTTTGGGTAGAAAGCGTCCAAATACTATCATAATTGTGTCATAGCATTCTCTGCCCAAGTTGAACTGAGCCTTCAGAGCCATTACTTGTGAGATGGCATCCAACTGACAAAGCTCGGTGTGCTCGTGGAGCGGACGTTTTGAAGACTCCAACATTTCATTGAAGGCCTTTGCGGATTCCTCCATCTCCTCGTCCGAATCCCGAGCATCATCATAGTCTTGCACCATGTTTTCCATCCCGGTACCATGCTCGTCGGTGCGACGACGATCCACCTCAGCTCGGTCATGTTGGGCAGACTCACCATGAAATGTCCACACCATATAATCGGGCGCAAAACCACTCTTCTCCAGGTGTTTGCCCATTTCAGCCTCTGTCTTCTTTTCCCAATTGCCGCACCGGAAACAGGGGCACCAGGTTTTCTTTTGGCCATTTGCAAATGCGGCTTTCACAAACCCCTTGGTTTTTGTGAACCATTCAGCGCTCCATTTGTTATGACCAGTGTGACCGGTATACATCCACGCACGGTCACTCATCTTCACTTTCAGAGCTACTGGACACACAACAATTATATATGTAATTCACCATGTATATATTCATCAGTTGATCTACTTTGTCAATTTTATTACGTCCATGCAACCTACACTCTAATAGGTAATGATAGGTCCTAGTCCCACCCGTGTATGTGTAGATTGGGTTCATTTTCCCATGCTATGCTCCGGATCCGACGCAAAATTTCGGCAGCACCTCCCCGCTGTTCTCCTGATACACGTCTCTGCAATAAACAGAGAGGATGTGTACCCGGAGAACAACAGGGGAGGCACTGACGAAATTTATGCGTCGGATCCGGAGCAAAGCATATGGGAAAAACGAACCCAATATACACATACTCGGGCTGTCCATGGATAGCGTTGGACAATTCGAAAGAACCAAGGTTATAAATATGCAAATGCATGCATATTTATAACTATGACGCTTTCGAACGGGAGACACATATTGGTTACGCATACTGATGATTCAAGACACATATATAGCTAGCTATCAAGTTTCATCGGAATAGAGCAAATAATTAATGGGGGAGGAGGACATGTCATTTGTGCTCACCCACGAATGAAGGGGCAGAGCTCGTCAGACGCACGGCGAGGTCGTCGAACACCAAACCTCGCAGCGATGAACCAACTACACATTTAAAACTACCTGGTCAACACAATTATATATGATGTTTTTCATAACAAAATCGAAGAATATATGACCTAACTAATAATTCACAAATATATGACCCCGTCGGCCTCTGAAAGGCCAAAGAACACCTTTTCGGGAGGTGTCGGGGGTCGGGGTGCCGTGTCGGTGTCGGGGTGCCGTGTCGGGGTCGGGGTGCTGTTTCGGGGTCGGGGAATCGGGGTGTCGTGTCGGGGTCGGGGTGTCGGGGTCAGGGGGTCGGTTGTCGGGGTGGCGTGTCGGGGTCTTCTTCTTCTTCTTCTACTTCTTCTACTTCTTTTCTTCTTCTTCTTCTTTCATCTTTTTTCTACTTCTTTTCTTTTCTTCCTTTCTTCTTCTTCTACTTCTTTTCTTTTCTTCTTCTTCTACTTCTTCTACTACTTCTACTTCTTCTAAGTCTTTTCTAACCCTAACACTAACACAATCTAGCACTAACAATTAAATAGCAAAAAATGAAAAAACAGAAAGAAAAAAAAGTAGTCCCTCACCGGAGCAATGGGACGGTCGTGCGTGTGTGGGGGCAGCGCCTGGCGGTGCGGCGGGGGCGGCGGCGGGGGGCGGGGGCGGCGGGGGGTGCGGGGCGTCGGGGAGGAGATCGAGATGGAGAGAATAGAGAGTAACGGGGAGGGGGATGGGGCCGTTAGGTAGGTCCTTCTTTGCCGTCCGCCTATCTTTGCCATCCGCCATTATCTCCCTTTGTCGTTCGCTAGCAAACGGCAAAGAGGTGGGGGCGTTAAGTTTTTTCTGAGGGGGGGGGGGGGGGGGGGGCCACCTCTCTCTTTGCCGTCAGCTAGCGGACGGCAAAGTTTCTTTGCCGTCTGCTGGCTGACGGCAAAGAGCCGGCTGATGGCAAAGGCCTATTTTACCATCTGCCATTTCTTTGCCATCCGCTTTTCGGTAGCTGAGGGCAAAGAGCATCTTTGCCGTCTGCTAGCCGACGGTAAAGAGCTGGCAGATGGCAAAGTAGCTGATTCCAGTAGTGTTGGGGGTATTGATACGTCTCCAACGTATCTATAATTTTTTATTGTTCCATGCTATTATACTATCAACCTGGGATGTTTTATATGCATTTATATGTTATTTTATATGATTTTTGGGACTAACCTATTAACCTAGAGCCTAGTGTCAGTTTCTGTTTTTTTCCTTGTTTTAGAGTATCGCACACAAGGAAAATCAAACGGAGTCCAATTGACCTGAAACTTCAAGGAACTTCTTTTTGGACCAGAAGAAGCCCATGGAGTATCGGAGATGGACCAGAAGAGTCTCGGGCTGCCCACAAGGGTGGGGGGCGCGCCCACCCCCTTGGGCGCGCCCCCTGCCTCGTGGACAGCCTGAAGATCCACCGATGTACCTCTTCCTCCTATATATATCCATATACCCTAAAAACTTCGGGGACCACAATAGATCGGGAGTTCCGCCGCCAGAAGCCTCCGTAGCCACCGAAAACCAATCTAGACCCGTTCCGGCACCCTGCCGGAGGGGGCAATCCCTCTCCGGTGGCTATCTTCATCATCCCGACGCTCCCCATGACGAGGAGGGAGTAGTTCTTCCTCGGGGCTGAGGGTATGTACCAGTAGCTATTTGTTTGATCTCTCTTTCTCGTGTTCTTGAGGTGGTACGATCTTGATGTATCATGAGCTTTGCTATTATAGTTGGATCTTATGATGTTTCTCCCCCTCTATTCTCTTGTAATGGATTGAGTTTTCCCTTTGAAGTTATCTTATCGGATTGAGTCTTTAAGGATTTGAGAACACTTGATGTATGTCTTGCGTGGGATACCCATGGTGACAATGGGGTATTCTATTGATCCACTTGATGTATGTTTTGGTGTTCAACTTGCGGGTTCCGTCCATGAACCTATGCATAGGGGTTGGCACACGTTTTTGTCTTGACTCTCTGGTAGAAACTTTGGGGCACTCTTTGAGGTACTTTGTGTTAGTTGAATAGATGAATCTGAGATTGTGTGATGCATGTCGTATAATCATACCCATGGATACTTGAGTGACATTGGAGTATCTAGGTGACATTAGGGTTTTGGTTGATTTGTGTCTTAAGGTGTTATTCTAGTATGAACTCTATGATAGATTGAATGGAAAGAATAGCTTCATGTTATTTTACTACGGACTCTTGAATAGATCGATCAGAAAGAATAACTTTGAGGTGGTTCCATACCCTACCATAATCTCTTCATTTGTTCTCCGCTATTAGTGACTTTGGAGTGACTCTTTGTTGCATGTTGAGGCATAGTTATGTGATCCAACTATGTTATTATTGTTGAGAGAACTTACACTAGTGAAAGTATGAACCCTAGGCCTTGTTTCCTAGCAGTGCAATACCGTTTACGCTCACTTTTATCATTAGTTACCTTGCTGTTTTTATATTTTCAGATTACAAAAACCTTTATCTACCATCCATATACCACTTGTATGACCATCTCTTCGCCGAACTAGTGCACCTATACGATTTACCATTGTATTGGGTGTGTTGGGGACACAAGAGACTCTTTGTTATTTGGTTGCAGGCTTGCTTGAGAGAGACCATTTTCATCCTACGCCTCCTATGGATTGATAAACCTTAGGTCATCCACTTGAGGGAAATTTGCTACTGTACTAAAAACCTCTACACTTGGAGGCCCAACAACGTCTACAAGAAGAAGGTTATGTAGTAGACATCAACCCTCTGAGCAAATCAAAGTAGAACCTAGTGTTGCTATGGTTAAAGATCTCCTGGTAGAAAATATTGATGGGCATGTTATTTATTTTTGTGATGAAGCTGCTAGAATTGCCAAACCCGGTGAAAAAGATAAACATAGACCTGTTGTTGGCATGCCTGTTGTCTAAGTTAAAATAGGTGATCATTGTTATCATGGTTTATGTGACTTAGGTGCTAGCATGAGTGCTATTCCTTTTACCTTATACTAAGAAATTATGAATGATATAGCACTCGCTGAAATAGAAGACATATATGTTACTATTAAACTTGCTAATAGAGACACCATCACATCACTTGGGATTGTTAGAGATGTTGTAGTCTTGTGTGGGAAAATAAAATACCCTATTGATTTTCTAGTTCTTGGTTCCCCACAAGATCACTTTTGTCGCATTATCGTTGGTAGACCTTTCTTGAACACTGTCAATGCTACTATAGATTTCCATAAACAAACTGTCAGTGTTTGCTTTGGTGATGAATCTCATGAGTTTAATTTCTCCAAGTTTAGTAGACAAGCTCATAAGAAGGAATAACCTGGTAGGGATGAAACAATTGGTCTTGCTTCTATTGCCATGCCTCCTACTGATCCACTAGAACAATATTTGCTACATCATGAAAATGATATGCACTTGTGCGAAAGAAATGAAATAGATAAAATATTCTTTGGACAACAACCTCTGCTTAAACACAATTTGCCTATTGATACTCTAGGAGTTCCTCATCCACCTAAAGGTGATGTTGTGTTTGAATTAAAACAATTACCATACACTTTGAAGTATGCTTATATTGATGAGAAAAAGATATATCCTATTATTATTAGTCCTAACCTTTCAGAACATGAAGAAGAAAGATTATTAAAAATTCTGAGGAAGCACCGTGCTGCTATTGGATATACTCTTGATGATCTTAAGGGCATTAGTACCACTCTATGTCAGCACAAGATTAATATGAAACCTCGTGCTAAACCCGTTGTTGATCACCAACGACATTTGAATCCTAAGATCAAAGAAGTGGTAAGAACTAAAATACTAAAACTTCTGGAAATAGGTATAATCTACCCCATAGCTGATAGTAGATGGGTAAGTCTAGTTCATTGTGTCCCTAAGAAGGGATGTATCACTGTTGTTCATAATGATAAAAATGAACTCATTCCACAAAGAATTGTTACTTGCTATAGAATGGTAATTGATTTTCGAAAATTAAATAAAGCTACTAGAAAAGATCATTACCATCTACCTTTTATTGATCAAATCTAGAAAGATTATCTAAGCATACACACTTTTGTTTTCTTGATGGATATTCCGTTTTTTCTCAAACACCTGTCTCACAACCTGATCAATAGAAAACCACTCTAACTTGTCCTTTTGGAACATATTCTTATAGACGTATGCCTTTTGGTTTATGCAATACACCTGCTACCTTTCAAAGATGTATGACTGCTATATTCTCTGATTTTTGTGAAAAGAATGTTGAGGTTTTCATGGATCCATTAGCGGAACTTCTTTTGATAATTGCTTAAGAAACCTTGATCGAGTTTTGCAGAGATGTGAATGAGGGAGTCCTGGACTAAGGGGTTCTCGGGCATCCGACCTATCGATATGGGCCGGACTATTGGGCCGTGAAGCTACAAAGACAGAAGACTTTACCCGTGTCCGGATGGGACTCTCCTTGGTGTCGAAGGCAAGCTTGGCGATCAAATTATGAAGATTCCTTTCTTTGTAACCGACCTTTTGTAACCCTAGATCCCTCCCGTGTCTATATAAATTGGAGGGCTAGGTCCGTAGATAGACCCAGAATAATCATAGCCAGGCTAGACTTTTAGGGTTTAGTCATTACGATCTCATGGTAGATTAACTCTTGTAATGCTCATATTCATCAAGATCAATCAAGTAGGAAGTAGGGTATTACCTCCATAGAGAGGGCCCGAACCTGGGTAAACATTGTGTCCTTCGTCTCCTATTACCATCGTTCCATACGCACAGTTTGGGACCCCCTACCCAAGATCCGCCGGTTTTGACACCGACATTGGTGCTTTCATTGAGAGTTCCACTGTGCCGTCCTCAAAAGGTTTGATGGATCCTTCAATCATCTACAACGATGCTGTCCAAGGAGAAGTCTTCCTCCCCAGACAGATCGTCATGTTCGGCAGCTTCACACTGCGGGCCAACTCGCTTGGCCATCTGGAGCAGATCGAAAGCTATGCCCCTGGCCACCAGGTCAGATTCGGAAGCTTGAGCTACGTCGCAGATATCCATGGAGACTTGATCTTCGACGGATTTGAGACCATGGTAGCTACTCCCAGCCACCACAATGAACATGACTTAGATCTGTCAGCGGGCGATACGTAGGAAATTGCACCTGAAACCACTCTGGCCTTAGATCCGGAGCAGGTCACGCCATCCGAGGATAGGAAACTCAACCCCGCCACAGAGGCCGCAGACTCCACGGCGTTGGAGCCGCACACGGACTTAACTTCAAGTAACATCTGGGTCACCGGAGCTACGGACTCGTTTCCGGTTATAAGTTCCGAACTATGTGCGTCCGCGCATGTCGAACATGAATGGTCATCGATCACCGAATTCAACGCCACGGACATCTTCCGGCACCCGCCTCTGGGCGATGTGCTAAACTCGTTAAGAGCACTATCTTTAGCGGGAGCCTCACAGCCGAATTATGTCTGGCTCGAACCGAAGGCTGATGATTGAGAATTTCACTTCCCACCTACCGCCCACATCATAGCCACTGTCGAAGACTTAACCGACATGCTTGATTACGGCTCCGACGACATCGATGGTATGGACGATGATGCCGGAGAAGAAGAGGCCCAGAACCCGCCATTCACCGGACGCTGGACGGCCACTTCCTCGTATGATGTATACATGGTGGATGCACCAAAGGACAATAGCGGCGATGACAAGGAAGATCCAGCTGAGGATAAACCTTCCGAGATACAATCAAAGCGCCGGCGTCAGCGGCGCTGCTCTAAGTCACGCAGCAGTAAAGACAGCAACACCGGCACATGAGAAGATAACACTCCGGAAGGTGC
The DNA here is from genome assembly GCF_003073215.2 of Triticum urartu. Lineage (NCBI taxonomy): Eukaryota > Viridiplantae > Streptophyta > Magnoliopsida > Poales > Poaceae > Triticum > Triticum urartu. The sequence continues at coordinate 359,653,903 of NC_053022.1, read as the reverse complement.
CAAAGACAACGAAGACCCCGTTGACGCAGCTATTGAACAGGATGAACGGGAGGATGGGTAGGTTAGCCCTGGTAAACAGGCCATGCACGAAGACTCGGAGGATGGTAGTTATCTTCCGCTATCAGAGGATGAGGCGAGCCTCAGCACTAAGGATTTCATTGTGCCTAAGGAACCTCTTGAGCAGGAGCGCTCCAAGCGCCAGCTAATATCCACTGCAAGGAGCCTGAAGAAGCAGCAGCAGCTTCAAGCTGACCAAGATCTGCTCAATAATAAATGGACCGATGTCCTAGCAGCCGAAGAATACAGCCCCAAGCGCCCAGCCAAAAGTTACCCGAAGCGCAAATTGCTACCTCAGTTCAATGACGAGGCACTGGACCACATACCACCATCGCGCAATGCGGCTGACCAACCACCACATGGTCGGGATAAAGCGGCAACTCAAGCCGAATACCAGCCCGCCCCGCCTCATTGCAAAGGCCGAGGTAAATCAGCTCACGGTCATACATATGACCTTCGACAGGACCTGAACAATAAAGCAGGACATACCAGATCGATCTACGGATTGCGAGGACGTGCCTCGACACGCGACGACGGCCATCTATTTGGACGTGACAAACCTAGTCATGCGCAGGCTGAAAGCCGCAAACGGACCTCATCAGAGCTACGTCGCGATATGGCCCGATATAGAGGCGCCGCACACCCTCATTGATTCACAGACGAAGTCATGGAACATGAATTCCCGTGAATATAAAATCCTACGATGCAACCACAGACCCCGCGGTATGGATCGAAGACTTCATTCTCCATATTCATATGGCCCGCGGCGATGACCTCCATGCCATTAAATACCTCCCCCTCAAAATCAAAGGACCAGCCCGGCACTGGTTGAACAGCCTGCCCGAAAATTCCATCGGCAGCTTGGAGGACTTGGAAGAAGCCTTCCTAGATAACTTCGAAGGTACATATGTTTGACCTCCAGACACTGACGACTTAAGCCATATAGTTCAACAGCCCGGAGAGTCTGCTAGGAAATTCTGGACTAGATTCTTAACTAAAAAGAACCAGATCATCGACTGTCCGGATGCCGAAGCCCTAGTGGGCTTTAAACACAGCATCCACGACGAATGGCTCGCCCGTCACCTCGGCCAAGAGAAACCAAAGTCCATGCCGACCCTCACGACACTCATGACCCGCTTTTGTGCGGGCGAGGATAGTTGGCTGGCCCGTAGAAAAAACAATGCAAGCAACGCCAGCACCCCTGAAGCTAAAAATAGCAACGACAAGTCTCGACGCAACAGATACAAGCGTCGAAAGAACAATGAAAACACCGAGGATACGGTGGTCAATGCCGGGTTTAGTGGATCTAAATCTGGTCAGCGGAAGAAGCCGTTCAAAAAGAACAATTCGGGCCCATCAGCTTGGACTGCATACTTGATCGTCCGTGCCAGATTCACGGCACCCCAAACAAACCACCCAATCATACCAATAGAGATTGTTGGGTTTTCAAGTAGGCCGGCAAGTTAAATGTTGAAAGCAAGGATAAGGGATCACAAAGCAAGGATGACGACGAGGAGCCCCCGCCACCGAACACAGGGGGACAGAAGAAGTTTCCCCCTCATGTCAAAATGGTGAACATGATATACGCCACCCACATCCTCAAGAGGGAGCGCAAGCGCGCGCTTAGGGACGTCTATGCGATCGAGCCAGTCGCCCCAAAATTTAATCCATGGTCGTCATGCCCGATCACTTTTGATCGACGGGATCATCCGACCAGTATACGTCACAGCGGCTCAGTCGCACTGGTCTTGGACCCAATAATTGATGGGTTCCACCTGATGCGGGTCCTGACAGACGATGGCAGCAGCCTCAACTTGCTCTATTAGGATACAATGCGCAAACTAGGCATTAACCCATCACGGATCAAACCCACAAAGACTACCTTTAAGGGAGTCATACCGGGCGTAGAGGCCCGCTGCATGGGCTCAATCACACACTAAAGGTTGTCTTTGGATCTCCGGACAACTTCCGAAGTGAGGAGTTAATCTTCGATCTCGTCCCCTTTCGCAGTGGCTACCACGCACTGCTCGGACGAACCGCATTTGCTCGATTCAATGCGGTGCCACTTACGCTTATGTCAAGCTCAAGATGCCTGGACCACATGGCGTCATAACAGTCAATGGAAACACGGAATGCTCCCTCCGCACCGAGGAGCACACCGCTGCCTTAGCGGCAGAGGTACAGGGTGGCCTTTTCAAGTAGAACCTCAATTCGGCAGCCGATCCCTCGGACACTGTCAAGAGAGTCCGAACCATTCTGCAAAAGGACAGCTCAGCTCGTCAAGATCTCGACTAGCAATTCGGCCTCCGTCCGAGTCCTGATCAAGTGGCGGCAATTGTACCATGCGTACATAATTACGCACTAAAAGTACCATGGACATGAATGGAGGCACAATCAGCTTGTGATCCGCAATACGGCTCGACCGCTTCGGACAAACATAATTTCAATATTTGCTTTTTTCCTTTTTATTTTCCTCTTTTTCACAGGCCTTTCCTAGTGACTTGACCATTGATTCTTTTCGAAGGATAAAAACAAACCAAGGTGACAAGAAGCATGGACGTACTGGGGAATCTTTAGGTGGTTTCTTTAACGATCCCTTTCACCTGTTTTCAGGACCCACACGCAGCTCTCCCTTGGTTAAGGCATAGTAAATAGCCTTCTGCTTATTGCATTATTTGTATAAATGCGCTTTAATGCACCAATGAAATTATCATAGAAACAGTTTGTGGTCCAAATTTTACGGCCCTAGCTTACCCCTTGTTCTTCTTCTGTTTCCCTTTTGTCTTTTCTTTTCTGGTAACTTTATCAGATAACACCCTACACTTTGGTGCGTTTCAATTTACCAAGGGCTTCATAGCGCCCCATAGCATGGCAACAAAAGTCCGAACACTTTTACAGTACAATTCGGCACCCCGAATTTAGCACTATATGCCTTGGCTCCGAATCATGTCTTTGGTCAATAGTTGGGTTGCCCGGCTCCTGTGCTTACTACATTACGTTCCGCTATATCGGCTAGGGTAGTAAAGGGAGCACTACTGCGATTGTGCCCTAGTTTACCCAAGTGTGCACCTCATTAGAGAAAGCCGAAAACTGACTGTCATGGTGCAGCGAGAGCCGGTCAGCTCTTCGGAGGTCTCAAATCCTTAGAGATTTTTTCCGCATTACGCGAGGGATCGGTACTTACCCGATCAAGTGTTTATAGCATCCTAGTCCGGATACTAGGGGCTGCACCTATATTTCTATCTGTCAAACTCCTATGGCTAAGTGAGGGTGCTAAAGCCGCATAGTCTGATTGCCTGGTTCATCACGCTAAAGACCTCCTTCAAGGACCAAACAATTGGATCAAGAGTGTTTAGATTACATCCCGAACACCCCCGTATTTCCTACGTGGGTGCAGAAGCCGCCGACTGGCCAACTCTCAGATTTCACATAACACGGCCGCACAGGAGGAGAAAGTATTTAACTAAACATTATATTACATAACGATTTTGTTTCATCATACAGGGCAAAGACAACATGATTGTATTCATTCGAAAATAGTGTCTAGCGCACATTGCATTGCTACAATGCGCGACCCCTCCAGGACATCTGCGAAATACTGCTCAGGCGTGTGTTGCTCCTTGCCCTCTGGCAGCCCCTCGGTCATCAGCTTGATGGTGTCCATCTTCGCCCACCATATCTTGACGCGGGCGAAGGCCATGCGCGCACCTTCAATGCAGGCCGATCGCTTGACGACGTCCAGCCGAGGACAGGCGTTCACCAGCCGCTTCACGAGTCCGAAGTAGCTGCCAGGCATAGCTACTTTGGACTCCGGGGCCGTCTGGGTCTCCAGATCCATGCTCAGAGGGGGGGCGAATTGAGCATGGCCCCTATCGTCAGTCTCCATGGTGGCATGTTCCCCCATGTGTCCGGTGGCCGAGGTGTCGCCCTCCAGTGCTGCCTTGACGGCCTCCCGAACCTCTCCCTGGCCCGGGATGGTCCTTTAGGACAGCACCTCGTCGTCTCCCTTGGCCTTGGGAGAGTAAGCGGACGGCGGTGTCTCGCTGGCCATCTCCTTTGAGTCCAACGAGCCTCTTGATGAGGATCGCTGGGAGCTGTTGTGGGCTGGACTGCAATGACATGATTAAACCATGTAAAATACCATAAGGTGGAAAGGCCGGATAATTGGACGTGTACGGGTTCTTAGCACTCACGATGCGGCCAGGGGCTTGTTCCGGGGGCGTCGCTCTGGACTGCTGTCGACGTCCCATGCGGAGCTACCCACGAGTGCGCCTTTCCCCTTCTTGGATGCCTCCGCCTCCAGAATTGTGGAGGCCTCCCTCTTCTTCCTCCCCCCATCAGGGGGAGAATCGCTCTCCTCCTCCTCATCATCGTTGTCTTCGACGGCGGAGGAGCAAGTCTTATCTTCGGACGTCGCGTCCGAAGCGCCCTTGCGGTGGGGGCCACTCCGGACCCCCTTGGCCTTCTTCTCCGGCACCTTATAAGGCGTCGGCACCAGAATCTTCGCTAAACGCGGGATGACTGATTCTTCAGGCAGCGGAGCGGGACACTGGATCCGCTTCGCCTTCTCCATCCATTCCTGAAGAAGCAATGATAATAAAAGCTCAGATATCATCCTTGAAACAAGCAAGAAGAGTATGCGTTAAAAATAACATACCTCGTTGGTGAGGTGGTTAATGTTGTGCCCGTGGTCCAAGTCTGTGGCCGGCGGTGTCTCGTTGCCCTTGAAGAGAAACTTCCAGGCGTCTTCGTGAGTGGTTTCGAAGAGTCTCTTCAGGGTATGGTGCTTCTTCGGATTGAACTCCCATAAAGGGCAACTTCGGCTTTGGCACGGGAGAATCCGGCGAACTAGCATCACCTGTATTACATCGACGAGCTTGATATCTTTGTCCACCATGCTTTGAACGCGCGGCTGCAGCGCTATCAGCTCATCTGACAAACACCAGTTCGGGCTCTTCTCAACCCAGGAGGTGAGTCACATGGGAGCGCCATAGTTGAATTCGGCAGTTGTGGCCCAGGTGGCGCCGCGGCGTTCTATGATGTAGAACCACTGTTTCTGCCATTCCTTGACTCCACGAAAGTGCCTTTTGGCCAGGAGACATTGGTCAACTTGCTCATCATGGCGCCTCCGCACTCCGCGTGCCGGCCATCCACCACCTTCGGCTTTACGTTGAAGACCTTGAGCCACCACCCAAAGTGGGCATGGATGTGGAGGAAGGCCTCACACACAACTATGAACGCCGAGATGTTGAGGAAAGAGTGCAAAGCTAGATCATGGAAATCTAGCCCGTAATTGAACATCATCCCGCGGACGAAAGGGTGGAGTGGAAACCATAGCCCGTGGAGGAAATGAGGGATGAATACCACCCTCTCATTGGGCTTTGGTGTGGGGACGACTTGCCCCTGGGCTGGAAGATGGGGGGTAATTTCCTTCGCCACATACCCAGCTGCCCGAAGCTCAGTAATATCCTTCTCCTTGACTGAGGAGGCCATCCACTTGCCTTAACCTCCGGATCCAAAATGGTTGAGTGCTCGCTCGAGTGGGGAAAAGATGAGAACTTAGGCGCTAGAGCTCAAGAGTGAAAGGGAAGAGGAAGAGAGAAGGCATGGGAGAAGAAGGGGGAATCCTTATCCCCTTATAAAGGCAGTGAATATCGAACGCCTCCCCACTTGCCCTAAAACTCGCCTATTCCCAAGGGCTGTGTAAATGGCATGGTTGGGTTACCCACGCCCATATTGATGAGAATCCCGCAATGAGGGGACACGATCTCTGCTTTGACAAGACGTGCCAATGGAAAGCGCATCTCGAAGCGCGGAACGACGGACAAAAATGGTTTGATGTAGTGACCAAACAGACGTGATGTCATCTTGCAAAAAGTTGTCAGTAGATGGGACTCATGAAATATTATATTCCTTGTGGTTGTGTGTCGTACTTGTGTTGTAGATCTGGACACCTTTATTTTATCCGAAGACTATCTTGGAGTATTCGAAAAGTGGAACCCACCTTGCAATGTCGAAGACAATCTGCGCGCTGGACACATCGTCATTGAAGCCTGGTTCAGGGGCTACCGAGGGAGTCCTAGACTAAGGGATCCTCGGGCGTCCAACCTATCGATATGGGACGGACTGTTGGGTCATGAAGCTACGAAGACTGAAGACTTTACCCGTGTCCAGATGAGACTCTCCTTGGCGTGGAAGGCAACCTTGGCGATCAAACTATGGAGATTCCTTTCTTTGTAACCAACCTTGTGTAACCTTAGATCCCTCCCGTGTCTATATAAATCGGAGGGCTAGGTCCATAGATAGACCCCGAATAATCATAGTCGGGCTAGACTTTTAGGGTTTAGTCATTACGATCTCGTGGTAGATCAACTCTTGTAATAGTCATATTCATCAAGATCAATCAAGCAGGAAGTAGGGTATTACCTCCATAGAGAGGGCCCGAACCTGGGTAAACATTGTGTCCCCCGTCTCCTGTTACCATCGATCCTTGACGCATAGTTCGGGACCCCATACCCATGATCCGCCTGTTTTGACACTGACAGTGAACAAACTAATCTTTTCTTGAATTGGGAGAAGTGCCACTTTATGGTTAATGAAGGTATTGTCTTGGGGCATAAAATTTCTGAACGGGGTATTGAGGTGGATAAAGCTAAAGTTGATGCAATTGAGAAAATGCCATGTCCTAAAGATATTAAATGTATTCGTACTTTCCTTGGTCATACTGATTTCTATAGGATGTTTATTAAAGGTTTCTCTAAAATTTCTAGGCCTCTTACAAATCTTTTACAAAAGGATGTTCCATTTGTTTTTTATGGTGATTGTGTAGAAGCCTTTGAAACACTTAAGAAAGCCTTAACTACTACACCTATTGTTCAACCACCTAATTGGAACTTACCTTTTGAAATTATGTGGGATGCTAGTGATTATGCTGTTGGTGCTGTTCTAGGACAAAGAGCTGATAAGAAATTAAATGTTATCTATTATGCTAGAAAAACTTTAGACAATGCCCAAAGAAATTATGCTACTACTGAAAAATAATTTTTAGGAGTTGTGTTTGCTTGTGATAAATTCAGATCTTACATTGTTGATTCCAAAGTAATTGTTCACATTTATCATGCTTCTATAAAATATCTTATGGAAAAGAAAGATGCTAAACCTGGACTCATTAGATGGGTTCTCTTGCTACAAGAATTTTATTTACATATCACTGATAGGAAACGAGCTGAGAACCCCGTAGCTGATAACTTGTCTAGGTTACAAAATATTGTTGATGACCCACTACCTATTAATGATAGCATTCCTGATGAACAACTAGCTGCAATAATGTTTCTCATAATACTCCTTGGTATGCTGACTATGCTAATTATATTGTTGCTAAATTTATACCACCTAGTTTCACATACCAACAAAAGGAAAAAAATTCTTCTATGAATTAAGACATTACATTTGGGATGACCAACATCTTTAGGAAGAAGGAGTAGATGGTATTATTTGACGTTTTGTACCTTAGCATGAACAGGAACAAATCGTACGGAAATTTCACTCCAAAGCTTATGGAGGACGTCATGTGGGATATAGAAATGCTCACAAGGTATTGCAATATGGTTTTTATTGGCCTACTCTCTTCAAGGATGCCCATAAGATTGTTTTATCTTGTGATGAATGTCAAAGGATAGGTAACATTGTTAAGCATCGGGAAATGCCTTGCTACTTCTTGAGCTTACGTTGGTTTTTCCCTTATAGAGGAAAGGGTGATGCGGCGAAGTAGAGATAAGTATTTCCCTCAGTTAGAGAACCAAGGTATCAATCTAGTAGGAGGTACAAGCAAGTCCCCAATCTATGCACCTGCACAAACAATCAAACACTGGCACCCAACGCGATAAAGGGGTTGTCAATCCCTTCACGGTCAATTGCAAAGGTGAGATATGATAGAGATAGATAAATATAAATAAAAGGTAAAATATTTTTCTATTTTTTGGTTTATAGATCTGAAAATAAAAGATTGCAAAATAGTAGATCGGAAACAAATATGATGGAAAATGGACCAGGGGCCCATAGGTTTCACTAGAGGCTTCTCTCATGAAGGCAAATAATACGGTGGGTGAACAAATTATTGTCGAGCAATTGATAGAAAAGCGCAAAGTTATGATGATATCCAAGGCAATGATTATGCATATAGGCATCACATCCGTGTCAAGTAGACTGACTCCTAACTGCATCTACTACTATTACTCCACACATCGACTGACTCCTGCCTGCATCTAGAGTATTAAGTTCAAGAGAACAGAGTAACACATTAAGTAAGATGACATGATGTAGAGGGTAAACTCAAGCAATATGATGAAAACCCCATCTTTTTATCATTGATGGCAACAATACAAATATGTGCCTCACTACCCCTACTTTGTCACTGAGTGAGGACACTGCAAGATTGAACCCAAAACTAAGAAACTCTCCCATTGCAAGAAATACTAATCTAGTTGGCCAAACCAAACCGATAATTCGAAGAGAAATACAAAGACATCAAATCATGCATATAAGAATTCACAGAATATTCAAATGATATTCATAGATAATGTGATCATGAATCCACAATTCATCGGATCTCAACAAACACACCGCAAAAGAAGATTACATCAGATAGATCTCCAAGAACGTCGAGGAGAACATGGTATTAAGAATCAAAGAGAGAGAAGAAGTCATCTAGCTACTAGCTATGGACCCATAGGTCTGAGGTAAACTACTGATGCTTCATTGGAAGGGAAATAATGTTGATGTAGATGCCCTCCGTGATCGAATCCCCCTCCGGCATATTGCTGGAAAAGGCCCCAAGATGGGATCTCACGGGTACAGAAGGTTGCGGCGGTGGAAAAGTGGTTTCGTCGTTCCCCCGAAGGGTTTTGGAATATATGTGAATATATAGGACGAAGAGCTAGTTCAGGAGATCCCCGAGGGGGCCACAAGGCAGGGGCGCCCCCCTAGGGCGCACCCTCCACCCTTGCCGCTGCCTCGTGGCTCTTTTGGCTTGGACTCCAAGTCCCCTGGGTGTCTTCTGGTCCAAGAAAAATCATCACCAAGTTTAATTCCGTTTGGACTCCGTTTGATATTCCTTTTCTGTGAAACTCAGAAACAAGGAAAAACAGAAACTGGAACTGGGCTCTAGGTTAAAAAGTTAGTCCCAAAATAATATAAATAGCATAATAATGCATATAAAATATTCAAAACAGATAATATAATAGCATGGAACAATCAAAAATTATAGATACGTTGGAGACGTATCATGCCTATGAATTATTCACTTGTTGAATAATTTGATGTTTGGGGTTTTCATTACATGGGACCTTTTCCTTCCTCTAATGGGTATACACATATTTAATTTGGTTGCTGTTGATTATGTTACTAAGTGGGTAGAAGCTATTCCAACTAATAGAGTTATTCATAACACCTCCATTAAAATGCTTAAAAAGTTATTTTCCCAATGTTTGGAGTCCCTAGATATTTAATGATTGATGGTGGTTCACACTTTATTCATGGTGCTTTCCGTAAAATGCTTGCTAAATATCATGTTAACCATAGAATTGCTTCACCTTATCATCCTCAATCTAGTGGTCAAGTTGAACTTAGCAATAGGGAAATAAAATTAATATTACAAAAAATCGTCAATAGGTCACGAAAGAATTGGTCTAAGAAATTAGATGATGCACTTTGGGCTTACAGAACAGCATATAAAAATCCTATGGGTATATCTCCATGTAAAATGGTTTATGGAAAAGCTTGTCATTTGCCTCTTGAGTTAAAACATAAATCATATTGGGCAATTAAAGAACTCAATTATGATTTCAAACTTGACAGGGAAAAGAGGTTATTTGATATTAGCTCACTAGATGAATGGAGAACCCAAGCTTATGAAAATGCCAAACTATTCAAAGAAAAAGCTAAAAGGTGGCATGACAAAAGAATCCAAAAACGGGAATTCAAATTTGGTGAACATGTTCTTTTGTACAACTCTCGTTTTAGATTCTTTGCAGGAAAACTTCTTTCCAAATGGGAAGGACCTAATATTATCGAAGTGGTTTATCATTCTAGAACCATTATGATCAATAATGACGAAGGCACTAATCCAAAGGTGGTCAATGGGCAAAGAATTAAGCACTATATCTCAAGTACGCCTATTAATGTTGAAACCAATATTATCCAAACCATGACACCGGAGGAAGGCATAAAATAAACCTTCCAGAACACTCCAGAACCTTGAAAGAGGAGGTACATGATACGGTAAGTAAACGGAATCTGAAAAATTCGCAAAATATTTTATGTCAGTTTTGGAATATTAGAAAAATTAGGAAAATAGAAACAACCAGGAAGATAGCCTAGGTGGGCACGATACACCAGGGCGCATCTGCTCTTCCTGGCGCGCCCTAGTGGGTTGTGCTCCCCACGGGAACCTTCCCAACTCCGTTTTCCTCCCGTTTGCTTGTTTCCCAAGATAAAAAAATCTTTATATACCCCCTGGACGTATTGACCACCGTATCGCAGAGAAATTTTCTGTTCTTTTTTCATGTTGTTTTCCTGTCAGATCTAAATCGCCATGTCTCCACCAACCTCCTCCAAGGACAAGTTCTTCGAGAAGGTCATCAATCCGTACTTGTCAGAGGTGATGAAGCACCATCAAGCCATTGGGATGCGTGAGGGGGTGCTTCACATCTGGGATGTTCAGGGGCCTAAGAGGACGGGGAGCGTGGAGGCCAGGCTTGAGCCGGTGGAACAAGACATCTTCAAGTGTCAAGGGATGGTGGAGCGTGGTCTCAGCGCCAATCACTCCATGATCATGGAATTCACCCATGATCACATGGTGGATGGTTGGTCCATGAAGGACATCGTCTTCACCTTCAATGAGCAAAGCAATTTTCTGCAAAGCCAAATCTATGATCTTCAAACCCAAGTTTTTGAGTATGAAGCAAGGTTTGAAGGTATGAGTTTAGCTGCCAGTTGCAGGACCTGGACACTCGTGCACCCACTCTTGATGGTGAGACCCTACCCTGGAAGACGGAGGACAAACCTACTACCTCATCACCACCACCATCATCATCTTCCCCACCAAAGGAGACTTGAGTACATGGGTATGGGCACCCTCTTGGCTTTTGCCAAGCTTGGGGAGATTCCCCAATATCGTATCACCATACTTTTATGACCTTTACCTATGTTAGTTAAATCTTTAGTTATATCATGAATTAGTTGAATAAATGTGTAGCATGATCTATTATCAAGTGTTAGTTTTGTGATCTATCTATCTATGTAATCGAGTGAGAGTAATATAATAAAGTTTAGTTTGAGTTTTGCTTCTTTACTTTTATGTTTCAATCAAAATAAAGGAAAATAATGAGAAAGATCATATGCTAATCTTATGGTAAGTAATGACATCACATAAGGAAAGGTACAAGTGGTAAAAAAACTGAAAGTTGAAAAACATAGCATTGGTCAATGATGCAATTCATGAAAGAATTAATAAGGGAAGATAAGATTCACATGCAAATACACTATCTTGGACATCTTTTATGATTGTGAGCTCTCATTAAATATTATGTGCTAAATTTTTTGACATTGGACAAGGAAGATAACATAATGATTTATGTCAGTTCATATTCACATAGAAGTTATATTGTCATAGATCCTTCAACATGTGGTGCTTGCCCAATATATTTGCTAGCCAAAAATCCTCACTAAGTAGAGATACTACTTGTGCATCCAAAAACCCTTAAACCCAAAATCTTGTTTTGAGAGTTCACCATACCTACCTATAGATTGAGCAAGATCCTTCAAGTAAGTTTTCATCAGTGCAATAAGGAAATAAAAATTGCTTCTAGATGTGTTTGACCATTTAGTGTAAGAGAAAATTGACCGTTGTACGAACTTGTGATGGCAAACTAATAAAAGTGACGGACTGCATAATAAAGCTTGCTATCATAAGGGGAAATATAACATGACATTCTTTTGCATTAAGAGGTTGAGCATACAAACCAAAAAGCACATGACAACCTCTGCTTCCCTTTGTGAAGGGTCTATATTTTACTTTATGTATTTACTTTTCATGCAAGATCCAAAGTATTATTCCCCATTCCTTTTTTTCTCTCTTTTTGCAAGCATCATGTGGTGGGGAAAGATCTAGGCACATATACCTAGTTGGATATGAGTGAGCATGAGTTATTAGTGTTGACATCACCCTTGAGGTGAATGAGTTGGGAGGCGAAATTATAAGCCCATATCTTTCTATGTGACCGGTTGAAACTTTTTGCTTGTGTGTATACGGTGAGTGTTAGCAATCATAGAAGGTTAAATCATGGTTGAGTATGTGGACTTGCCAAAAGGCTCTGATATGAGACCCTTCCTAAAAACATGATGAATTGTAGTTGCAAAGTGAACCGAGAACATAGTTTGTTGGTTTTCAATAGATTTTATGCTTTTTTACTTCGGTGTTGTGATAAATTGTTACTTGTTCATGAGAAGTTATATGATAAAGTTTTTTGATAAAATTTTATAATAAAGTTTGTTGTTGTTATGATAATAAGCATGGTGCTACTATGTCTGTATTTTGTTTTTATCGAAAGCTCTCTCTCTCAATAAGCATGTGGACATATTTTCGATATCGTTGTTTCACTTCAGGACAAGCGAGGTCTAAGCTTGGGGGAGTTGATACGCCCATTTTGCATCATGTTTTCCTACTGTTATTTATAATGTTTTTATGCATAATAATGCTTTATGGAGTAATTCTAATGCCTTTTCTCTCTTAATATGCAAGGTTTACACAAAGAGGGAGAATGCCAGCAGATGGAATTCTAGACCTGAAAAGGCTACGTCAGAGCTACCTATTCTGCACAACTCCAAATGAGCTGAGAATTTATAGAGAATTATATTGGATATATAAAAAATACTGGAGAAAATAGCTACTCGAGGGGGGCCACTTGGTGACCACAAGACACTAGGGCGTGTATGTAAAAAATGGAGCAAATAACTACCGAAGGGGCCACCCGGTGACCACAAGACACCAGGGCGCGCTAGGCCCCCCAAGCGCGCCATGGTGGGTTGTGGTCAGCCCAGCCCACCTCTGATGCCCATCTTCTGGTATATAAGTCATTTTGATCTAGAAAAAATAAAGGGAGGACTTCCGGGACAGAGCACCGCCGTCTCGAGGAGGAACTTGGGCAGGAGGACTTTTGTCCTCCGGCAGAGCGATTCCACCAGGGGAACTTCCCTCCTGGAGGGGGAAATCGAAGCTATTGTCATCACCAACAACCCTCTCATCTTTGGGAGGCCAATCTCCATCAACATCTTCAACAACACCTTCTCCTCTCAAACCCTAGTTCATATCTTATGTTCAATCTTTGTACTAGAACCTCAGATTGGTACCTGTGGGTCACTAGTAGTGTTGATTACATCTTGTAGTTGATTACTATATAGTTTACTTGGTGGGAAATTATATATTCAGATCCATTATGATATTTAACACCCCTATGATCTTGCGTATGAATATCATTTGTGAGTATTTACTTTTGTTCTTGAGGTCACGGGAGAAGTCATGTTCTAGGTAATCATGTGAACTTGATATGTTCTCGATATTTTGCTGATATGTATGTTGTGGATCCCTTAGTGGTATCATGTGAACATCGACTACATGGAACTTCACCATATTTGGGCCTAAGAAAATGCATTGTGGACTAGTTATTAGATGATGGGTTGCTAGAGTGACAGAAGCTTAAACCCTAGTTTATGTGCTACTTCGTAAGGGACCGATTTGGATCCAAATGTTTAATGCTATGATTAGATTTTATCTTAATACTTTCCTCATAGTTGCGGATGCTTGCAAGGGGGTTAATCATAAGGTAGAGGTTTTTTCAAGTAAGAACAACACCCAAGCACCGGTCCACCCACATAACAAATTATCAAAGTAGCGAACGCAAATCAAACCAACATGATGAAAGTGACTAGATGAAATTCCCGTGTGCCTTCAAGAACACTTTGCTTATTATAAGAGACCGTTTTGGCATGTCCTTTGCCACAAAAGGATTGGGCTACATTGCTGAACTTTATTTTCTATTATAGTTACTTTTCCGTTACAAATTATCTTCCTATCAAAGTAACTATTACCGACTATTTCAGTGCTTGTAGAGAAATATCTTGTTGAAAACCACTTGTCATTTCCTTTTGGTTCAACACTATTACTTATCGAAAGGACTACGGTTGATCCCCTATACTTGTGGGTCATCATCTCCCTAGCCCTCTTGACAACTGGCGGTAGTGGGCTTGATAGATGGGAAGCCTGACCTTCCTTGGAAAGCTCTACTCGGGAGGATGAAGGCTTGAGCTTGGCTTGCCGGACGGATTTCCACCGTATCATCTCCTAACGCCCCGTCTTGCTGTTTGATTTCCTCACCACGGGGGCAGACCGGGACGGGGGAGTGCCCGCAGGCTCATGGCTACCCCTACTTCGGAGACGGCGCGACGGCTCAGAGACCTGGAGCTCCTCTCTAGGCTTCCCGGCAGGCTCCGCCTAAGCGATTTCATCCCCGCCAAACTCGTCCTGCCTCTCGTCGGCAGCCTGTTCATCAACGTCGTCAAAGTCATTGAGGGAGTCCTGGATTAGGGGGTATCCGGACAGCCGGACTATACCCTTTGGCCGGACTGTTGGACTATGAAGATACAAGATTGAAGACTTCGTCCCGTGTCCAGATGGGACTCTCCTTGGCGTGGAAGGCAAGCTTGGCAATACGGATATGTAGATCTCCTTCCTTGTAACCGACTCTGTGTAACCCTAGCCCCCTCTGGTGTCTATATAAACCGGAGGGTTTAGTCCGTAGGACGGACAACAATCATACCATAGGCTAGCTTCTAGGGTTTAGCCTCTTTGATCTCATGGTAGATCAACTCTTGTACTACTCATATCATCAAGAACAATCAAGCAGGACATAGGGTTTTACCTCCATCAAGAGGGCTCGAACCTGGGTAAACATTGTGTCCCCTGCCTCCTCTTACCATCCACCTAGACGCACAATTCGGGACCCCCTACCCGAGATCCGCCAGTTTTGACACCGACATTGGTGCTTTCATTGAGAGTTCTTCTGTGTCGTCACCATAAGGCTGGATGGCTCCTTCAATCATCGATAGCGATGCAGTCCAGGGTGAGACTTTTCTCCCCAGACAGATCTTTGTATTCGGCGGCTCCGCACTACGGGCCAACTTGCTTGGCCATCTGGAGCAGATCGAGAGCTATGCCCCTGGCCACTAGGTCAGGTCTGGAAGCATAAGCCACATAGCCGACATCCACGGAGACTTGATCTTCGACGGATTCGAGCCCTCGCCGAGTGCGCCGCACGGTCACGATGAGCATGATTTAGCTCTACCATCGGACAGTGTTCGGGAGATCGCACCGGCGACCACCCCGACCCTCAATTCGGAGCCAGTTGCGCCATCCAAAGACGGGTGGATAGACCCCACCATGGAGGCCACACTCTCAGCGGCGATAGAGCCAATACTAACTTCACCCCTAACGAGAGCCGTGTCGCTGAACTGCCGGATTCTTCCCCGGCCACCGACTCCGAACCGCCCGCGCCTGTGCCTATCGAATCCGACTGGGCGCCGATCATGGAGTTCACCTCCGCGGATATCTTTCAGCACTCGCCCTTCGGCGACATACTGAATTCATTAAAGTCTCTCTCCTTGTCAGGAGAGTCCTGGCCGAACTATGTCCGGCAGGATTGGGATGTGGATGACAAAGAAATTCGCCACCCACCCACCACCCACTTAGTAGCCACTGTCGACGATTTAACTGACATGCTCGACTCCGAAGACATCGACGGTATGAACGATGATGCAGGAGACGGACAGGAGCCACTGCCCACAGGGCACTGGACGCCCACTTCATCATACGATGTATACATGGTGGACACACCCAAAGAAAACGACGACAAGGAACGGAAGGACGCAACGAAGGATCATTCCCTCAAGAAGCAGTCAAAGCGGCGGCGTAAGCGCCACTCCAAATCCCACCTCGGCAGAAACAACGATCATATAGACCCAGCGATAGAGCAGGGTGAGCCAGCGGACGACAAACACGACATTGAACCACCGTCCGACCACCGCAACACGGAGAATCAAACCGAACAACCTGACTCCGGCGAAGATAACAGTCCGGATGACATCGCACCAGACAGGCACCCGGAGCAACAGAATACCCATCAAAGGCTTGTTGCCACTGCGAGGAGTCTGAAAGAGCAGAAGCAAAGGCTCAGGGCTGCACAAGACACACTCAGAATTAGATGGAGTAAAGTACTCAACACTGCAGCAAAATACGGCGGTAGTCGCAACACAAAGAGCTACCCGAAGCGAAAGCTGCTACCTGAATTCGATGAGGAGGCCTTAGATCCCCCGCAATCAAAAAACAAAACAGCCATCCGGTCGGATAGACGACCTCGTGGCCAACTTAGAGCGGCAAACGACGCCGCACACAAGCCAGTACGCGATCCACATGAGGGCTCGCATCAAATGGAAGGCGCAACCAGATCCATCTATGGGCCAAGCAAGCGCGCTCCAGCACACAATGCAACACAACAAAGATCCAAACACCACGGTACACCCAAATACAGGGGTGCCACACACCCCCTATGTTTCACCGATGAGGTGCTGGACCATGAATTTCCAGAGGGATTCAAACCCATAAACATAGAGGCGTACGACGGAACGACAGGCCCTGGGGTCTGGATTGAGGACTACATCCTCCATATCCACATGGCTCGAGGAGACGATCTCCACGCCATCAAGTACTTACCCCTCAAGCTCAAAGGACCAGCTCGGCACTGGCTTAAAAGCCTCCCCTAAAACTCCATTGGAAGCTGGGAAGAGCTCAAAGATGCTTTTCGGGCAAATTTTCAAGGGACCTATGTCCGACCACCGGATGCAGACGATTTAAGTCATATAACTCAACAGCCCGGAGAGTCAGCCTGAAAGCTTTGGAACAGGTTTCTCACTAAAAAGAACCAAATAGTCGACTGTCCGGACGCCGAAGCCTTAGCAGCTTTCAAGCACAGCGTTCGAGACGAATGGCTTGCCATACACCTCGGCCAAGAAAAGTTGAGAACAATGGTAGCATTAACAAGCCTCATGACCCGATTTTGTGCGGGTGAGGACAGCTGGTGAGCCCGATGCAGCACCAGTGACCCAAGTACATCCGAAGTCAGGGACGGAAACGGGAAGCCACGGCGCAGCAAAAACAAGCACCAGAATAAAGAAGACAACCCGAAGAGCACGGAGGTAAACGCCGGATTCATAAGCTCTCGGCCAGGTCAGCAAAAGCTGCCCTCCAAAGGCAACAGAGACGAACTGTCCAGCCTAAACAAGATTCTGGACAAAATATGCCAGATCCACAGCACCCCTGATAAACCTGCAAACCATACCCATAGAGAATATTGGGTCTTCAAGCAGTCCGGCAAGCTCAAAGCCGAACACAAGGGTCCGGATACACCAAGAGAAGACGAGGGCGAGCCTCGCAAACAAAGCACTGGGGAACAAAAGAAATTCCCAACAGAAGTCAAAACAGTAAACGTGTTACACGTGACAAAGGGGAGAAACAAAGCGGCACTCCTAGAGACACATGCGCCAGGGCCTATCACCGCGGAGTTCTGCCACTGGTCGTCCCAACCGATCACCTTTGACCATCGGGATTACTCGGCAAGTATCTGGCATGCAGGATGGGCTGCCTTGGTGTTAGACCCGATAATTGACGGATACCAATTCACACGAGTCCTGATGGACGGCGGCAGTAGTTTAAACCTGATATATCAGGACACAATCCGCAAAATGGGGATAGACCCAACAAAAATTAGCCATAGCAATACTACCTTTAAAGGAGTAATGCTAGGCCCAGAAGCCCATTGCACGGGCTCCCTGCTACTAGAGGTTATATTCGGCTTTCCCGATAACTTCCGCAGCGAAAATTTAACCTTCCACATTGCTCCGTTCCAAAGTGGCTATCAAGCACTACTCGGACGCGAAGCTTTCGCTCGCTTTAAGGCAATACCGCATTACACTTCTCTCATGCTTAAGATGCCCGGTCCACGTGGCATCATTACAGTAAATGGAAATATTGAGCGCTCCTTGCGCGCGGAAGACCGTGCGGCCGCCTTAGCAGCCGCACACTAGACGGCCTCACCAACTAGAGCATCTGACAGGTCGTTAAGACCACGGACACGGTTAGACGAGTCCGGTGCAGCTAGATATAATTGATACAGGTTTGATGGCTATACCCCTATAACAATACAAGGGGCTCAACATGTGCAAACAAGTGACAATTAGATTCAACTTTACTCATCTTGAAATGTACATGGTTTATTTAGTATAACCTACCTTTTTGCACGACAACTTTTCAAATAAGTTCCTTTCTTTTACAGATGACCATCGTGCTACACCCGTCCAGGATACGGCACAACGGAGACACAGGCGCAGACGTGCAGCAGGGACCCATTCCAAGGATTCTTTTTAGATTAAGACCCTGCGTAAACCTTTTTGACTGTCTCTTGTTGATACACATCCCTCGGATTCTCAGTACAATTGAGAAGGATGCTGACGTATTGGCATGTGGCCACATCAGAATATTGCACGTACCTGGACACCAGGGGCTTATTACAAAGGGCATTGTTTTAGCCCGGTTTACATCATAAAGACCGAATACCTTAGGGAGTGTTCGGCGTCGCGAGTTTGGCCTTATATGCATCAGCTCCGAATCATGTCTTTGGTCAAATGTTGGGTTTGCTCGGCTCCTGTGTTTTGCTGCCTTACGTTCCGCTCTATCGGCTAAGGTAGCACCAGGAGAACTACAGCGATTGTGCGTTGGTTCATCCGGACGAACACCTCAGTAGAGAAAGCCGAAAACTGACTGTCATGATATAGCGTGAGACTGGTCAACCACTCGATGACCTAGCGGAATCTTCGGGATTCCTCCGCCTTAATGAAGGGCCGTTTCTTGGCCAGGCATGTACGCGCCCCGAATTCGGGTGAGCGTGGAGCCACCAGGGGCTATATAGTAGCCCCACTGTCAACCTCCTCTAGTTAAGTGAAAGTGTTAAAGCATTATAGTCCGATTGCCTAGTTCACTGCGCTATCACCTTCTTAATGGACCAAGACATTGGATGAAGTGTGAATATGCGTCTTCTGCGAACACCCCCGCATTACATGCGTGGGGGCTGAAGCCGACGACTACCATCTTTTAGGTTATATACATGTATACATAAACGGCCGCACATGAGGCATCATAGTACTTTCGGGCAAAAGTATAAATACAGCCTTGATAAACTCAATAAAACATTGTTTTTACAATGGGAATACATGTCACTTAAACATAATATTCTTCAAGCACTGAGCCTCTATCAAACGAGCGCCTTCAAGAACTTCTTCAAAGTAGTGCTCGGCAGCCACTCGGCCTATGGCCGAACCCTGTGCCGCAACAGTGGAGGCATCCATCTCCACCCAGTATGTTTTGACATGGGCAAGGGCCATCCGCGAGCCTTCTATGCACGCCGACCTCTTTACAGCATCGATGCGTAGCACATCACCAAGGAATTGTTGCACTAAGCTAAAGTAGCTATTCGGCCTTGGCCCTCCTGGCCACAAATGATCCACAACGGACTTCATGGCAAGTCCGGATAATCTTTGGAGCTCGGCCCAACCAGTCAATCGCTCATTCAGCAACAGCGGACGGACTGGAGCGTGAAACTGTGACCAAAATCACCTACCCTGTGCCTCGTCAAGCTACTTGTTGACAAGCACGATGTCGGCATCTGCCGCATCCAGCTACCACTTTAGTTCGGCAAACCCATCAGTCCGGCTAGCCACCGGAGCTTCAACCACCTGCCCATAAAGGCGGTCTGGTTATTACCTGGGACTATGATCCTCTGTTTGCCGCCGTTTTCGACGACAACCAGAGTCTTAGGGGCTACTATCTACACGGGGCACATCCAAAATTGTGCGGTACTTTCAACAAAGTACATCATTTCGTGTACCTCAAAACCTGTCAGTAGACTCATAAAGGCTTCATGCAACTCGCTTTTGGCGGACGAAATCCTTTCAATCACCATACCCATCAATGTGCGATGCTCTTCTAAGATAGCCTCTTGCTCTAGCAGATCCCTCAGTACATCCGACCGCACACCAGACGGTGCCGGACTCTTTTGATTGCTCTCTTCAAGAGACGGATATTGAGGAATTCGGGTGGCCATAGGATTACCTTCTGGCCTTGCCGGATCAAGAGAAACCCTCCACGACGACACCTCGGGGTCACCCACCTCATGAGGCGGTATGGCAGGGGGAGGCGTTTCGCTCTCCATCATCTCTGGAAGAAGATCC
Organism: Triticum urartu; assembly: GCF_003073215.2. Classification (NCBI taxonomy): domain Eukaryota; kingdom Viridiplantae; phylum Streptophyta; class Magnoliopsida; order Poales; family Poaceae; genus Triticum; species Triticum urartu. Next base: position 359,633,455 of record NC_053022.1, on the reverse strand, counting down.
CCTGAAGACGAGCTCTGCTGAGAAGGGCTAAGATCCGAACTGCAAGATAAATGCCTCAGCTATTTTCCTCAGAGGTAAAGCGAGATATTTTCATTTACCCTTTTACTTACAGCTCGGTGGAGGGCTGATCCCCTTGAGGGCATAGTGCGGCCAGGGTATCCCCCAGGGCAGGACCCTCCAGCGGAGATTTCTTCCCCCGTTTGGAGACCGTTGTCTTCGGGTCCTCAGAGGCGGTTCTCTTCCGTCCCTGGGGAGAGGAAGTTTCAGTTCCTCCCCCCAGCTAACCTCCTTCGCGGAGGCGCTAGCCTCCTGGTTCCCCCCTTTGTCTTCTCCTAAGGGCGCCTAATAAGGCGCGATCTCCAGCATCCTGGTTAGCACAGGATTTGGTGAGGTCTCAGGGAGGGGGGCCGAACACCTGATCAACTTTGCCTTCGCTATCCAATCATGGGTCAAAGAGCGGCTTTTTAGGGCAATGTTACGATAAATAAACGGACAGTGTGTTCGGATGCGGGGCTACTTTCTTGGGTATCCGGGCGATTGCAACTCAGACCTGCATCCTCAGTGATGTCTGGACATATTATTTGTGGTCCGAAGAACAATTTGTACATCTCTTCGTGCGTCATGCCGAGGAAATGTTGAATAGCTCGCGGTCCTTCCGGGTTGAATTCCCACATGCGAAGGGGCCGGCGTTTGCAAGGCTGGACTTGACGAACTAGCATGACTTGCACTACCATAACCAGACTGAAATCTCTCTCAAAGAGAGCTCAGATACGGCTTTGCAGTATTGGCGCGTCCTTGGCTAGACCCCAGCTCAGCCCCCTGCTGATCCATGACATCAGTTGTGGTGGGGGGCCTGAGCGAAAGGTGGGGGCAGCTACCCACTTGGCACTTCGGGGAGCTGTGATGTAGAACCACTCCCGCTGCCACAATCCGGACACCTCTGGGAAGTAACCCTCAGGCCATGGAGCATCGGCAATTTTGCTTATCGAAGCACCTCTGCACGCTGCGTGCTGCCCCTCGATCATCTTCGGCTTTACATTGAAGGTCTTGAGCCACGGGCCGAAGTGAGGGGTAATGCGGAGGAAGGCCTCACATACGACAATAAATGTCGAGATGTGAAGAAGGGAATCCAGGGCCAGATCGTGAAAATCTAGCCCGTAATAGAACATAAGACCCCTAACAAAGGGATCCAGAGCGAGGCCTAGTCCTCGGAGGAAGTGGGAGACGAACACGACGCTCTCGTTGGGTTCGGGAGTAGGGACGACTTGCCCTCGGGCAGGCAGCCGATGTGAAATTTTGGTGGTCAGATATCTGGCCTCTCTCAACTTCTTGATGTCCTCCTCCGTGACGGATGAAGGCATCCACCGACCTTGAAGGTTGGATCCGGACATAGTTGAAGGTCCGAAGTGCCTAAACCTGGGCTTTGGGTGTTAGAACTCGAGGCAGGAGGCGGATTCGATTAAGATCGAGAGGAAAAGGCCTTGTCCCCTTTATAAAGAGGGTGAATATCAAGCGTCCTCCTCATGGCCGTTTGGGACTTGCCTAAGATCTAGGAGTCCTACCAATAGGCATGGTTGGGTTACCCATGTGCGTATTGATGAGAATCCCATAATAAAGGGGACACGATCTCTGCTTCGACAAGACGTGCCAAGGAAACCGCCTCATGAAACACGCTGAGATTGGTTATGAAAAATGATTCGAATAAAGACCTGGTTGTGGTGTGATGCCACACTACGGGGTACGTCAGCAGATTAGATTTATGAAAATATTGTTCTCTCTACGGTGGTATGTCGAACTTGTTTTGCAGAGTCGGACACGATCCTCGTGTTCAAAATCTTCTATGAAGTATTCGGAGGAGGAACCCCCTTGCAATGCCGAAGACAATCTGTGTGCCGGACTCATCATCATTAAAGCCTGGATCAGGGGCTACTGAGGGAGTCCTGGATTAGGGGGTATCCAGACAGCCGGACTATATCCTTTGGCCGGACTGTTGGACTATGAAGATACAAGATTGAATACTTCGTCCCGTGTCCAGATGGGACTCTCCTTGGCGTGGAAGGCAAGCTTGGCAATACGGATATGTAGATATCCTTCCTTGTAACCGACTCTGTGTGACCCTAGCCCCCTCCGGTGTCTATATAAACCAGAGGGTTTACTCCGTAGGACGGACAACAATCATACCATAGGCTAGCTTCTAGGGTTTAGCCTCTTTGATCTCGTGGTAGATCAACTCTTGTACTACTCATATCATCAAGAACAATCAAGCAGGACGTAGGGTTTTACCTCCATCAAGAGGGCCCGAACCTGGGTAAACATCGTGTCCCCTGCCTCCTGTTACCATCCGCCTAGACGCACAGTTCGGGACCCCCTACCCGAGATCTGCCGGTTTTGACACCGACAGTCATCATCATCATCATCATCATCCTCTTTAGCTTCTTCTTCTTGATCATCGTCTTCAGCGCCCCTGGCAGGGCCTACAACACTCATAGCTTCTAACCTTCAGGCCTATGCGACCTTGCCAGTGATGTACGCCTCTTCCTTGGCCGTGGTGGCTTTAACGAGATCATCCTCTTCTCGCTCATCCACCTCTGCCAACTCAGAGGCCCACTTCTTCTTATCTGCCAGCTTGGGTAGTTTCCAGCCGTCCTTGACCCCCTTGGCGGAGCACGGCGACATCCACACCAAGATAGAGTCCCTCCCTGAGTTGAGGTCCAGGGGCACAACCGTGGCCGACAGGTGAAATGTGCCGAGCTTTCGGAACAACTGCTAGCAGAGCCAGGCGTGTACCAGTACCATCAAGTTATTGCCGCATCTAGGATACAACCGCATCCTGTCAGCGGCATGCTGGTACTCCCAAGCAGGCATGTTCCTCTGCTGTAGTGGGGCAATGTGGCGCCGTAGGAAGTCATCTCCAACAATTTCTATAGTCAGTCTGACATCCTTCAGGTGAGCAATCCTGTTCAATGTCTATCAGCGTGGAAGCATGATCACCTATGGGGCATGGGTGCCCCTTTGTAGTTCGGCTAGGGGACGGTCACATTGCACAAAGAGCAGAAGTAGCAGGGGACAGCACGACGATGGACAACTCTCTTTTACCCAGGTTCAGGCCGCTTTGCAGCGTAAAACCCCACTCCTACTATGGTGGATTGATCAGGAGGAAGATGAAGACACGATGTGCTCTAGCCCAGAAGGGGTGCCTCGGGGAGAGTAGCGTGTGCGTACAAGTGTTGGGGGATCAAAAATCCAACCCTTTTCTAGGTTGCCTTAGTCCTACTTTTATAGGTCAAGGGGTGACTATAGTGGCAAAACAGCCATTTCGGAGTAATTAGATAGCTAACAGTGCTATCATACCTAACTCTGGTAGTTGGGACAAAGTGCATTAAATGCACTAATAGGTTTCATGCCGAGGTTGAAACCCGGGGAGGGAGTCCCGGATTACGGGGTCCTCAGGCGTCCGGGCTATGCAACATGGACCAGACTAATGGGCCGTGAAGATACAAGATAGAAGACTTTCCCTTGTGTCCGGATGGGACTCTCCTTTGTGTGGAAGGCAAGCTTGGCATGCGGATATGAATATTCCTTTCTCTGTAAGCCCACTCTGTACAACCCTAGCCCCCTCCGGTGCCTATATAAACTAGAGGTTTTAGTCCGTAGAGGCAATCACAATCAGAATCATATAGGCTAGACATCTAGGGTTTAGCCATTACGATCTCGTGGTAGACCAACTCTTGTAACCCATATACTCATCGAAGTCAATCAAACAGGAAGTACGGTATTACCTCCATCAAGAGGGCCCGAACCTGGGTAAACATCGTGTCCCCTGTCTCCCGTTACCATCGATCCTCAGACGCACAGTTCGGGACCCCCTACCCGAGATCTGCCAGTTTTGACACCGACATTGGTGCTTTCATTAAGAGTTTCTCTATGGCGAACCCCCAAGTCGCCGAAAATCCCCTCCATGTTAGCCCTGAATATTCCGACTAGATGAATCCGGCAGATCTATCATCTTTGAGTGAGCTGCTAGATCGCATCGCCGCCCTAGGAGTCTCAACTGACTATGATCGGATCGAGCTTAGACCCGATCAGAGAGAAATTAAATCTCCGCCGATCACCCATCAGGTAGCGGTTGTGGAGGAACATGCTGACAATAACTCCTCTCCTATGTTGAGAACCAACTATGTTCGGATTTCCGAATCCGGAGAACTGGATACCCACCCTCGAGAGGACACTCCCTGTCCTCCGAACACACAATCAGACGTTAAGCCTGAGAATTCGCTGGACACTCCAGAGCCTGGGCTGGTACCTCAGAAATCCTTCAAACTCCGGATTCCAAAGTGGGTCAAGGTGCGAATTTGAGGTCACCCACCCACCACAAGAAATATTCTCCAAGCAACTCCAGCTCTCCAGACATATGTGACCTAATGTATGTGTGGCAGCAGCCTCGAGAAATAGTCCATCACTTTTGGGCTAGATTCCTCATTAAAAACAAGATAAAGGACTGTTGCGATGACACAATTTCAGTATTTTTCAACAATTGTATGGATGAGAGAATCCTTAATGCCCTCAATCGCCGTCGGGTCCTGCACTTCGCAGATTTGGCATGCATAATACAGAAGTACAGTGCAATAGAAAGCGCCTGGAAAACTCAAACAGCCCGCTGGGAACCGAAGCCCTTTAAGCCATCTCCCAGATGGGGAAAACGGGTGCACCCTCACGGAGCACCTAATCATCATCCCGTGGACAAGAAATTCAAACCCTTCATGGCACACAAAACTATCTTCGAAGAATGGCTCGACAGACCCTGTCAAATACACATGACACCGAATACAGAACCAATGCACTGCCTACGAGCATGTTGGATACTCCAGCAGGTGGCCAAGAGCGGCGAGGCTATCCTCACCAATACTACACCAAAAAAGTACTCTTCGGAACACGATCCCAAAGTACACCCAGTCTTCGAGACCTTCTCATGAAATAATCGGCGCAAACGGGGGCTTCGCGACCTTGCCAAACTTTGCCATGTAGCAGCAATAAACCCTTGGAATGATACGGCAATTACTTTCAATGCCGATGACGAACCAAGATCCCACTCAGTCCGGGCACCAGCCGCTCTAGTCCTCAACCCAATTGTGGATGGTTTTCGGCTATCGAAAGTGCTGATGGATGATGGCAGAGGATTGAACCTCATCTATGAGGACACGCTCAATAGAATGCAAATGGCCAGGAGTCGCATTGAGCATAGCAATACATCCTTTAGGTGAATCATTCCCAGCAGTGAAGCAAGATGCTCGGGGAAAATTAAGCTAGATGTGGTATTTGGCACACCAGAAAACTATAGGTCTGAAGAGATAATCTTCCAGGTGGCTCCTTTTAACAGCGGATATCATGCCCTATTAGGGCGAGATGCATTCACACGCTTTCAAGCTATACCTCATTACGGGTATATGAAGCTCAAAAAGCCCGCGCCCAATGGTGTTATCACTATCTCTAGTGATCCGGACTTAGCACTCCGCACCGAAAATAAAACCGCATCCCTGGCCCTTGAGGCATTGTCCAAAGCCCTAGCGGCCAAGGAACTCACCGCACTACATTCCACAATGGATAGGGACGACGTAATTCTTGACGAAAGGCCCAAATCCACCTATTTCAAGCCAGTTGACTAGATAGTCAAATTTCAAGTCCACCCAACGGATCCCAAGAAAACAGCTTCCATTGGGGCACAGCTGGACCCGACGGTCGACGCCGCATTGCGCGCGTTCTTGCATGACAACTGGGACATCTTCGCCTGGCACCCCTTGGATATGCCAGGAATCCCACGCGCCCTGGCCGAACATAGTCTCAATATACTGAAGGGATACAAGTCGGTCAAGCAAACACTCCGGCAATTTTCTGAACCCAAACGATAGGCTATGGGGGAGGAGCTAGCCAAGCTACTCGAAGCCGGGTTTATCAAAGAGATCAAACATCCGGATTGGCTAGCAAACATGGTCATGGTACCAAAGAAGGATAAATCATGGCCCCTGTGTGTCGATTTCAAAGACCTTAACAAGGCCTGCCCTAAGGACCCCTTCCCACTACATCGCATACCAAATTATCGATGCAACCGCAGGACACGATTCACTATGTTTCCTCAACACATACTCCGGATACCATCAAATTAAGATGAAGGAATCCAACCAAGCCGCAATGGCATTCATCACCCCGTATGGGCCTTTCTGCTTCAACACTATGCCTTTCGGGATCAAAAATGCCGGCACCACTTACCAACGCATGATTCAAACATGCTTGGAAAAACAAATCGGCAAGACTGTGGAGGCATATGTAGATGATGTAGTCATCAAAACCAATCATGTTTAATCATTGGTGGACGACTTACGCCTCACATTCGACAACATCTGTACATATGACATAAGGCTCAATCTGGAAAAGTGCGTTTTCGGCGTTCCTGCAGGCAAATTACTCAGGTTTATTGTCTCCAATAGGGGAATAGAAGCAAACCCAGGCAAAATTCGAGCCGTGTCACAATTGGCAACACCAACCGACCTAAAGCAGGTCCAAAAACTAGCCGAGGGCGTGGCAGCCTTGAGCCGCTTTATCTCCAGATTAGGAGAAAAGGCGTTGCCACTGTATCGCCTGCTCCGATGCACCGACCACACTTTGTGTGGACGGATGCTGCAACAGCCGGGCTGGAGGAAATAAAAACTTTGCTAGCAAGCAACCCCATCCTAGTCGCACCAAACATCGGCGAACCAATGCTGCTTTACATATCGGCCACTCACCAGGTGGTGAGTGAGGTGCTCGTCGTCGAACGAGAAGAGGAAGGACATAAAATTCCCACTCTAGAAACCAGTATATTATGTATCGACGGTCCTTACACCATGCAAATCCCGATACCCGCATTATCAGAAGATAGCATATGCAGTCTTTATGGCATCCAGCAAGCTACGACACTACTTCCAAGAGTACTCAATCACGGTGGCTTCCGAAGTACCACTCAATGATATTATAAACAACTGGGACGCCACCGGCAGGATTTCCAAATGGGCCATTGAGCTCCTACCATTTGAAATAACGTAAAAACCACGCCGAGCCATTAAATCTCAGGTGTTGGCTGACTTCGTCACCGAATGGACAGAAGCGGAACTCCCTAAAGAGTACGACACGTATTCCAACTTGGTGATGCACTTTGACGGCTTTAAAATGTTAGCCGGACTGGGGGCTGGTGTCGTCTTGACATCCCCCACAGGAGACACAGTTCATTACGTGCTCCAAATATTTTATATAGACTCTAACAATGCAGCTGAATATGAGGCCCTATTGCATGTTCTCCGAATGGCTGTCTCCATGGGCATACAATGCCTTGAGGTGCCCGGGGATTCCAACCTCGCAATATCCCAAATAAACAAAGACTTCGACACAAAAGATCCGAAGATGGCGGCTTACCGCAACGCCGTACTCCAAATATCAGCTCGGTTCGAGGGTCTCGAGTTTCATCATGTGGCTCGAGAGAGTAATCAAGCCGCGGATATCCTTGCTCGCATGGGCGCTAAACGCGACCCCGTCCCTCCTAACACCTTTGTGGAAAGGCTCTTCAAGCCATATGTGGTGTGGCAGGACGAGAACAGGAGCACCGACTCGGAGCCAATCATACCCTCCGATTCCGAACACAGCCCTGATATCATCGGGGGCTCAGGCACCCAAATAACACCATCGGCCCATGAAATAATGGTTGTAACCTGTCACAGCCCTAGATTAATTGTGTGCAATAGTTGCATTTGCATCCATGCATCATGGCAATCTTTCCTTAAACCTGAAATGGGGATTAACAAACCCTAGCACTCCTTTGAAAACTAGGATCAACCAAAAGAATATTTTTCAATGAACCCAAAAATGCCTTATTTAATGTTTGATAATTTTGGCAAGGGTTTCGATCCAAGCCAAAAATAGTGAACATTTTTAGGGAATTATTTGGGCTTTGATTTAATCCACTAATGTATTTGAGTTGGAGCAAATAAATCCTATAAATATTTTTATTGCTCCAATAATTCTGAAACTTCTTGTGGAGCTTTGGGTTAAACCATTTTGCATCCACAATTATTTCCAGAAGCTGCAAAAATAATTTGGTTAGCAAACCAAATTCAAAACATCTGCAGAAATTAGAAAATAGAAATAAGAGAGAAGGAGAGAAGTACCTGGGCCTTACCTGCTACTGTAGCTCGCCCAGTCGAGCCGGCCCAGTCCACTTCCTCAGCGCCAGTCGTCTTCAACCTCGTGCCAGAAGGCACGAGGGCGCGTGCTCGCTGCCCGCTGGCCACGCGCCGTGCCACCTCCTGCTTCCCGCCGCTCCCCGACGCGCCTGTGAGCGCCACGCACTCCCCCCGGGCCCCTCCCTCTCTCTCGCGTCCATCCCCTCCTCTCCCTCGCTCTCTTCCGCGACGGCCGACGCGGCCATGGAAGCGCCACCATGAACCACCGCGCTCCCTGACCCCCTCTCGCCTTCCCGTGTTGCGTGGAAGCTCTGCCACCGTCGCCCACGCCTCCTGGACGACCCACAGGACGCCGGACGAACCGCACCACGACCATGGCGTCGTCTTCAACCTCTCGGCCGCCAAGATCGCCGACGACCGCACGCCGTCACCAACCCTTCCTCGAGCCCGCTGAGATGCGTACTGCAACCGCCGTGAGCTCCTTCCCCGAAACCCCCTCTTCTCCCTCTCGTTTGCATGCCGTAGCGCCATTCCCCACCGTCACCGAAGCTCGCCGCCGTTGCGCTTCGTCGCCACCGTGGCTAGAGCGAACGTAGCTCTAAGCTGAGCACACCGTTGTGCTCAGCGTGGCTCCAGGAGCCCATAGCACCCACCAACTCCTCCTCTCGTGCTCCGCAGCCCCGTTCCGCTCGACGCCGTAGCTCTGACCGCCGCCGAGGTTGACGCCGTGCCCAACTCCGGTCACCTAGCGCCCTCCCCCTGCCACAGTTGGATGTGCACGAGCCCCAGCTCCTCGTAGGTGGGCTCGGCCATCGATTTCGTCGCCGGAGCAGCCATCTCGATCATCGCCGCCGCGTCTGTGTGCTCGCCGGCGTTGAAACTCCGGTGAGATGACGTGGCCCGTCATTAGCCACTAATGACCCTGCTGATTAACCCCCCTGAGTCACTGACACCTGGGCCCCACGTTTTAGCTAACCGTAGTTTATTTCTCTGTTTAGGTTAAACTAACCACAGTGGCCCCAGACGTCAGCGTTGACTTGCTGACGTGGCTGTTGACCAAGCCCACCTGTCAGCCACACAACACAGCCTTGGGTCACTGACCAGTGGACCCCACTGGTCAGGTTTGACCTGGACCGCCTCTGTTGACTTGCTGACGTCACAGTGACGCAATGTTGACGTAGTTATTAATTTTCTAGATTTAAAATAATTAGAAAATTCCAGAAAATGCCCAAAACTTCTAAAAATCATAGAAAATTATCTATAACTCCAAATAAGATAAATTATATATGAAAAATTATCAGAAAAATCCAAAGAATCTGTTTATGGCATTTTCATGCATGTTTGAACAAGTTAACCTCAGTGAATAGGACAATTCATGATTATGGAATAAATGGTAATTAGTTTTGGAGTTGGAATTTGCTATAGGTTTGAATTCCACTTCAATGAATATGACTAACTGTTGCACTAGGTCAATTCAGTAAATAGATGAAACCCACTAGCATGAGTAGGAGTTGTTTGAGCCCTGATGTGCCTACTCATTCATGCTTGTTTGTCATGCCTGCTACTGCTTAGAGTTGAGTCAGGTCTGATTCATCGAGGATGAGTTGAAATGGTGTTGAACATGTCCTACTGTGTGTGAGCTAAGTGTGTGAACACGATTTGGTAAAGGTAGCGGTGAGAGGCCATGTAGGAGTACATGGTGGGTTGTCTCATTGCAGACGTCCTCAGGAACTGAGTTCTGTGTTTGTGATCCATGAACATTTACTACCACACATTGGAATGCTTAAGTGCCCCTCTCGACTTATTAATCAACCTGATCTCTGTCCAGGAGTTGCAACTAGTTTCTGGTGTTTGTAGGTAGTGTTAGTAGTCTACCAAGTGGTACCCGGTACAGGTGGGCTTGGGACAGACTAGGCATAGTGGCACGGTGTACCAAGTGGCACCCGGATGGTGGGCTTGGGAACCCTGCACACATCGTTTGGGGCCGTGAGCGACACCCCGGCCGGATCTCCTTGCGGATGGAACCCGAATAGGCGATAAACCTGGACTAGAGACTTGTTGGTTAGTCAGGTCGTGGCCGACTCCCTCGCCAGGCCTCCGCTTGAAGGTTGCCGAGATACACGATGTGTACATGGTGGTAAGTGGCGAGAGCGTGTGTGAAGAAGTACACCCCTGCAGGGTTATCATTATCTATTCGAATAGCCGGATTCCTCGGATATGGAAACTTGGACCCCTTGCATAGTTCATAGACAAGTGAAAGTGGATACTCTAAAATGCGCAAGATAAGTGTGAGTGCTATGGATGGCGTTCTCGCAGGGAGACAGGAGCGGATCCATAGTGGTGTATTGGTATGGTGAATTTGTGGACTCATGTGCGCCACCTCAAAAGAGTTACTTGCAGTCGTAGTTCAGGATAGCCACCGAGTCAAAGCTGGCTTGCTGCAGTTAAACTCCACCACCCCTTTATTGATACTGATGCATATGTAGTTAGTTCTGATGTAAGTCTTGCTGGGTATATTTGTACTCATGTTTTCTTAATTTATGTTTTTGTAGAGAGACTTCAGTCTCGCTAGTAGTTCCACGTGGACTTCGATGTTTAGCTTGTTACCTCGGCTACGATCTTGTACCCTTGGGAGGGTCTTGTAGATAGTCAGGCTTCTGAGCCTTCTTCATTTGTAGTTGTCTGTACTCAGACAAGTTAAGCTTCTGCATGTGCTTGTTGCTTGTATGCTCTATATGTTGGGTCATGAGACCCATGTTTTTAATTCTTGGCTCCTCGGAGCCTAATGAATAAATACTCTGAGTCGTAGAGTCTTGTTGTGATGCCATGTTGTATTGCACATATTGAGCATATTGTGTGTATGATTGAAATGCTTGGTATGTGTGGGATCCGACAACCTAGTTGTTTATCCTTGGTAGCCTCTCTTATGGGGAAATGTAGTCTTGTGCTTCCATGAGCCATAGTAGTCCGCTACAGCCCGGTTCACTGGAGTCCTGCTAGCCCAGCACTACTGCTCCGGAACACTTGACTGGCCGGCATGTGATTCACTTCGTTCCTGTGTCTGTCCCTTCGGGGAAATGTCACGCGGTGACATCCGAAGTCCTGCCTAGCCTGCTATAGCCCGGGTTCCCGGAGTCCTGTTAGCCCAGTGCTACAGCTCGGATTCACATGCTGCTGACCGACATGCTCGATGTTGATTCATGTATGCCTGTCCCCGTAAGTTAGTGCCACTTTGGGTTCACGACTAGTCATGTTGGCCCGGGTTCTCTGTCATATGGATGCTAGCGACACTATCATATACGTGAGCCAAAAGGCGCAAACGGTCCCGGGCCATGGTAAGGCGACACCCGTGGGAATACCGTGCGTGAGGCCGCAAAGTGATATGAGGTGTTACCGGCTAGATCGATGTGACTTGGAATCGGGGTCCTGACATAACCGCCCCATGGACCGAGCCTTTCCTCACCTACATCACTAGGAATGAGCTCCCTGAGGATCAGACTGAGGCCTGTCGGATCGTTCGACGTTCGAAAACCTACAAAGTTCATGAAGGAGAACTGTACAACAAAAGTACTACCGGGGTCCTTCAACGATGTATCTCCGAAGATGAGGGACGACAGCTCTTGGCTGAAATACACGCTGGTCTTGGCGGCCATGATGCCGCAGCCTGGGCCCTTGTAAGTAAAGCCTTCTGCACGGGTTTCTTTTGGCCCACAGCTGGGCAGATGCACAAGACCTCGTGCAACACTGCGTTGGATGCCAGCTTTTCGCTAACCAAAGACATATGCCGCCCACTGCCCTCCGAGCAATCCCCATTACTTGGCCCTTTGTGGTCTGGGGGCTCGATATGGTCGGGCCTCTTAATTGGGGAAGCCATAAGAAGAAATACTTGTTGGTAATGGTCGACAAGTTCACTAAGTGGATAGAAGCCAAACCAGTTAAAACGGCTGAAGACGGACCGGTGATAAACTTCATATCTGGCGTCGTACACTGTTATGGTGTCCCGCATAGTATTAATACTGACAACGGCTCTAACTTTACAGTCAACAAGGTGAAAACTTGGTGCGCCAACTTGGGCATCAAGCTTGATTACGCCTCCGTATACCACCCTCGGACAAACAGTCAGGTAGAACGGGCTAACGGCATGATAATGAGTGGCATCAAACCCAAACTAGTGCGATCTCTGCAAGAATCAGACAAACACTGGGTCGAGGAACTCAATTCCGTACTCCGGGGGCTGCAGACCACGCCCAATCGCACGACCAGATATACACCCTTTTTCATGGTGCACGGTGCGGAGGCAGTCTTGCCTTGCGACATTATCCATGACTCACCTCGAGTGCGCATGTATGAAGAGAGAGAAGCCGAGCTCGATCGGCAGGACGACCTGGACGGCCTGGAGGAGGAGCGTGATGTCACAAAGGCCCGTTCCGCATTCTATCAACAGTAGGCTCGGCGATACCAAAGCAGAGAAGTATGGGCAAAGACCTACAATGTCGGTGAACTAGTTTTACGCCTACCAGAAAAGAAAAAGGACAAGCTCAAGCCCAAATGGGAGGGTCCCTTCATTATAGATGAAGTTCTCACTGGAGGATCCTATCGTCTTCGCAATGCTTTGGACAATCGCTTGGAGCCAAACCCATGGAATGCTGTAAGGCTCCGAAGATTCTATGCCTAAGTCCGCACATATACCCTTTTTCTCATTCTTTATTTTCTCCCTTTTACAGTTTTCCCACTTTTTTGCCTCGTTTCTATATGAATTCTAGCTTGTGTTTGGATAAACCGCACACCTAAAGGGTAGACATCCTCAAATGTACATACCCCACAATACCTGGGGGCTTCTTTTCACAAGAAGCTTATTCTTGTTATTATTTTTCGAGCATCAAGCTCACCGTATATATGTGTCATCTATCCATGTATGTCTTTTCTTCACCATTGTATGCACCGTTATGACTTAAGTTTTTGCCAAACTGGTTTTCCTGGCTCCTGTGCTTATGTCCTACGTTCCCGCTTGTTCGGCTAGCGCATAAAGGGAGCACCTATGCGATTATTACAGTCGGGTCATCCGAACATGTACCTTATACGGGTGAATCCAAAATCTAGCGTTCTTAAGGGAATGATTGGTCGGTGAGCAAAAGACGAACTGCCCCTATGGAACTACAAAACCCCAAAGTATAAATGTGCACTATGATTTTTCAGTGTCACAGCTTCGGTATGCACAAAGAACCGCATACTAGCCGAGGGAAAGGAACCCTTAATGGAACTATTCTCTTTGGAAGATGTTTCTTACAATCAAATGTAATATAACATAACTCCCGGAATACAACTTGTCTGTTCAAGCAACGATGACCGGACTACCTGGTTTTCGAACATACTTTGGTGTTTACCTATGGTATAGTATTCGGAAACACTCCTAACCTAGGGTTTTCGGAGGTCGAAGCAGAAAGTCTGCCATGACAATCGTTTTACAAATTCGGCTGGAGACAAGTTTGTTGACAAAAATACATTGCTACTTAGACTCAAAAACTTATTCTTCCTCTAGACCCTCTAACAAGCTGTCTAGTTTACAATCTTGTTGGGAGAACTTGGCGGCTACCTTCACTTGGTCGTACACCAGGCTGACCGGAATTTCCTATCCATCGGATCCTTGAGGTCCGACCCGAGCCATATGATTGGGATCAAGTCCGGTGTACCGGGTTTTTACCATGGCCCAGGCTTCCCGAGCACCTTCTCGGCATGCGGATATCTTCCATAGCCCAAAACGGCACCGAGCCCCCTTGAATAAATTCACAAGGTCCTCCATACTTCCTTGAGGAGAATTAGCTGGCCATAAAGCCTTAGCGATGTTCCTCACTGCCTTCTGTGCTCGCTCATGCACCTTGGATAGCTCTTGTAGCAGGTCGCCCTGAAATCCGGACACCTCTTCTTCGAGCCGCCCAGTCAACACACCTACAGACATAAACTTGTTAGGATTCACATCAGCGAACTATAAGGACAATAAGTTAAAAGGCATACTGAATATGCTGCCTCTCAGCTTTTTGTTCTCCTTCAAGGCGTCTGCTAGTTGGGCTCGCAGATCTTTCAGCTCTTCGCCGAGCTGGGTATTGGCATCATGCGACTTCTTCTTCTCGTCCATGGTCCGTGTCAGTACACGATGACTAGTGGCCTCTTGCCTTTCTGCATGTTCTTTGTCCGCCTACGCGTCCTTCAGTTTCTCTTCCAGTTGTGCCACCGATCCTGCCATTGTAAAACACAACAGTGTTCATTTGCATAAACATGACTGGCACATGATTATTTTTCCGGGCAGAAGGAAACATTACTAGTTGGTGCCTCCTTGGACTTCTCCAGTTCGGCAGTAACAGAAGTCAGCTGGGTCTGGCACTGCTCCAGCTCCCGAGATAGCATGATGTTCTTCTATGTAAGTATCTGATTATAAATTGATCCTTAAAAATCAGTTGCTTCAACTGTTTTTAAGTCTCGGGGGCTACTGGTATATGGCTATTAAATCTACACAAAATGATCTTACCCCCTCCTTGAGCTCTACGGATATATCCGGATCCTTGAGCTCTATGAATATATCTGGATCCTCTTCGAATCTGGGATCCAGGTCCCGATTATGGTCCTCCGGCTGCGGGGCGGGGCTATAGATCTCCGTGACAACTTTCCTCCATTCCTGTCAAGAAATAGTGGGGTTAAGTTCAGCTGGGTACGACTCAGGAGGAGCATTAAGTAAAATTATTAAGCAAAGGCTTACCCAACTGGGAGGATTGTACATGGAAAAGCCATCTCGACACTAAAGGCGAGTGAATTCCTCTTTCTCCCCCTTAAAAAGATTACCCAGCATGGCAGCCATGGCGGCGAAGTTGTCCGGACCCTTACGTCCGCATCATGATGTGTCGTCTTCTCCATTGTAATTCCACATGGGGAGTCCTCTGGATTAGAGTGGCTGAACGCCCCGCGTTTTTGAAATCTCCATTACCTCAATTATGGACAGTCCAGATAGGGTGAGTGTCTTTATCTTGTCCATTAGCATCTGAACCTCCGCCCTATCTTCCTGCTCGAGGCTTCGGGGGCGCCAGCTATGGCGCTTCTTTAATGAAGCATTGGAAAACGCGGGTAGGCCTCGTCGGATTGGGTCAGATAGAATGACATCTTCAATATAAAACCACTCCGAGGGCCACTCTTCGGATGCCTTCTTTGGAGTGTCGGATAGGTATCCTGTCCCAGCTATACGCCACACTTCGGCGCGGCCCACCTCGAATATGGACCCCTTTTGGGAGCGAGGGACGAGGCCGAAAAGCATCCTCCATAATTCAAAATGGGCCTCACAGCCTAGGAACAGCTCGCAAAGAGCGACGAAGCCCCCGATATGCAGAATGGAGCCTGGCATGAGGTTGTGCAGTTGGAGGCCATAGTACTCCGGGAGACCTCGAAGGAAAGGATGGATTGGAAATCCAACGCCTCTTAATAAAAAGGAAATGAAGCACACTCGCTCCCCTTCTGAATGATTAGGGAAATTTTCTGCCAAGGCTTTGCCAGTAAAAGAGGTTAATCCCGCCTGAACGGGGAGATCCGCGCGGGGGGGGGGGAGATATCCCTGTGTATGGAGCTTGGTCAGCTGCGCTTGGGAATAAGAACAGCTCTCCCAATCGCCTTTTTGCGGACCGCGGGGGCGGGAAGAAGAACTAGGAGTGTTGGCCATGTTTGCGTGGTTTCTTGTGACAAGCCTTAAGGATTTTCCGCCTAGTGTGGAATGGCATCTGAGATTCAATCTCCTTAAATAGACGCCTTCCTTACACGGCCCGGGTGTTATGTGTAAAAATACTTGGACCCTTCGTATTCGTCTGACACATGGGAGCTGGAGCAGCGATCGCGCAGAAGTCGAAGGATATAACATTAATGTAAAGCCGAAGACCGAAGACTGAAGATGTAAATCCGAATACAGTCCTTTGGTTCAGATGCTTGGAGATCTGCGGAGGAGGAACCCGCCTTGCAATGCCGAAGACAATTTGCGTGCCGGACACATCGTCATTGAAGACTGGTTCAGGGGCTACTGAGGGAGTCCTGGATTATGGGGTCCTAGAGCGTCCGGGCTATGCAGCATGGTCCGGACTAATGGGCCGCGAAGATACAAGATAGAAGACTTTTCCCCATGTCCGGATGGGACTCTCCTTTGCATGGAAGTCAAGCTTAGCGTGCGGATATGAATATCCTTTCTCTGTAAACTGACTCTGTACAACCCTAGCCCCCTCCGGTGCCTATATAAACTGGAGGGTTTAGTCCGTAGGGGCAATCACAATCATAATCATGTAGGCTAGACATCTATGGTTTAGCCATTACAATCTCATGGTAGATCAACTCTTGTAACCCCTATACTCATCAAAGTCAATCAAGTAGTGTCGTGTAATTGTCACGGCAGATGTCCTAGTGTGAGGACTTAGTCGTGAGGCCAACGCATCTTTGTAGTAGCTTGAGAGGGGTTAAGCGGGACGAGAGACGCGAGGCAGATCATCACACAAGACAAGGATTTAGACAGCTTCAGGCCCCACGAAACATCATCCTGAATAGCCATACATGTTGTTTGTGGCTAGGTCTCATTATGCTCATGAGGGAGTCGCCACATAAGGCGGCTCCCCCTTTGTGTCTAGCCCTAGAGATTGTTTCTTGTTTTCCTGTCCCCCTTTGGGGAGCCCTGCCCCTCCTTATATATCTTGAAGGGGCAGGTTACATGACTAGTCCTAGTAGGATTAGGATTAATCTATTACAAGTGGAATCCTAGTCTACCCCCTTAAGGGAAAACTCCTTATGCCTTTCCTCGTAAACCGGCCCACCATAACATGAGCCGGCTTTCTGGGCCTTGGGCCTAGTTTTCTATTTGACCCGCCGTTAGGGCCATCCGTGAGTCGCCAGGCTCATGAGTCGCCACTCCGGCGGGTTACCAATGAAAACGTCAAGCCCGGCCGGGTCATACCGCGGGGTATATCCCCGACATTAGCCCCCAGTTTAATTTGGATTTATCCATGTTAAACTGGTCCTGTAAAATAAACACAAGAACAAACTTGATAGGTTGTGCTCCGGGTTAAATATTTTCCTGAACCGGCACCTGATCATCTTTAATTCCTTGTCATTTCCTCCTGGATGTATATTCAAGATCTTATAGCAAATCTCTTTTAACAGATATGTCCAAACCTTGCCAATGCAAAAAATCCAGGCACTTCTTCTAAAAAATCCGGGTCAATAGGCCAGCTTCATAACCAATTTGCTGACATTGGCTCTTGTAGAGAAATATTATAAGAAATAATCCATTTGAGTCGGCCTTTAATGCTCTGACTTGACAAAAATATTGGTCTTGAAATATTCAACTCAAATTCATCCAGCTTAAAGATGTAGATCTTGCCGATTTATGATTGCCAAAATTGTCGGGTTATAAATAAATGATGCCGGGTCATGATTGTTGGAGACACCGGGTTAATCTGGTCTATTACAAACTGAGAATTTGAAGATTTTTTTCTCCCTTATATGCATATCACCTGTAGCCCCCAAGTGTCGGGTTGTCATGCTTGCAGCAACCTGGGACTTGTAATTGCCTTATGCTCATGAAAACTTCAACCAATGTAGCCCCAAGGGCCGGGTCATTATGCAATAATGAGCAGGGACTTTCACTACAAGAAATATGTCAACTTGTGACCACCACTATTGGTCACTGAATGGTCACAAATTTCCATTTGTGACCTTTTTGTGACCAAAAACATAAGGTCAAAAGCTGGCCGTCATAAACTGACTATAGCGACCTTTCTTCTGGAATGGTCGAAGACGTTTACGACCAAAATAAGCCTATTGTTCTGTTTTGGTCACTAGCAACCTCCCCAGGCCACGTAGGCATCCAGCGTGGCAAGCTGATGTGGCACAAGATTCAGCCCGGTCTGATTCGGCATTTTACATGGGTCGAGCCCATTAATTCAGCCCATTTATTATTTGGCCAAACCCAATAAATCAGCCTATTTTTTATTTGCTTTCCTGGTAATTTTGGTCAGCCACATGGGCCAAGCCCAACAATTCAGTCTTTTATTTTGCTACGATGTGGGTTTTTGGGCTCTAGAGTTTTAGATTTTATCTTTTTCAAGAGAAGGTCCACTAGTCTAATGGGTCCCAATTGTCAGGTTCTAATAAGTAGGTCCCGGTTGTCAGGATTATATTCCTCATATTTCAGCGCTCCGATAAATAAATAACCAATATTTACACAATGCTTCAAATAGAGCACAACAAAATATCATGAAAACATAGTTCACGTCATGAATATAATCAAACAGAGCCAAACTTGGCACATTACAGTCAAACATGGTTCACATCAGAACTAGTTCACATGAGGTAACACAACTAAAAAATCAGAAAAAAAAACTAGCTATCTAAGTATAACTAGCTCCAATAAGCTAGAACTCTATGTTTCTCCCAATTTGTTCGTCCTGGAGCTCACGACGAAACATGAATGAAGGACAACATCTGCAAGTTATCAAACAAAATTGTTAGGAACAAAATAAAGGCAAATCTAACAGCACATTAACTTGTAGGCAGTCTGTGTGCATAAATAAGAGTAAAACAAGAAAAATGAGACAAAATCAGTGAATACTAGTAACTAACAGCAACGAGTAAAAACTACTCCAATCACATCAGGTTTACAATCCTATTAAATGCGACATTTTTATCATTTAAGCATGGAATGATTTCATTCAAGAGTACAGACTTGCTACACTATACAGGGGTAATTCAAGACAAGTTAACATAAGAAGTTGACAAAATAAACATAAACAGGTGCGAATCAGTTAATTGAACATTCTGAACATCCAGTAAAAGAAGTAATTCAAGACAAGTTAATTTGTTGTCATAGTAGAATTCTCCTACACGCTCTGCATCCGCAAGGAAAGTTCAATATCCTTCCCTTGGTAGTACTCAAATCAGCCCAAGACCAAGATAATTTTTAACAAAACTATACTCCATGCTTTAACAAAAATACATAAGCTGCGCATTCAGGTTGTGATACTCCCAACTTATGCAATTTGACTCACAGAACAAGAAACCACAACATAACTGATATTGAAAATTCCATGCAAGCATAGTTGCACATGCAAATTCAACTGTCTAGTTAAATGCTCTACAGGTCTTCTAAATGCAATTTACAGACATCATCCATTATCTTGAATTACTATTCCATTACCAACATATTTTTCATGATAAGGTGGCAACGACAACCACAGGTGGCATCACAAAGCATGTGTAACAAGAAATCTCCAGTTAATAGGTGGTATTAACGCTCACAAGTAACTTGTTTCAGCTATATGCATTGGATCTAGATAGCGACGGAACTATCCATGTCAAATATAACAAGTTTATGAATCAATAGTCTAACTAGAGATAGATGCGATAAAAATGTCATATATATTGCAGAAATATCATTTGGCATGCTCAATCAGCTGACTTTAAGTAACTTGGTCAACTACAACAGCTAGTTCTGAGCAATCGATAGTAACCAAGTGCAAGGGACAAATGAATATGAGCTTGGTTAGGACTGAACAAATAACACAGGGGCATAATACCAATCCTACACACTTCACTTCTATGCTGGTAGGAATAGGATAGCAGTACAAGGTAACCCTGCAAACTTTGCTTCAGAGAAGCAGCTACTCACTTTGGACTGACAGAAACAATGCGTCAAACCCACTAAACAAATGCTGAGACGCAATGTCCCAAGCAGCAGCTCCATTCACCTGCAGCAAAACATAACAAAAAGAAGTTCAGAATATCATCTACCAGAACCGTACATCATGCAAGGACGGGCGATCTCCTATGAGCAACAGTTTATTTTCTGAGATCGTAACTAGAAGCTTCAACTTACAGCAAAACAGAGACATGGGATGGATACACGCTCATAAAGCTACTATACTCTTGGGTTCATGGGTCATCATGGAATTACATAGAATACACTGAGTCCTAGGCATTCAGGTTGCACTAACAAAATCTGATGGGCTATCAACACCCAGATACATCTACTAGTGGCAGTTGATCCCCAGGCATACATCTACATGTGAACATCTTGCACAAACTATCATCATTCTACCAGTGGCAGTTGATCCCCAAGCATACATCTACATGGAGTATTTGATGGTCAATCACTATACCAGAGTGAAGTAAACAGTAACAGAAATCAACTTTGCCGCCTGGTGCGAGAGGTGAGGAGTACAAATGGAAGTGGGGAGTGAATCTGAGCATATGCATGCAGACTCAAAAGTTTGGATCTGAAAATGGGTATGCAGATTAACCAAGCCTGGATTTTAACGTATGCATACTCATCAAATTCCTAACCAAAGTAGCATAGCACAACATGGACATGGACATGGCCATGGCAAGAAGGCCGGCACCCGGAGCAAAGGGGAGGAAGAAGAGAAGATGGGGATCTCACCTCACCTGTATTGGTTGCCGACGAGTCCGAAGCACACCGTCGCCGCCATGCGGTGAGGGGAGACCAGCAGTCAAGGCCGGGAGCGCCGGTGGTCGAGCCGCGTGCGGTCGTGACGACGTCGGCCGATGAGAGCCACGGAAAGGCTCTTCTCCCGGCGCGTGACGGTGGGGAAGGAGTGGACCTTGAGCGCCTCCATCGTGGCCCAAATCGAAGCCCTTGACGACGGCGGATCTGGCAGCACTGCGGCCGTGGCGGATCTGGGAGCACCATGGCCGCCGCTCGGTCCGGGAACTAGGTTAGGGGGAGAAGGTGAGGGGATGGGGTGGGGTGGGTGGAGGGGGCGGCGCCGGTGCGGGAGAGGGTGGAGCACGTCGGCGAGGTGGAAGGGGAACAAGGTCGCGGGTGGGTGGGTGGGTGCAGGTGGCGGCGATGGGAGAATGAATCGAGAGAGAGAGGGCGGAAGGGGGCGGGTTGAGCGCTAGGGTTACACAACCCCAACCCACGGGTTTGGGCAAGAAAGCCGACCGCGACGCCATGGCCGTGCCTGGACTGGTGGATCTGGACTGGATCGGGATCGGTTTGGTGGGTGGGATCGGGAGGGGAGGGGAGGGGATGGGAGAGAGGATCGCGCGCCGCGGGAGGAGGCCGGAGACGGGGAGGAAAGGAGGCCGGGGACAGGGAGGAGGTGGCGGCGGCGACGAGACGAGGACGAGGACGAGGGAGGAGGAGTACGATGGGAGGAGACAGGCGGCGGCGGGGGAAAAGGAAGCGGGAGCGGCAGCGGTGATGGGGATAAGTGAGATAGGGTTTTCGTGGGTGGATGAGGATGAGAGGGAGGGGGAGAGCGACGAGGGGGTGGGCTGCCGTTGGATCCGGGCGCATCCGACGGTGCTAATCCATGATCCGCGTGAGATGGTTTTGGACCAATCAAAACGCAGTACCCCTTTGATGAATTTAAGACCATTTAAATTGGTCATAATCGATTGAAAATAAGATGTTAAAACATGTCTACTATTTGACGGCCTAGAAAATTTATAAAAACAAATAGAAATCAAAAAACTTTGCATTTGTCACCAAGTGTGACCTACTTTTCAGTAAGAATAACAAACTTTGAATAATGCAAATATCATAAAAAAGTGTTCTCAGAAATAAGTTTTCTGTAAGAGAATTATTTTTCGAGTGCCCAAAATAATTTTTTTATGAAGAACCTAGCAAATATTTGTTGCAAATTTTGGCCACATCAATTTTATAAAATCTTAGGTCATATTTAATGTTCAATTGACCAAATGTTGCCTAAAGAAGTTTTCATTTTCTTTGGACGAAAAATTTATTTTCCATTTTTCGAGTGCCCAAAATGAGTTTTTTTGTGAAGGACCTACCATATATTTGTTACAAAATTGTACCTAATAAATTTTCTAAAATACTAGGACATATTTAATGCACAATTGACCAAATGGTTGGGTGTAAAAAGTTTTGATCCACCTCTCGTGAAAAAGACAAATTTCCACCAATTCAGTTGGAAGCGGGTCAAATTTGAACTGTAGCTACCTCGTAGTTTGCTCTTTATTTTTTCCATAAATCATTTCTAGGTACATAAGTATCTATTTAATCATAGAAACACCAAAAAAAATTCAAGGATTCAACCACTAATTAGGAACGGTCAAGCCCGCCGTTTTGACCGCATTTTGAAACGGGCATAGAAAATTCAAAAAAATCAAAAAATTGGAAAGCATTCGCATTGCGTCATCATATGTGACCAAGTTACCAGGAAAAATAATAAACTTGTAATACGGCAATTATTTTAAAAAAAGTGTTCTCGGAAACGAGCTATCAAGTGTGAAGATTCATGGCTTTCAAGCCAAATGATCAATCTTATGGCCACATTCATGACATAGTTTGTTCAAATGATCTCATATTGTGCACAAGGGTGCATATTGGAATGGCAAACAATGTTGCCTAAGGAAGTTTTCATTTTCTTTGGACGAAAAAACCATTTTCCATTTTTCGAGTGCCCAAAAGGAGGTTTTTTTGTGAAGGACCTCCCAAATAATTGTTGCAAAATTGGACCAAATAATTTTTCTAAAATACTAGGCCATATTTAATGCATAATTGAAAAAATGGTTGGGGTGTAAAAAGTTTTGATCCACCTCTCGTGAAAAAGACAAATTTCCGCCAATCCAGTTGGAAGGGGGTCAAATTTGAACTATAGCTGCCTCATAGTTTGCTATTTATTTTTTACAAAAATCATTTCTAGGTACATAAGTATCTATTTAATCAGAGAAACACCAAAAAAATTCCAAGATTTAACCACTAGCTAGGAACGGTCATTCCCGCTGTTTTGACCGCATTTTGAAACGGGCATAAAAAATTCAAAAAAATCAAAAAATTGGGAAACCTTCGCATTGTGTCATCATATGTGG
The DNA here is from genome assembly GCF_003073215.2 of Triticum urartu. Lineage (NCBI taxonomy): Eukaryota > Viridiplantae > Streptophyta > Magnoliopsida > Poales > Poaceae > Triticum > Triticum urartu. The sequence continues at coordinate 359,610,377 of NC_053022.1, read as the reverse complement.
CCAAGTTCCTAGGAAAAATAACAAACTTGTAATACGGCAATTATTATAAAAAAGTGTTCTCAGAAACGAGCTATCATGTGTGGAGATCAATGGCTTTCAAGCCAAATGATCAATCTTATGGCCACATTCATGGCATAGTTTGTTCAAATGATCTCATATTGTGCACAAGAGTGCATATTGGAATGGCAAACAATGTTGTCTAAGGAAGTTTTCATTTTTGTTGGACGAAAAAACCATTTTCCATTTTTCGAGTGCCCGAAAGGAGGTTTCTTTGTGAAGGAACTACCAAATAATTGTTGCAAAATTGGACCAAATCATTTTTATAAAATACTAGGCCATATTTAATGCACAATTGACAAAATGGTTGGGTGTAAAATTTTTTGATCCACCTCTCATGAAAAAGACAAATTTCCACCGATTCAGTTGGAAGCGGGTCAAATTTGAACTGCAGCTGCCTCATAGTTTGCTATTTATTTTTTCCAAAAATCATTTCTAGTTACATAAGGACCTATTTAATCATAAATACATGGTTTGGTGGTGATACGTCAAGGTTTGGGCGGCGACCGAGGGCCCCAACTCTAGAGTGCGTAAACTCGCATGCCCGCCGCGTGGTCACCGCGCGACCATGACGTTGCCATGTGTTCTGCGCGGCCTAGGCATGTCTAGTGGGTTGGGCACTCCCCAGGTTGGTGCTAGGAACAAAAATTACAACATAAGATTCTCACGAGGAGACCGATCGATGCTCAAACATGAATTAACAGCCAAGTGTTTGATTAGCGGTACGGGAAATGTACATGCCTAATGGGCGTGAGTTTTGGCTGAGGATAATCAGTTACTAAGAATACCGTCTTCACAAATTTTCAGCTCAAAAGGAGGAGCCTAGGTGGTACTTGCTTTGCGAACTACCACACTGGACATAACTACGAATGTTGAAGCTCGGCTCAAAATAATGAACCGATTGAGCTGGCATTAGGTGGAGGATGGTTATTTGGGCATAGGAAAGCATTGTAGAAAATTGATACCATTTGGACATGCCAAAGTAGTACTTCCTTCACAATGCTCTTCTATGGACAGAAACTTGGGAAAACTAGTGCGAGATATTAGATGAATGAAATGAGCTAAAAATTGGTGTAGGTAAGTTACATAGGTATGGTCCTGCGCTGGTAAATTTTCAGATCATTTGGGTAAGCCTAGCTAGTACTTACTTCACAAAGCTTCTCTCAAGGTAGAAACTTTGAAAATTTCCTGAGAAATATTTACTAGGAAAATTAAGCTTAATATTATCATGTGGCAATGATTTGGGTATGGAAGAGTGCCCGAAAAGTTTGAGGGTAATAGGAGGGGTCTAGATAACACTTGCTTTGCAACGTGCCAATTTGGCCATAAAATATAAATTGAACTTGGGCTCACATAGATGATTTGACTGAGCTTCAATTTGGAGGAGGGTGATAATTTGGGCATATCAAGGAACTGTATAAATTTCATGTCATTTCGATATATAAAAAAGGTACTTCCTTCACAATGCTTCTAGGTGGACAAAAACTTTGGAAATTTGCCGAGGAAGATTTGCTAGGCAAGTGGAGCTGAATTTTGTCATGCGGTAATGATTTGGATAGGAAAGAGTGCCCAAAAATTCCGAGGGCAATCAAGAATATATAAATAGCACTTCCTTCATAAAGTGCTGTCGTGAACAGAATAGGAAAATGAATATTGTTGAATTAGTTTTGAACTAGGCAAGGAAGGATTTTTACATATTTGATGAAGATATGACCCAAAGAATTTATGAGATTTTTTTGGGAATTTTGGGAATGACAGAAATATAGGTTGCTTCACAACCTAGGGCAAAAACTGCCACATGGACATGACACATAGGCAAAACTGATGAGGTGGCGCCTAGTCATAGCAACCCACCACAATTTACAAGGTTATGACCATCTATATTGGTCATGATCAGCTAGAAATAAGGCAGCAGACCAGTGCTATCTGCTTTATGACCATTTCGTGTAAGGAAATTATGACCTTTCTGACCAAAATGGTCGTTATAGTTTAGGTTTTGGAGCCCCCGAACAACTTTTGACCAATTGGTCTGAAATGGTCATAGATCTATGACCAATTCTTCCAGGGTCACTAACAGAAGGTCACAAGTTGACATATTTCTTGTAGTGTTTGTAGATATAACCATGTAAACTTGAACAGCAACGTGTAGCCCACAAGGGCCGGCTTAGTAAGATAATACTGAGCCGGGACTGTATATAATTTATTGATAATAACATCATATAATATGATCTCCACCATGGGGCTTGAACCCACGTCCACAAGGTTAAGAGCTTTGTACTCTACCAACTAAATAGCGGACCGTTCAATATAATGGATTAATGCTTGTGTACCTTGAATTTTTGACAGGAGCAATTGGTAGCCCCCAAGGGTCGGCTCATTACAATGTGATGATTCGGGTCTTCAATACGTTGAACAAAAAGTGACTTCACATTAGCCCCCAAGTGTCATGGTGCATGCTTGCAGCGACATGAGACTTGCATATTTGATGTAATCTCAATTTGAATAATGTAGCCCCCAAGTGCCGGGTCGTAAGCCTGCAGCGACTCGGGACTATTCCTTACATTGTAGAATAAATCATATCCATTGATAACATAATAGCCATTGCGCTAAAGCGACTTTGAAAACCTTATCTGTTGACAAGTAAATCCGGAGTTCAAATACCCGGCGGCTCTTGGCCGATGGCGATTTAATACGCTTCCATTGTAAACCAGAATTTTTATAACCCGGCGGCTTATAGCCTTTGAGAAAATCAAGAATTGATAACCCTTTTGAGACAACAATTTCAATCTTTGATGATGGGCTGTGGAGTTCTTTCCGAATGGGCTCCCGAAAAAGAAGGCATGTTAGCATTTTCACTAAGTCTATGATGCTGATATCTTTTGGACTTTTGCCATGCTTGTTTGAACCTGCTCTTGTGTGATTTAGCCGTAGCTCAGTGTTCATGTTTTGTCAAGCATATTCATTAGATCACTACCATATGCTTTGTTGCTATGTTGGAGTACAGTAGCTTAGTTTCTTGTTGCATCCTAGATGGCATCGCACTGTTAATCGCAGATTTGTGCCATTCTTGTTTTGCTTGCCTGTTGCAAACCGTGCCTCCGATTCTGGTGATCTTTATATCAATTTCGACCGAAATCATCTAATTTTCTAGAGGCACACTTGGTTTGCCAAGTTGATGCCTTGATCAATCTTTCCCTTCCGGAGCACGCATATGCATTGCATATCATGTCTTGCATATCATGCCATGTTTTGCATCATGTTGCTTGTGTATTGCACCGTGATTGATTGTTGGTCCTTGGCTTGTGTTCTTGCTTTGGGTAGAGCCGGGAGACGAGTACGTGATGATGAACCTGTTGAGTATGCTAACGAGGATCAAGCTTTCGACTGCTCTGAGAACTTTTCAGGCAAGATGACCATACCCTCGAAATCACTTCTATCTTTGCTTGCTAGTTGTTCGCTCTATTGCTATGCCACGATACCTACCACTTGCTTTATCATGCCTCCCATATTGCCCTATCAAGCCTCTAACCTAACTTTCCTAGCAAACCATTGTGTGGCTATGTTACCGCTTTTGCTCAGCCCCTCCTTATAGCGTTGTTAGTTGCAGGTGAAGATGAAGTTTGTTCCATGTTGGAACCTGGTTATTGTTGGGATATCACAATATCTCTTATTTAATTAATGCATCTATATACTTGGTAAAGGGTGGAAGGCTCTGCCTTATGCCTGGTGTTTTGTTCCACTCTTGCCGCCCTAGTTTCCGTCATACCAGTGTTATGTTCCTTGATTTTGCGTTCCTTACACGGTTGGGGGTTATGGGAACCCCTTGACAGTTCACTTTGAATAAAACTCCTCTAGCAAGGCCCAACCTTGGTTTTACCATTTGCCTCACCACCACCTACTTTTCCCTTGGGAGTCGCGCTCCCGAGGGTCATCTTTATTTTAACCCCCCGGGCCAGTGCTTCTCTAAGTGTTGGTCCGAACCAAGCTGCCTGCGGGGCCACCTGGGGGAAACTTGAGGTTTGGTTTTACTCGTAGCTTGTCTCAGCCGGTGTTGCCCTGAGAACGAGATACGTGCGACTCCTATCGGGATTGTCGGCAAATCGGGTGGCTTTGTTGGTCTTGTTTTACCATTGTCGAGATGTCTTGTAACTGGGATTTCGAGACTGATCGGGGCTTCCCGAGAGAAGGAATATCCTTCGTTGACCATGAGAGCTTGTGATGGGCTAAGTTGGGACACCCCTGTAGGGTTTGAACTTTCGAAAGGCGTGCCCGCGTTTATGGGCAGATGGGAATTTGTTAATATCCGGTTGTAGAGAACTTGACACTTAACTTAATTAAAATGCATCAACCGCGTGTGTAGCCATGATGGTCTCTTCTCAGCGGAGTCCGGGAAGTGAACACGGGTCTTGGGTTATGGTTGTGCGTAAGTAGTTTTAGGATCACTTCTTGATCATTTCTAGCTTCACGGCCATTGCGTTGCATCTCTTCCCGCTCTCATTTGTGTATGTTAGCCAACATATATGCTTAGTGCTTGCTGCAGCTCCACCACATTACCCCTTTCCTACCCATAAGCTTAAATAGTCTTGATCTTGCGGGTGTGAGATTGCTGAGTCATCGTGACTCACAGATACTTCCAAACAGTTGCAGGTGCCGATGATACCAGTGCAGGTGACACAACTGAGCTCAAGTGGGAGCTCGATGAAGATTGTGTTCATTGTGTTGTTTCGTTTCCTGTTGATCAGTAGTGGAGCCCAGTTGGGACGATCGGGGATCTAGCATTTGGGGTTGTCTTATTTTACTTTGGTTCCGTAGTCGGACCTTGATTGTATTCTGGATGATGTATGTATTACTTGTATTTGTGTGAAGTGGCGATTGTAAGCCATCTCTTTATCCCTTTCTTATTCAGTACATGGGATGTGTAAAGATTACCCCTCTTGCGACATGCCTACCATGCGGCTATGCCTCTAAGTCGTGCCCCGACACGTGGGAGATATAGCCGCATTGTGGGTGTTACAAGTTGGTATCAGAGCCGACCCTCGCGGTTACACGGATGTTTGCGGACAAGTGCGCGGTCATGTTGTTCATGACGTTTGTGATCTGTCGTGGCACACGGCATGGCACATGTATCGGACTGGATGCACAGACGTATGTGCCAAGAGGGAACGTTACTGTGGCCCGACGAGGATGTCAGTTCCTCTGAGTGGGGGTGTATGTGATAGCCTGGCTTATTAGGGATGGTAGACTACTCATATCAATAAGGAATTCCTTCTTTTTCGGGAGCCCATTCGGAAAAAACTCCAAAGTTAAGCGTGCTCATCTTGGAGTAGTTTCAGGATGGGTGACCGACCGGGAAGTTGCTCTCGGGTGCACACGAGTGAGGACAAAGTGCGCAGAAAAGACTAGTATATATTGATATGTGGGGCCAGTCTAGATCCCACCAAGAGTAACGACCACTGGCGTGTGTGTCCGGGGCATTACAGGCTGGAACTTAATCATTTATGTAAGTCATAGGTTTGTAAATCCTGCACAGAGTTTAAACAACATATGCCCTGGCGACTTAACATCAAAAGCCAGGGAGGGTAACCACCCAAATGTAGTCTTATCCTGCACATAAGTAGATCACAAGATCCCTTGGCGGTTTACCGCAGGGCGGGTCATAATATCCCACATATAACCATTGTGATATTGAATTTGTACTGCCGGTTTACATGACCTGTGCAGTAAGGGTGATAACGCAATCCTTAGAAGCCAATACTTCCAAATATATGATGATTGTCACATGCTGGCAACTTATCGTCCAAAGCCAAGCCGGGTTTAAACGAAACCACACTTATACTTAGATTTGAACAAAAAAAGTCTCAAGAAAAAACCAAAGATTGTTTGCAAAAACTTAAACCAAATAAAAATCGAGGTTTCTAATTCGAATACGATCAGTAAACCGTTCCAAAGGGGTTAAGCTAGGATTTGAATACGATCATGTAGCCCCCAGTGGCTTTGGCGTTGCGCCGATCAAGAGGGTACCGACAGCTATGTTCTCTTTGGTTTGAATACGACCTATGTTTGAACAGGAAGCCCCCAAATGACCTTGAGAGGTTTTTCATGACCCTGATTCAAATACAATCCAAGTTAGACCCAAAAGGGGTTAAGCTATTATTCGAATACAATCAAGAAGCCCCCTAGTGAGTTTGGCAGTGTGTCGATCAAGAGGGTACCGACAGCTATGTTCTCTTTGGTTCGAATACGACCTATGTTTGAACAGGAAGCCCCCAAGTGACCATATAAATTTTGGCATAGCGCCAATCAAGAGGGTACCGATAGCTATGCTCGATGAGCAGAAAGCCCCCAAGTGACCATAATAAGGTAAGTCGTAAGGCAGGATACCCATGTTTGAACCGCGCATCATGGGAGCAAGTTCTCTTTTGCAACCTTTAATTTTTCTGAGAACTCGAATCTTGCGAGAGATTAATTCTTTTTGAACAGGAACTTTTAAACCGGATTTGAAAGCTTCAAATTTTTTGTGGGAGACAGATTGTCCTTAAGCCGGATGTTTGAACCGGATTTTGAGAGCTAAAAAGCTTTGTAAGAGACAAATTTACCTAGAGCCGGATGTTTGAACCGGATCTGAGAGCTTCAAAGCTTTGCGGGAGAGAGATGTCTCTTGAACCGAATTTTAATCAGGAATCTTTATTTTGATCCAACAATTTTCTAACGGCCTTTAAATTTTCATCAATATGGCGGTGTCCTCCGGAACCGGGTTATCATTCCCTCCAATGACCCGGAGTTCCTGAGTCATGTCATTGTAGCCCACGAGTCTTAAGACTACTCAAGGAGTTGGCTTGAGACTCTCCATATTTGACCGTGATATAAACCGGTATGAGTCCTTCAACAGCGCAATGATATAATAACCTCGTCCTGCATTGGAGAACTTACAAACCAAAATAATTGCTCTTTTAAAGAAAATAATATAAAATATATGTTGGATGGATTTCACCTGATATGTTAGGCCGGAAACTATTCACCGTGGAGTTGATGATCACCACAGTGAAGCTGAAATCAATCACGGCCGAGTCAGCCGTGGGAGCAGATAGATGAGTCGGCCGCGATGTTGTAAGTCGGTGCGGACAGGCAAGTTGTCCTCCGCGTTGTAAGCCGGCACGCACGCGTGAACCAGCCGCAATGCTAGAAACGACACAGACATGGGCCAGTCGTCCGTGGGCACGGACGACGAGTCAGTCGCGTGTGTCGATGTAGCAGGGGCGGCGATTTGCACTCTAATGCTGATGCGCGCCCTTTTTGCGACACCTTTATAAGGAATAATGGTCCCGTAAAAAAATATCATAGACCAGAATAATTGTTCTCAAACAATTTAATATGCGCTGATAATATATATATATATATATATATATATATATATATATATATATATGATAGCACCTGGTGTCTTGACAGACAAACACGGGCACCGACATTGAATGATATAGTCGGACATTTAACTTTGTCCGATCTTTTAAATCGCCGGACGCATCCGACAACCTCATGGAGTAGTATTGTGCACCATGGTCTTCCCGTAGTCAAAAGACTAGCGGTTGGAGTACTAGTACTGCTTCTGATCTTTTTTCTTGGCATCTTTTTTCTTGGCGTTTATGCTTATTCCGCATACCATATACTAAAAATCAGATTGTCTTACTCCTGCATTGCTATGGAAGAGCCCGGGGTTACGCGGAGGCCGAGGTGACTCGGAGTGGAATGGCAGAGGCAGCCAGCGGCTCAAGACGGCGGTGATGGACTGGTACTAAGGCCCAGTTCTTTTGAGCAGATTATGAAAAAATTTGGTCTCGAAAATCCCAAGCGAAAAGAATTCGATTGAACTTTCAAAATCTCAACCGGATTCTTCAGAATCCTAGTGCAATCCTAAAATCTCAAAATACTTGGTTTCTCCCACAATCTCTGGATTCTGGCAAGTCCCACCAAAGAAAACGTTTCGAAGTATAGTTGTACCCCTATTGTATTACGTATTTACGGTCAAAATGCCACCCCGCAGTCCAGCCCAGAACCCCGAAACGAGCGGATGCACCCGACCGCTCGCTCGTCTTCCAGTTCCCGCACCGCATCGGGGCAGCGGAGCTTCAAGCCGCCCCGCCCCCGCCGGCCAGGCCGCCCCCGCTCCCGCCGGCCAGCCTGCCCCCGCCCTCATCGGCCAGCCTCCCTTGCCTGGTCCGCCCCACCCTCCCCGCCCGGCAGTTCGCCCCGCCCCGCCAGCTTCGCGGCAGCGGCTAGGGTTGCCGCGCCGCCGCCGGCCAGGCCACGCCACCCCCGCCCCCGCCGGCCAGCTTCCCTCCTCAGCTCCTCCTCGCCCCTCAGTCTGCCCCGGCCCTCAGCCCCGTCCCTCAAAGTTCGACGCCGACGCTCACGGTGAGCCCTCCTTTTTGCATCTCTCTATTTCTTCATGCTTGAATAATGCTTGAATTGATGCTAGCTATTGTTGATAGATAAAATAGGTAGATGGATTGATGCTTGAGTTTGTTAACATTTCATCAAACAAATTCTGTCTAAGGGTAGTACAGACAATTCAACACACAACAGCTTCTAGAATCTCAAACTACAATCTCTAAAAAGAACTCGACAACAGATTCTGAAAGAAGCAGATTCTGGGAGAATTTTCCAGAATCCTAATTCTGTAGAATCTTGTCTGAAAAGAACTGGGCCTAACACTCAGTAGCAGAGTAGCAGTCAATGGATCAACCCTGCTGTCTCCGAGGAATCTTCACGCCTGGCGCCGCTGATTAATTATTGACCATCGATCAATATAAGAGTAGCAGTCTAGCGTGCTGAGTCTGCACCTTAGTTTTAAAATCTTTAGAACCATCCACTTTGTCATACTTCTTGAGAATTGTACGAATAACAATAGTACTAGCAGTCCACCCTCTTGAGCCATGATTTGTTGATCATCCATGAAGCATTGTCGTAGGTGCCACATACTGTTGTAATCAATATGCAAGAACTGCAGTCACAGGCATCTAAAAATTCATCGGGCGCCCCAAGGTGAGTTTGCAAGTGCGGATCATGGATGAGTCCGGGTAGCGGCCGGCTCCGTTTCCGGGTTGTGGTCGAGGAGGCGAGGCAATCCATCCCCGCATCTTCCGGGTTGGACGAGGCTCGCCAGCAGAGGCAGGGCCGGCTTCGAGACGAGCTGCGGCTACCGGCGGTGGTGAAGTGGCGAGGCGCTAGGGCGGTTCAGAACAGCAGGGACCAGGGCGGCTCTAGGCGGCCGGGTGCCCGGGTCGCGACCGGCGATTCGGAGGAAGCCGGCGGCTCGCAGGTAACGACGACGGCCGGCGGCTTACGGCGGGAATAAAGCCACTTGGCCAGGGATGGCAGCGGCGGGTCAAAGAAGTGGCGGAGAGGACTCAGGGCCGGGGTGGCGCGGCTCACAGCGGAAGCTCAACGGCGGCGGGTGGCATGGAGGTGAGCCATGGCGACCTGAGGCGCAGCCGTGGCCGCAGCGGCCGAGTAGCCCGAGTTGTCTCCACTTCTTGGTCGTGGCCGTGTCCGGGTCATAGTCATTGATCTCCGAGTCGTAACGGCAGCTAGCAGCACACCCCGATCCCCAACGTAATCCGCGGCCAGCAGAGGAGGTTGGGTGCGGCCGGCGGCTCAGCAGGGCAGGCCGGGTCAACACGCTGCCGCGGACACGACAGGGCCGGCTCTGTGGCAGAGTTAAATCCTTGGCAACGAGGTGAGACGGCGGCGGTCTTCAGCAGCTTGGAGGCGAAGTCGATCCCGTCAGATGTGAAAACGATGGTTGGTGCGATGGCAGATCGTGGTTGAATCGGCCGCGGCTTGGTGTGGAGGCGAGCCACTCGGAAGCGGCGGAAGGTAGACGGACAACGCAAGGCAATGGCTTGTCGGCAGCTGGTCTCGGCGTGAGGCCGCAGGCGGCTCACGGCGGGCGGATCAGAATGGTGGAGATCCCACGGCAGCTCAACACGGTGAATCCGAGTCGTGGTCGTTGACTCCCAGTCGTAACCGTCTCTCTTTCCTTCGCAAAGAAAATACGAATATGACTTGAAGCGACTTAGTAGCCGCGTGTGAGGCATAACACGGGAAAACCTCTGTCCGTCTTAGAGACAGTGAAAGTTGATCCAGTTTCAACGGGTTTGTTTGATCACAGCGGCGCACATCATGCAACCCTAATTTCTCTTCTTTGACTTCAATCTCATGGATTATAAAATCTTCATCCGAAAAATTGCAAAACTCCTCAATCCCTGGAAAGATCCCTTCAAGAACACATCACCACTATGCGCGGGCCTCACGATGGGCGTCAACTGTCGTCAGCTACCATTGATTCTTAGGGCATCTCCAGCCGCGCCTCCAGGAAGGCCTCCCCAAGCGTTGTTTTTTTGCGCCGACGCCGAAAAATCGACCCAGTCGCGCCCCCAGAAGCCCGATTTTCGCCGGCTTGGGCCGAAAACAGCGCCGGCGGACCCAGGCCGAACCCGGCGTGCTGGGGGGCGCCCGGGGGCGCCGGGGCGAACTATTTTGGCGCGAAACAGCCGCGGGCCCGCCGCGTCAGCGACTCTACCCTCTTCTCGGCCCTTCGTCGTCCTCATCGCCTCGTTTCCCGCGGCGAATCAATGCCAAAGCTGCCGCGCTGCCACGCCGGTCAGCCTGCGCCATTGATGCCTCACGGACGGCGCAGTGAAGACCGGATGACGCGCGTCCCTCACCCTCCCTCGCCCGCCACGCGTACTCACGGCGGCTCGCGCACGGGCGGCGCCTCGGCCTATATAAGACGCGCCCCAGCGCACTCGGCGACTCGTACTCTCTCGCCGTCGTCGTTCCTCCCTCTCCTCTCTCTCGCCGTCGTCGTTCCTCCCTCTCCTCTCTCTCGCCATCTCCAGCACCCATGGCCGAGCGCTTCCCAGGCGACGGCGCGGCGGCGAACGGCTTCGGCCGCCGCCATCTTCACGAGAGCGAGGCTCGCCTCCTTTTCGAGGCCGAGTACCCGGTCCCGTCGGACATGCGGGTACCCGGGGCGTGGAGGATCAGCGCCGGCGGCGTGCCGGTGCCCCCGATACCCACCGGCGTGGCGCGGCGTGCGGAGATCGCATGCATCCGCTCGTCCCTACCGCATGCGGCAAGGGAGGGGCCACGGTACGTCTCGGACAGCCCGCTCTGGGAGCCCTACTTCCGCTGCCGTCACGCCGAGCAGCTCGAGGCCACCAACGGCGTCGAGCCCTCCGGCAGGCTCAACGCCGTCGGCCGGCGTCGGTGGTGGGGCGTGCCCTGGCGCACGTTGGAGGCCGTCCTCGAGTACATCGAGGGCAGCAACACGCCGCGCCTCGAGTACCCCGCTCCCCGTCCTTCACACGCCGTCGAGGAAGCTCCTGGACCCCGAGGCGCATGGAGACCGAGGGGTCCTCCTCCTCGTCCGACGGCTCCCCTGCCTCCACCTCCGCCCCGTCAAGCCGGAGGCCCAGGGCGCGCCTGTCAGCGCGCGCACCCGCAGCTCCGGTGTCCGCATCGGCGACAACGCCTCCCCCACCGGCCGCTTCGTCCTCGTCGAGCCCAAGCTGGAGCCCAAGCCGGAGCCCGGCCTCCCCGTGGAGTACGAGGAGATAGCCCGGCGTGGCTTCTCCGACGAGGACGCCCTGCGGTGGGCGCGGGACGACTACCTCCGTGACAAGATGGTCCGGCAGCGCCGGGCCCTGGAGGAGATCGCCGCCCGCAAGTGTGGGCGCGAGGACAAGCACGGCGCCGTGGTCCTCAGCGACGACGACGACGACGCCCCGGACCATCCAACCCGCCGCGCCAACCGGGGGAGGGATGCAGCAGGGACGGCGGAGGCGTCGGCGGGGGTGACGACGACGATGACGACGACGACGACGACGACGGCGGTGACTACACGCGGTTCTACCGCCTCCTCGGCATGTAGAACCGCGTGGGCGGGCGGCGAGGCGGGCGACGAGGGAGACGGCGGGGGTAGCCCGCGGTAGTTTTTCCCTTTTTTGTAAAGTACGTTTAAATTTGAACGAACTCGCCGATGTTTGCGTTAAATTTGAGTCGTGTTTGTGCCGTATTTGACTTTTTTAAAAACCCGTGGGGGCCGCGACTGGGGGGCATCACGCCCCCAGTGCGCGGTTTAGCGCCGGTGCGCCCCCAGGGGCAATTTTTTGCCCCTCCTGGGGGGCCAATGGCTGGAGATGCCCTTAGACCCCCATCAAGAGGGCCCCAACCTGGGTAAACATCGTGTCCCCTGTCTCCGGTTACCATCGATCCTTAGACGCACAGTTCGGGACCCCCTACACAAGATCAGCCGATTTTGACACCAACACCCGGCAAGTCTGCCGTGCCGCTTAACCATCCTCTCCTCATTAGCTTGACATGTCTCCTGGACGGGTGTCAATAAAGCTAATCTCTTCTCTTCCATGCTGCCACGTGCTGGAACGGATCCACCTAGCTGCTTGATAGCTTGACACCGCACTGAATAATGACTTGCGTGCGATGAGGTGGAGCGGTGGCGTCTTGGTGAAAACCTGCGGCAAGGTGCCTGGTGGGTTCCGGTTTTGGTGGCCCTAGGAACCTTATCGGGGTGAACTCGTCTCGTTCCTTAGGCTCTGCCTCGACCCGGCCAGGCTCTCCTGCCCGACAAGGGAGGCTTCCCTAAGGTGTTCTCTTGCTAATTTTATTTTCTTGGGTTTTGGCATGCCCAGCAGGGGCAGTTTGCTTAGGAAGCCTCGCAAGTCTGTGCACCAGTCAGGGGGAAACAAATACCCCTGTTTATGTACACCGATAGTAGCCCCTGGGCCTGAACCATTCGCGCAATGGGCGTCGTTGGGTTAGGCCCAAAAACAGTGCACAGACACACGGAAGAAATCCTCTGCCCACGTGTTAATGATTTTACTGACCTGTCAATCACACATCTATCCCACAGAGTTACTGCGGGTCATGGAATCATGGTTTTGCAGCGGTTACTGGGGTAGTGCGCCTATTAAAGGCGGTTTTGCAGAGCCAGCCCTCCCCCTTGCGCGGTCCCAATAAAACAGGTCGGAGACGAAGGAGAGCTGCTCATTCGCACCCTTTGCCCCTCCCGCTTCATCTTCTTCCTTGCGACCAAAAACGCCTCCGCCGCCGCCACCCCTCTCTCCATCATATCTTTCCCTTCCCATCACCCGAAGGAGTTGGGCGCAAGAAGAGCGCCGTGAAAGGAAAGCAGGCGGCCCAACCGGAAGACCCGAGGGCAGAGGAGAAGAAGAAAGAGGTGGAAGCGCTGGTCCAGCGGCGGCAGGAGAATGTGGTTTTCTTGCCATCAGACCTGGATAGCAATACCTTGATCAAAAGATATGCCTACATGTGGGGGAGGAAAACCAAAGGCCACGGGGAACCAGATGTCATTCCTGACAGATTTAAGATTCCAGCAAACTCTTATTGTTTTTTCTACGCATACTTCTATTGCGGGCTTTCTCCTCCCTTCTCTGATTTCTTCAGCGCCATGATGTACGCTTTTCTGTTCCATCTGCTGGATTTCATGCCCAATGGAATGGCGTGCATGGTAGTGTTTTCCCATTTCTATGAGAATTTCGTGGTAGTCGCCCCCAACGTGGATATGTTCCAACACTTCTATATCCCCCGCGTCAAGGACAAATCCCTCTCAGGGAATATAACTTGGATTCCACGGGGGAAGAAAGAAGACCGGGATTACCTTGGCGGGTAACTGCATGGCAAGTGGGAGGAGTGGAGAGGTGATTGGTGCTGGATCTAGGACACTCAAGCCCCTTCTTTTTGCTTGCCGCGGACCGAGTGTGTGGTGCGCGGCAAAGATTGGAGCAACCTTGTCCTCACTGACAAGAAGCTCTGCCCAGCCTTGAATAGAATTGTCTGCCTCAAAGCTGTCGGACTCACCATCAAGCATGTGGGAGCTGATTTCCTCTGGCAGCGTATTGCACCATTGCAGTGAAGGAATCACTTTGCTTGGGAATGCAAGAACGCCATGAACTGGTTGCGGCTTTACCCTAGTGTTGCCAACAATCTAACAGTCATGAGGCACGCCTGGCTATGCGAGCAGCTGTTCCACAAGGACGACACCTTCCATTTACCATCAAGGATCGTTCCGCTGCACATCAAATCTGCATTGGAACAAATCCTCAAGTGGATGCCAGACTGCAATGCCAATGGAGTCAAGGCGGACTGGCCACTGCCCAGCTTGGAGGATGAGATGGATTGGGCCTTCGACTTAGAGGAGAAGGCCACCAGGAAAGAGACAGATTTACCAAGGGCACCACCGAAGAGAAAACAAGAGTACATATGCAGTAGGCTTGCAGAAGCCCGGAGGATTAAGGCTACTGGGGGAGCCGGCGATGATGAGGACGTGAGTTCCTATGATGAAGAGCATGTTGACAATGAGATTGCCAAGCTTGAGGCATTGGGGGCTGCAATTGCCAGAACAAAAGCTGTCGGGGCAGACGCTGTCGAGGTAGAGGGGGCCGCAACGCCCGAAGAAGAGGAAGGCTTGAGGCAGGTCCTCAGACTCCAGAGCAGAAGCGCCAGCTCCGCAAGAGAGGTAGCTGAGAACTGGTGGTGGCGTCGTCGTCACGTGTTGGGCCCAAGGTGAAGAAGTCATGGGGGTTGCGATTGCCGGAACAAAAGTTGTCGGGGCAGACGCTGTCGGGGCAGAGGGGGCCGTAGCGCCCGAAGAAGAGCAAGGCTTGAGGTGGGTCCTCAGACTCCAGAGCAGAAGCACCGAGGTAGCCGAGAACTGGTGGTGGCGTCATCGTCAGGAGCTGGGTCCAAGGTGAAGTAGTCTTGGAGTACACTTTGAATACTAATATTATGTTATATGCTCACTCAAGAGTTTGTTCGTGGATAGCCTATCAATGGTGCTGGATTATGTCAAGATCTTATATGTCAGATTGTTTAGTATTGATCTAAACACAATTATTGGCTTGCTGCGATGCTTTCCATGTTTGGAGAATTTGTATATAAAGGAGATTATTGCATGCATATTGAAAGCCCACATATATCGACATACTCTTCTTTTAGGCCTTAAATGTTTTCAATCTTCATCTCTACGTAGGCACTAACACATGGACAAAAACACATAACCAATCGATGGCGTAATAAGCACCACGATTTTCTCAGTTCTCATGACATTAGTTTGAGTACAATAACGATGGAAGGATATGCATCCAACCAAGCAAACAGAAGCTTGGTCACATTCTTCCTGTTGAACGTGAGGTTACTATTGTCAATGAGGCTTAAGTTTCTCAACAAGAAATTTCTCATAGATGGATATGTTGAACAGCAAAAGCTTCTAGCATCAAAGCCAAATGGATGAGGTGGTGCCAAGCTTCTAACATTCTCCGTGATAAGAGAGTGCCACAAAAGCTAAAACGCAAGTTCTACAGTTTGGCGGTTCGACCCACGATGTTGTATGGCGCTGAGAGTTGGCCGACTACAAGGCGACATGTTCAACAATTAGGTGTGGCGGAGATGCGTATGTTGAGATGAATGTGTGGCCACACGAGGAAGGATTGGGTCCGGAATAATGATATATGAGATAGAGTTGGGGTAGCACCAATCGAAGAGAAGCTTGTCCAACATCGTTTGAGATGGTTTGGGCATATTCAGCTCAGGTCTCCAGAAGCTCCAGTGCATACACTGGTACGCGTCGGTGCTAAACAAACAGTTTTTAACCCCTTTCCGTGACGGCATTCGGAACCGTCACCAAGTGAGTGTGGGCGATAGGGGGGTCCTTCCTACACGACCCAGAAACCGTCGGGGATATGCCCTCCTGGCACACACGCTCGACAAAATGAGGTCGTGTGTGACCGGCGAGCGCTCAAATACAGAAATATGTACAGTAGTGCAAAAAATACAATTATACATGCGAAATCATTTCTGGTCGTAAGTACATCCCTCACATTCAGTCACTGCTAAACGCTTCCGCTCATATATACATCCCACATAGTCACTCCAAGGAAAACGTTTGCGCAATGTGGCGTAACGCAATCAGTTTTCAAGAGAATGTCATGTGTGATTGTTCATTGATCCAACACAGTTTGTTCCTAGAAACTGTGTGCATTGCCTGAGGTCATCGCCCATGGTGTTTTCTCATTAACCTTTTGCAATAGGAAAACCGAATTAGTGGGCTAATTGGCCAATTAGCGGGCTAATTTCCCTATTATTAATAATCCATTTACTATTCTAAGTGACATTAATATTAAGCACATAATATATTTGAAGGAAATATGCCCTAGAGGCAATAATAAAGTTATTATTTATTTCCTTGTATCATGATAAATGTTTATTATTCATGCTAGAATTGTATTAACCGGAAACATAATACATGTGTGAATACATAGACAAACAGAGTGTCACTAGTATGCCTCTACTTGACTAGCTTGTTGATCAAAGATGGTTATGTTTCCTAACCATAGACATGAGTTGTTATTTGATTAATGGGATCACATCATTAGGAGAATGAAGTGATTGACTTGACCCATTCCATTAGCTTAGCACTTGATCGTTTAGTTTGTTGCTATTGCTTTCTTCATAACTTATATATGTTCCTATGACTACGAGATTATGCAACCCCCGTTTACCGGAGGAACACTTTGTGTGCTACCAAACGTCACAACGTAACTGGGTGATTATAAAGGTGTTCTACAGGTGTCTCCGAAGGTATTTGTTGGGTTGGCGTATTTCGAGATTAGAATTTGTCACTCCGATTGTCGAAGAGCTATCTCTGGGCCCTCTCGGTAATGCACATCACTCAAGCCTTGCAAGCATTGCAACTAATAAGTTAGTTGTGGGATGATGTATTACGGAACGAGTAAAGAGACTTGCCGGTAACGAGATTGAACTAGGTATTGAGATACCGACGATCGAATCTTGGGCAAGTAACATACCGATGACAAAGAGAACAACGTATATTGTTATGCGGTCTGACCGATAAAGATCTTCGTAGAATATGTAGGAGCCAATATGAGCATCCAGGTTCCGCTATTGGTTATTGACCGGAGACGTGTCTCGGTCATGTCTACATAGTTCTCGAACCCGTAGGGTTCGCACGCTTAAAGTTCGGTGACGATCGTAATTAAGGTTTTTGTGTTTTGATGTACCAAAGGTTGTTCGGTGTCCCGGATGAGATCACGGACATGACGAGGAGTCTCGAAATGGTCGAGACATAAAGATTGATATATTGGAAGCCTATATTTGGATATCGGAAACGTTCTGGGTGAAATCGGGATTTTACCGGAGTACCGGGGGGTTATCGGAACCCCCCCGGGGGGTTATTGGGCCTACATGGGCCCTAAGGGAGAAGAGGAGGGCCGGCCAGGGCAGGCCGCGCGCCCCCTCCCCCCCTAGTCCGAATAGGACAAGGAAGGGGGTGGGCGGCGCCCTCCTTTCCTCTTTCTCCCTCCCCCCTTCCTTTTCCAACAAGGCAAGAGGGGGGAGTCCTACTCCCACCCCTTTCGCCGGCCGCACCTCCCCCTCTCCCTCCTTTATATATGGGGGCAAGGGGGCACCCCATGACACACAAGTTGATCTTCGTGATCGTTCCTTAGCCGTGTGCGGTGCCCCCTTCCACCATATTCCACCTCGGTCATATCGTAGCGGTGCTTAGGCAAAGCCTTGCGTCGGTAGAACATCATCACCGTCATCATGCCGTCGTGCTGACGAAACTCTCCCTCAACACTTTGCTGGATCGGAGCTCGAGGGACGTCACCGAGTTGAACGTGTGCAGAACTAGAAGGTGCCGTACGTTTGGTACTTGGATCGGTCGGATCGGGAAGACGTATGACTACTTCCTCTATGTTGTGTCAACGTTTCCGTTGCCGGTCTATGAGGGTACGTAGACAACACTCTCCCCTCTCATTGCTATGCATCACCATGATCTTGTGTGTGCGTAGGAAAATTTTGAAATTACTACGTTCCCCAACAGTGGCATCCGAGCCTAGGTTTTATGCGTTGATGTTATGCACGAGTAGAACACAAGTGAGTTGTGGGTGATATAAGTCATACTGCTTACCAGCATGTCATACTTTGGTTCGGCGGTCTTGTTGGATGAAGCGGCCCGGACCGACATTACGCGTACGCTTACGTGAGACTGGTTCTACCGACGTGCTTTGCACACAGGTGGCTGGCGGGTGTCAGTTTCTCCAACTTTAGTTCAACCAAGTGTGGCTACGCCGGATCCTTGCGAAGGTTAAAACAGCACCAACTTGACAAACTATCGTTGTGGTTTTGATGCGTAGGTAAGAACGGTTCTTACTAAGCCCGTAGCAGCCACGTAAAACTTGCAACAACAAAGTAGAGGACGTCTAACTTGTTTTTTCAGGGCATGTTGTGATGTGATATGGTCAAGACATGATGCTAAATTTTATTGTATGAGATGGTCATGTTTTGTAACCGAGTTATCGACAACTGGCAGGAGCCATATTGTCGTGGAATTGTCACGGCAGATGTCCTCTTGCAAGGACTTAGTCGTGGAGCCATCGCAACTAGGAAGCTTAAAGGGGTTAATCGGGACAAAGGACACGAGAGGTTTATACTAGTTTAGCCCCTTACGGTGAAGGAAGGCCTACGTCTAGTTGGGTTGGTATTGCTTGAGGTTTCGATGACCAGGGAGCGAGATACGCTATGCCTGGCTCTCGATGAGTTGTTTTCTGCCCTAAGCCGCCGGCGGGTCGTCCCCTTATATACACGGGTTGACACCCTGCGGCCTACAGAGTCCCGGTCGGCTCATGGACAGTCTCCGGCTCGGTGACTAGTTAATTCTACCTTATGATACAAGTCATGCCATCATGGCGGTTTACCACTATGGGCCTTAAGTCGCCTGTGGGCTTTAGACCCTTTATTGAACCGCCATCTTCATGCTTGATCTTGGGCTTCTTCTGATGAGTCCTTCTTTGCGTAACCCGGCCCCTCCTGGGCGGCTTACACAAATAGTTATATCCCCAACATTTGGCCCCAGATTGATTTGAACCGGTTCATGTCAATCTTAAAATACCTTAAGAAACAAGCCTTCAGTCTTCTTGTCTGCGCAAAGGTTTTAACCCGCCATGACGTCATCTTCTGGATCCGCGTTAACCCGTCGTGACATCATCTTCAATTAAATTCATATTTTACTCCATCATATCTTCCAACGGATCTTTGCCTTTACTGACCATTCCGAAAAACGAGGCGTCGGGGTCGCTGGATAATGATGTTCGGTCCCCTCGTTTCTCGCGCCGTCTCAGTCGGCCCTTCCTTATAAATAGGTGCGAGCTAGGTCTTTCCCATTCTCCTTCCTCGGTCGTCTTCCTCCTCGCACTATTTCTCTGCCGCTCGAGCTCTGCCGCCGCCGTCGCAGATTTCCTCGTCTTCTCCAACTCAGGCCGCTGCATCAACCTGACTTGACCAGAGAAATGCGACGGAACCCTGCAACAGCTCTGCATCCGTAAGTCCTTTTCCTTCCCTGCTTTTAGATCTACATTGCAGCCTCCCGAGTTTGTCGGTGTTCATTGCCGCCCGTTGCAAACCCTTGATAGTTTTCCTCTTCAGTGCTCCTTTTTGATCTTTAGACAGTTAGAACTACTGCGGTGGCTGTTCCGCACCCATCTCAAATAGAAATAGATCTCATTTCCCTTGTTTAAAGGCCTCTTTCGAGTGTATGAACTTCTTTGCACTGGTTTTAGGTCTAGAAATTTTTATTTTCAGAACGATCGTTTGATCCAAAATAATAGCTGCAACTTGTGAAACCTGTTTGTTCCACACTTAGCCAAAAAGCGGCATCTGTCGACTCTGTTTCAGCCATAGTAGTTCATGTGACCGGTTTAAGAAAATACTGACTGTCAGCACTGCCTGCTTTTGGCGACTTAAGACAATTTTCATCATCTTTAATACTTGCAGCTGTTTAAACATTATCACACAACCACCTGTATGTCATTAGGCCCCTACTTAAGCCGCCATCTCAGACAACCCAATAATACTTATTCTCTGGGTTATAATAAATCGGAAATTTTCCTTTATCTTGTTGTAGGCTTCAATTTACTCAATGGCACCCAAAGCTGTTAAACCTCCGATGACCTGCAACTAGGTCCCATCCATTGTTACGAAGAGCAAACTGTCAGAGTTTGTGAAGTCCGGCCATCTGCCCAAGAAGGACTTCATGTCTTATCGTGCTCCTGACCCGTCTGAAGAGAAACCTCAACCCAAGGAAGGGGAGGTGATCATTTTTACCGATCACATGAGCCGGGGATTTGCTCCTCCCGGTTCAAAATTCTTTAGAGACTTTTTGCACTTCTTTGACTTAAGACCTCAAGACATCGGGCCCAACTCCGTGTCAAATATCTGCAACTTTTAAGTTTTCTGTGAGGTTTACCTTGGAGAAGAACCCAACCTACTCCTGTTCAGGGAATTGTTCTATTTGAACCGGCAGAATGAACGGGCCAACGGGCCCAGTCTGGAGCTTGGTGGCATATCAATTCAAAGGCGGAGAGACTGCCTGTTCCCTTATGCTGAATTGCCGAGTCATCCAAAGGCCAAAGGACTGGAACCAGACATGGTTCTACTGCCAAGATACTTCTCCGGCTGGCGAAAATCCACTGCCCGGCTTCCGCGCATTGCGCCTTGAACCTACTCACCCGCTGCCGGATAAGTTGACACTATTGAACGTCTGCCACTCACCCCCAAAATCAAGAAGATTAAAGCTCTTTTAGGGAACGGCTTAGATGGCATTGACTGGTCCGAGTCTGGATTGCTTGGAGAATAATTCCGTTAAGCCGCCGCCCCGGCTTAATGTGTAATTATTCAGGCGAGAAAGATGACCCTCAGCGTCATACCCTGACGACTTACCAGATGACGTAGTGGAAGCTACAACTCAGTCCTTGTTGAAAGAGGGCACAGTGAATAGTAATGCCTTCGGCTTACTACCTTTTTGCCAGAAGAACCCGGCCCCTGCAGTAAGTTTCCAGCCATCGGGTTATGTTTTATCATGTTAGGCTGTATTCTTACGCATAACCAGTTATAACCTTTTACAGGCAAATGATAGCTTCTGGAACACGCAATATGATCATGAGGCGGCCAAGAAAGCCAGGGCGGCCAAGAGAGCCGAAAAGAAAACCACCAAGCCCACCACCTCAAGGAAAAGGAAGCCAAGCGCCTCTGAGCTCTGAGCTATTTCAGCTTGATGATACTGATGATAATGAGGAAGAGGTAACCTTTGAAATTCCCTTTCTCCTTTATTTCTACCTTACTGATGCTAACCTTCTTTCAGGAAGACACGAGCAACAGCCAACCCGTCGAGGAAGAGGTAATTGTAATCTCCTCCGACTCCGAGCTTCAGCCGCGTCAGAAAATTCGAAGAGTAACCCGGAAAGTAAGATTTTCACATCCTTTGGCTTACCAAGATCCTGACTTTCTTTTAAAGCGATAGAATTATGAGAGCCGGAGGTAGACCCAGACCAGCAAAGACGTGGAACTCTCCTCCGGCTTACCTGATGTGACCAGGAAACGCCAGACTGAGGTTATCTCCGATTTACACCTTCTTTTTCCTTTGGCAGGCTTCATTTGTTGGCCTCTCAATTATTCTGACTCCAACTATCAGGATATTTCACCTTCCTCCGGTGAGTCTATGCAGTCCAACATGCCAGCCTTCAAAACTGCTCCCGGGTAATATAAACTTGTTGTACCTTATGCTTTATTTTACTCATATTTGTTGTATTTAACTTGTCTACCTTTTCCACAGTGTGTAAGTAAAGCCCAGCAAAAGGGCAAAAAAGAATAAGCCGCCCCAAGAGCCGGTTGTGACTGAACCAGAGTTGGGCACAGCTACTCCTGATGCCTCTGCTCACGAGCCGCCGCCTCAACCGTCTCATGATGTTCCTATATCTTCCTCTGACCCGCCTACTGAACAAACCCTCAACGATTCTGGTAACCCAGAGGCTCCTAGCCCCGCCAAGGCAAATGATCAGGAAGTTGAAATTCTCAAGACTCAGTTTGTTGAGCCGGCACAGCCGTCTGCACTTGCCAAGTGTTCTAAAAAGGAATTGGTGGAACGCTGGAAGGCCAAGCTGGATGTCGCTGACTATACTCATTTGAGTATTGGAGAGATTGTCTCCGGCTATATCAATCAAGTACAAAGCAGCCGTGACCTGGAAATTGACATGGTGAAGCAGATGCAACAAAAATCTGAGGTATGACTTATGCTAGCTTACTTTCAATCACACTTACTGTACCAGCCCCCAAGTCTATTGCTTATGAATAAATATGCTGGAGACTTAGAAAAATTGTTAGAGCTACTTACCCGGCTTAAAGAAAAAATAATTGAACCGGATGTAACACAATACCTTTAACTTGCTATATACATTAGCCCCCAAGTGCCAAAAATCTTTGCTTGCAAGGTATTTGGGACTTAATATTCAGGACTGGCTTAATAATTTAGAAAGCTTCGGTATACATTAGCCCCCAAGTGTCAAGTATCTTTGCTTGCAAAGTGCTTGGGACTTAATAGTACTTACCGTAACTTTTACTACTATCTGGTGCAATGCAGGCCACCATAAGTAAATTTGAATCGGAGATTGCTAATTTGAAGAATCGCCTGGCAACTCAGGAAAGTGAAATTGAAAAGGCCAACTCCAAATTTGAATTCAGCGTCTCTGAACAAGAGAAGTTGAAGCAAAATTTTCAATCAGAGAAGAAAACTTTGGCTGATGAAAAGGTCACACTGGTGACCCGGGCTGAGATAGCAGAGGCATCGCTTGCGGAAGCAACGGCCAAACTGTCCGACTTAAAGTGCCAGATATCTCGAATGGTTTCAGCAATCTTCGGTGAGTGACTTATCCAAACCTTAAACACTGCAAAACTCCTTGAATGACCATTTTAGTTGTCTCCTCTGACTCACCTTATGCTTAATAACGCAGGACCCAGGAGCACAAATCTTAAGCAGAACATGGTGATCAAGCTGAAGGCGGTTTATACTCTGGTGGAGCAACTCTACACCGGGTCACAACGTGCTCTGGCCGTTGTGGCTTTATCAAATGATGTTCCTTATCTCCTGCAAGATGTGCTGAAGCGTCTTGCTATGCTACCTCAGCGAATCCAAGAGTTAAGATGAGCATCTGCAAGAGCCAGAGCTATAGCCGCATTGAGCCGGGCCAAGGTGTGGCTTCCAGAACTAGACCCCGCTGACATTGCTCTTGGGTATCCAAGTTTAAAGGAAGATGGCACCGTGTTTAATGATAAGGATTTCACCGCCTGTGTGAAGGATATACGTCCGGTGGCTACTCCTATTGGGAACGATACTGACCTCACCAAGTGTCAGCTGGGTTATGACAAGGAGAACCGGAGAATCCCCATAGTGCATTACGACGATGTCAGCTTGATCCCTCCAACCCGTAAGCACACCTTTGCTCCTGAAGTCGACCCAACCGGTTTAATAGATGATGAAGCTGAGTTTGAAGCCTTGAGTGGCATTGACTGGGCCTCATCATCCTTCCAGGACAAAGCAGCCGGCGGAGAGACGGAGAAGGATAACCCGGGGGCTTCAAGTCAACCCCAAGAGTAGCTTGTCAGGCACCACCTGCTTATGTCATCGTAGAAAACAATGCATCATTCAGACTCGGGGAGTCTTGTAACAAAGTAAAAGATACCTTGAGTTTTGCTATGCCTTTGCGCATGCTTATGGCCCTTAATACTTGCATAAGCCGCCGCCATTATTCTCTTTGTAGTTTGTATGAATCTGTTATGTCCTTTGCAAAAATACCTTGCATTGCCCTGTAGTGCTCACAACTGTTTTTTCCGGCTTATATAAACCAACCCCTGAGGGTAAACTTAACTCCTGAAAATTGGCACATATAAGTTCACCTGGTTCTTAACAACCTGATGTAACTAACATTAATTCTGGAAGATTGTAATGTATTCCATTGTATCTTCAAGAGGGTCACAAGATACCTAATGTTGGCACTTGTAAAATATGATGAACAAAATTCAAGGGTTTCTGATTCGAATACGATCAGTGACCCGTTCCAAAGGGGTTGAGCTAAGATTCGGATACGATCTGTTAGCCCCCAGTGGCTGTGGCGATGCCAATCAAGTGGGTATCGACAACTATATTCTCTTTGGTTCGAATACGACCTATGTTTGAACAGGAAGCCCCCAAGTGACCATAAGAGTTGTTTAATGACGCTGATTCAAATACGATCCACGTCAGACCCAAAAGGAGTTAAGCTATGATTCAGATATGATCAAGAAGCCCCCAAGTGGGTTTGGCAGTATGCCGATCAAGCGGGTATCGACAGCTATGTTCTCTTTGGTTCGAATACGACCTATGTTTGAACAGGAAGCCCCCAAGTGATCAATGGCTAGATTCAGATATGATCATAAGCCGGACCAAAGGAAAGCCGGATTCAGATATGATCCGCTTCTCCTTGGTTATCTCCACCACCTGTCAAGGAAAAACACATAAACCTTTTTTGGGAGTGGAAAAAAGGACAGAGGTCCTGCTTTATTGCTTTATATAATATACATAGTATAAGTATATACACATTAGAGCTGACGGCTCAAGTATAATAAGGCCGAAGATGGGTGATATTCCACGGCCGACGGGTCTCCTCCTCCGACTTACGTGAGTCTTTATGCTCTCGAACATTGATAAGGTAGTATGATCCATTGTTCAGATTCTTGCTGACCACAAAGGGTCCTTCCCAAGGAGGGGATAGCTTGTGTATGTTAGATTGATCCTGGATGAGTCGGAGCACTAAGTTGCCTTCCTGAAAGGTTCTGGACTTAACCCGGCGGCTGTGGTAGCGAAGCAGGTCTTGCTGGTTAATCGCCGAGCGGGCTATTGCCAAGTCTCGCTCTTCATCCAATAGTTCAAGTGCATGTTGCCGAGCTTTTTCATTGTCTTCCTCAACATAAGCCGCCACACGGGCTGAATCGTGACGGATGTCACTTGGCAGGACCGCCTCTGCTCCATACACCATAAAGAAAGGCGTGTAACCCGTAGATCTGTTAGGGGTAGTATTGATGCTCCAGAGTACAGAAGGTAACTCCTCCACCCAACAACCCGGCGTCCGCTGTAAAGGGACCAAGAGCCGGGGCTTGATACCCTTCAAGATTTCTTGATTGGCTCGTTCTGCTTGGCCATTTGATTGAGGGTGAGCTACAGCTAAAATGTCAAGCCGGATATGCTCTCGTTGACAGAACTCTTCCATAGCTCCTTTAGAAAGGTTAGTACCATTATCAGTTATGATGCTGTGTGGAAAACCAAAGCGAAAAATCACCTTTTTCATAAACTGGACTGCTGTGGCTGCATCACACTTACTGACTGGCTCCGCCTCCACCCACTTTGTGAACTTGTCAACTGCCACCAAGAGGTGAGTCTTTTTATCCTTAGATCTCTTGAAAGGCCCGACCATATCAAGCCCCCAGAATGCAAACGGCCAGGTAATTGGAATCATCCTTAACTCTTGAGCCGGCACATGGGCTCGTCGTGAGAATTTCTGACATCCGTCACATTTACTGACCAGGTCTTCCGCATCAGCATGAGCCATCAGCCAATAGAACCCATGACGGAAGGCTTTGGCCACAAGAGATTTTGAGCCGGCATGATGACCACAATCACCTTCATGAATTTCACGAAGGATCTCCTGACCCTCTGCAGGTGACACGCAATGTTGAATCACTCCAGTGATGCTGTAATGATGTAACTCGCCATTGACAATTGTCATGGACTTGGACCGCCGGACGATTTGTCTTGCCAAGGTCTCGTCCTCTGGAAACTCTCCCCGGGTCATGTAAGACAAATAAGGCACTGTCCAATCTGGGGTAACGTGGAGAGCCGCCACCAGCTGTGCCTCCGGGTCTGGTATTGCCAGATCTTCTTCTGTAGGTAACTTAACAGAAGGATTATGCAAAACATCAAGAAAGGTGTTAGGCGGCACCGGCTTACGCTGAGACCCCAGCCGGCTTAAGGCATCCGCCGCCTCATTCTTCCTTCGATCAATGTATTCCACTATGTAACCCTTGAAATATCCAGCCACAGCATCGACTTCACGACGGTAAGCCGCCATGAGGGGATCTTTAGAGTCCCACTTACCTGACACCTGTTGAGCCACAAGGTTTGAGTCTCCTAAGCATCTTACCCGGCTCAAGTTCATCTCTTTGGCCATCCGGAGACCATGGAGCAGGGCCTCATACTCAGCTGCATTGTTAGTGCAAGGAAACATAAGCCGGAACACATAACAAAATTTGTCACCCCGAGGGGAAGTTAATACAACTCCAGCCCCCGAGCCTTCCAACTGTCTGGACCCATCAAAGTGAATAATCCAATAAGTGTTATCGGGCTTCTCCTCAGGTGCCTGTAGCTTTGTCTAGTCATTGATGAAATCCACCGAAGCTTGGGACTTAATGGCAGTGTGCGGCGCGTACTTCAGACCATGAGGCCCGAGCTCGATGGCCCATTTGGCGACTCGTCCTGTAGCCTCTCTGTTCTGAATAATGTCTCCCAAGGGGGCAGAACTTACCACAGTGATAGGGTGACCTTGGAAGTATTCCTTCAGCTTCCGGCTTGCCATGAACACCCCGTAAACAAGTTTCTGCCAATGAGGATATCTTTGCTTTGACTCGATGAGTACCTCACTGACATAATAAACCGGCCATTGAACCGGGTGTTCCTTACTAGCCTCCTTGCGCTCTACCACAATCGCCACACTGACGGCTCGTGAATTAGCAGCCACATATAACAGCAAAGGCTCTTTGTCAATGGGAGCCGCGAGAACCGGCGGTTCAGATAACTGCCTCTTCAAATCCTCAAAAGCAGCATTAGCGGCATCACTCCAGACAAAGGTGTCTGCCTTCTTCATTAATTGGTACAGCGGTAGGGCCTTCTCACCTAACCGGCTTATGAACCGGCTCAAAGCGGCAACACGACCCGCCAATCGCTGAACATCATTAATACATGCCGTTTTAGCCAAAGAAGTGATTGCCTTAATCTTCTCCGGATTAGCCTCGATGCCCCTGTTTGAGACCAAGAATCCCAAAAGCTTGCCTGCAGGCACACCAAATACACACTTCTCCGGGTTAAGCATCATTTTGTAAACCCGGAGATTGTCAAAGGTTTCTCTAAGATCAGATATCAAGGTTTCCGCCTCTCTGGATTTCACTACTATGTCATCCACATAAGCATGAACATTGCGCCCAATCTGATCGTGAAGACAATTCTGTACACATCGTTGATAAGTCGCCTGGGCACTCTTGAGCCCAAACGGCATAGACACATAGCAGAAGGCTCCGAACGGGGTGATGAAAGCCGTTTTCTCCTGGTCCTTAACTGCCATCTTGATCTGATGATAGCCAGAA
This sequence comes from Triticum urartu, assembly GCF_003073215.2. Taxonomy (NCBI): domain Eukaryota; kingdom Viridiplantae; phylum Streptophyta; class Magnoliopsida; order Poales; family Poaceae; genus Triticum; species Triticum urartu. The sequence continues at coordinate 359,582,978 of NC_053022.1, read as the reverse complement.
TAAGCATCCAAAAAACTCAAACGCGCACAACCTGCCGTAGCATCAATGATTTGATCAATACGGGGGAGAGCAAAAGGATTAGCCGGACAAGCCTTATTTAGGTCCGTGTAATCCACACACATCCGCCAGGTGCCATTTTTCTTGAGTACGAGCACCGGGTTAGCCAACCATTCTGGGTGAAAAACTTCAACAATAAACCCAGCCGCCAAGAGCCGGGCGACCTCTTCTCCTATAGCTTTTCGTCGCTCTTCATTGAATCGCCGCAGAAATTGCCTGGCCGGCTTATACTTCAGATCAATATTAAGAGTGTGCTCAGCGAGTTCTCTCGGTACACCCGGCATGTCAGAAGGTTTCCATGCAAAGATGTCCCGGTTCTCACGGATGAACTCGATGAGCGCGCTTTCCTATTTAGGATCCAAGTTGGCACTGATGCTGAATTGCTTAGATGAATCGCCTGGAGTGAAATCAACAAGCTTAGTCTCTGCAGCCGATTTAAACTTCATGGCCGGGTCATGCTCCATAGTCAGCTTCTTGAGAGAAGTCATATCTGCCGGGTCAACGTTATCTTGATAAAATTTGAGCTCCTCTGCTGCACAGACAGACTCGGCGTAAGCCGCATCGCCCTCTTCACACTCCAAGGCCACCTTTCGGCTTCCATGCACAGTGATGGTACCCTTGTAACCCGGCATCTTGAGCTGTAGATACACATAACACGGCCGTGCCATGAATTTGGCATAGGCTGGCCGCCCGAACAAAGCGTGATATGGACTCTTGATTTTGACCACCTCAAAAGTTAACTTTTCTGCCCTAGAATCATGCTCGTCTCCGAAGGCCACCTCTAGATCAATCTTCCCCACAGGATACGCCGACTTACCGGGCACCACTCCATGGAAGACGGTGTTGGAAGTCTTTAAATTCTTGTCAGTTAAGCCCATGCGCCGAAAGGTCTCGTAATAGAGGATGTTGATGCTGCTACCTCCATCCATGAGCACTTTAGTAAACTTATAACCACCAACTTGCGGTGCCACCACTAGGGCCAGTTGACCCGGATTATCAACCCGGGGAGGGTGATCCTCCCTACTCCAGACAATAGGCTGTTCCGACCACCTCAAGTAACGAGGGACTGCCGGTTCAACAGAATTCACAGCCTTCTTATGAACTTTTTGATCACGTTTACACAAACTTGTGGTGAACACGTGATACTGCCCACTGCTTAACTGTTTCGGATGGCCCTGATAACCCGACTGCTGCTGCTGCTGACCTCCTTGACCAGACTGCTCTTGATTATAACCACCCTGGTTTCCCTGAAAACCGGATCCTGAACCACCGCCCGGGCCATGAAAGCCGTCGGCTCCTGAACCACCGCCTGGGCCTTGATTGCCATCAAATGTGTTAGAATTCTTAAAAGCTTTCATGATTGCGCAATCCTTCCATAAATGAGTCACTGGTCGTTCCCGGGTACCATGTTTCGGGCAGGGTTCATTGAGTAGTTGCTCGAGAGACGGACCTGACCCACCAAACCGGGGTGGCTTTCCCTTGCGCTTCTGATTGTTACCCTATGCATTGGCCACAAATTCTGGGTTACTGTCCGCCTTACGCTTATTGCCTCCTTGACTCGCCAGGTTATGCTGCTGACCCTTTCCATTGCCGTTCTTCTTTCCTTCCCTGTCTTTTCCTCATCAGACGCGGGATCCTTGGTACTATCAGAATCGGCATACTTGACTAAACCCGCCATCAGCGTCCCCATATTGTTGCAATCACACTTAAGGCGCCCCAGCTTCTGTCTCAGAGGCTCAAAGCGGCAATTCTTCTCCAGCATGAGAACTGCTGAGCCGGCATCCATCTTGTCAGATGAATGTATTATATCCTTGACCCGACGCACCCAATGAGTCGTAGATTCACCTTCTTCCTGCTTACAATTTGTCAGATCCACAATTGACATAGACTGCTTGCAAGTATCTTTGAAGTTTTGGATGAAACGGGCTTTTAGCTCCGCCCATGAACTAATGGAGTTGGGTGGCAAACCCTTTAACCAAGAACGGGCCGTTCCGTCCAGCATCATGGTGAAATATTTAGCCATCGCCTCATCACTAACCTCTAGCAGCTCCACAGCCATCTCATAACTTTCAATCAATGCCCCAGGCTGTAAATCGGCCGTATAATTCGGCACCTTCCGAGGCCCCTTGAAATCCTTGGGCAGACGTACATTACGTAAAGCCGGTACCAGACAAGGAACTCCTCCGGTTCTAGTAGCAACCCCCGCTTCAACGGAAGTCATTGGGTAAGCCGGTGAGTTCTGTTGGGCTGCTAGCTGAGCCGCTAACTGAGCCGCCCGCTCGTCCTCCTGACATATCCGATCCTGAACCAGGTTATGCCCGCCGGGCTGGTTCCGGCGCTGAGTGTTACTTGACAAGGCCTCGGATTCCATGTGCCTACTGTAACTCGGGCTCCGATTTTGACGAGGCGGAGCTAACCAGGGCGGAGGAGTCGAGTGAATCCTATCCCGGCTATAGGAGTAGGTCTCTTGCTGAGCCAGGGCTGTTTGGACAAGTTCTCTGATCTTCCGGGTTTCCACCACTGTCGGATCATCCCCATCTACCGGGAGAGCCGCCAAACGTGCTGATGCTGCAATTAAGTTCTCCATGCGGTTGGAGAAGTGACCCTGCGGTATTGGCATGTAATTGGGCGGTGCCATATTGCCGTGAGGCGGTGCCATCCCCTAAGGCCGGACTGGACCTCCCGTTCCGGATGTAATAAGCTGATTCGCACCTGGCGGGTTACTTGGGCCGGCCCCGGGTGTAGCAAAGAGATTCTGAGGATCATAATTCTGAGGTAAACGGGACTGAGTTTTCTGATGTCTCCTTCGCATTACCTCATTAGATGCGTTCAGGCTCAACGTGAGCTGCAAGGCCTCTGCCTGAAGTTGCTGCGCCCGTACGTCCAAAGCCGCCCGCTCTGCTGCTAATCTAGCGTCCTCAGCTGCTAAGGTTTCTTTGACCCGGGCGATCTCGTCGCGAACCTGTGCCACCTCCGCCTCATGCTCAGATTGGTTTGCAGGGATGACTGTAACAGTTAAGAAAGCCGTAAGCTTATCCATGAGATCCATCAGCACCTGAGCCGGTGAGCGCACAGGGCCTCCTGCCCCGGCTGCTCCTAACCCGGACGTTATCGCCGCTGAAGCTATAGAATTTTGGCCGGGTTGAGTACCAGCCATGAAGACTCCTGCCCGGTTTGGCAACTCTGAGAGGTCCGGAATAGTGCTGCCATCGGAACAGCCCCCAAGCACGCCATCTTGAACTTGATACAGCGAATCTGTTGAGCCGGCGGATGAATTATCGTCAGAGAGGACGGCCGGCTCACCGTCACCTTCCGATCCTTCAGGAAGTTCACCTCCATGGATGCAACCCACAAAGGCACGCTTCATGACGGGTTGAGCTCGGGCGAGTTTCGCACGCTGAGCCGTCTCGACGAGGTCGGTGCAGCTGTCCGGCTCAGGGCCCGGCTCACCAATCCGGCCGATGAAGACGTGAATTCCGCCAAAGGGGACCCGGTAGCCGTACTCAATTGAACCGGCGTCAGGGGCCCAGCCTTCGTCGTCGATGTAGATCTTGCCGCGACGACTCTTGGTCATCTGGCCAACTGCGTATCCCTTGAGCCCTTCGAAGCTGCCCTTCAAGAACTCGAATCCACCGTGCGCTGGCCCCACGGTGGGCGCCAACTATCGTGGAATTGTCACGGCAGATGTCCTCTTGCAAGGACTTAGTCGTGGAGCCATCGCAACTAGGAAGCTTAAAGGGGTTAATCGGGACAAAGGACACGAGAGGTTTATACTAGTTTAGCCCCTTACGGTGAAGGAAGGCCTACGTCTAGTTGGGTTGGTATTGCTCGAGATTTCGATGACCAGGGAGCGAGATACGCTATGCTTGGCTCTCGATGAGTTGTTTTCTGCCCTAAGCCGCCGGCGGGTCGTCCCCTTATATACACGGGTTGACACCTTGCGGCCTACAGAGTCCCGGCCGGCTCATAGACAGTCTCCGGCTCGGTGACTAGTTAATTCTACCTTATGATACAAGTCATGCCATCATGGCGGTTTACCACTATGGGCCTTAAGTCGCCTGTGGGCTTTAGACCCTTTATAGAACCACCATCTTCATGCTTGATCTTGGGCTTCTTCTGATGAGTCCTTCTTTGCGTAACCCGGCCCCTCCTGGGCGGCTTACACAAATAGTTATATCCCCAACACATATGGTCGTCCCTTTATTGTATGCAATACAATCGCGTTGTAATGCTTTACTTTATCACTAAGCGGTAGCGATAGTCGTGGAAGCATAAGATTGGCGAGACGACAACGATGCTACGATGGAGATCAAGGTGTCGCGCCGGTGACGATGGTGATCATGACGGTACTTCGGAGATGGAGATCACAAGTACAAGATGATGATGGCCATATGATATCACTTATATTGATTGCATGTGATGTTTATCTTTTATGCATCTTATCTTGCTTTGATTGACGGTAGCATTATAAGATGATCCCTCACTAAATTATCAAAGTATAAGTGTTCTCCCTGAGTATGCACCGTTGTGAAAGTTCTTCGTGCTGAGACACCACGTGATGATCGGGTGTGATAGGCTCTACGTTCAAATACAACGGGTGCAAAACAGTTGCACACACGGAATACTCAGGTTAAACTTGACGAGCCTAGCATATAACAGATATGGCCTCGGAACACGGAGACCGAAAGGTCGAGCGTGAATCATATAGTAGATATGATCAACATATTGATGTTCACCATTGATACTACTCCATCTCATGTGATGATCGAACATGGTTTAGTTGATTTGGATCACGTGATCACTTAGAGGATTAGAGGGATATCTTTCTAAGTGGGAGTTCTTAAGTAATATGATTAATTGAACTTAAATTTATCATGAACTTAGTACCTGATAGTAACTTGCTTGTCTATGTTTGATTGTAGATAGATGGCTCGTGCTGTTGTTCCGTTGAATTTTAATGCGTTCCTTGAGAAAGCAAAGTTGAAAGATGATGGTAGCAATTACATGGACTGGGTCCGTGACTTGAGGATTATCCTCATTGCTGCACAGAAGATTTAAGTCCTGGAAGCACCGCTAAGTGCCAAGCCTGTTGCAGGAGCAACACCAGATGTTATGAACGTCTGGCAGAGCAAAGCTGATGACTACTTGATAGTTCAGTGTGCCATGCTTTACAGCTTAGAACCGGGTCTTCAACGACGTTTTGAATGTCATGGAGCATATGAGATGTTCCAGGAGTTGAAGTTAATATTTCAAGCAAATGCCCGGATTGAGAGATATGAAGTCTCCAATAAATTCTATAGCTGCAAGATGGAGGAGAATAGTTCTGTCAGTGAACATATACTCAAATTGTTTGGGTATCATAATCACTTGACTCAACTGGGAGTTAATATTCCTGTTGATAGTGTCATTGACAGAGTTCATCAATCACTGCCACCAAGCTACAAAAGCTTCGTGATGAATTATAATATGCAAGGGATGAATAAGACTATTCCTGAGCTCTTCGCGATGCTAAAAGCCGCGGAGGTAGAAATCAAGAAGGAGCATCAAGTGTTGATGGTCAATAAGACCACCAGTTTCAAGAAAAAGGGCAAAGGGAAGAAGAAAGGGAACTTCAAGAAGAACAACAAACAATTTGCTGCTCAGGAGAAGAAACCCAAGTCTGGACCTAAGCCTGAGACTGAGTGCTTCTACTGCAAGCAGACTGGTCACTGGAAGCGGAACTGCCCCAAGTATTTGGCGGATAAGAAGGATGGCAAAGTGAACAAAGGTATATGTGATATACATGTTATTGATGTGTACCTTACTAATGCTCACAGTAGCACCTGGGTATTTGATACTGGTTCTGTTGCTAACATTTGCAACTCAAAACAGGGGCTACGGATTAAGCGAAGATTGGCTAAGGACGAGGTGACGATGCGCGTGGGAAATGGTTCCAAAGTCGATGTGATCGCGGTCGGCACGCTACCTCTACATCTACCATAGGGATTAGTATTATACCTAATAATTGTTATTTGGTGCCAGCGTTGAGCATGAACATTATATCTGGATCTTGTTTGATGCGAGACGGTTATTCATTTAAATCAGAGAATAATGGCTATTCTATTTATATGAGTAATATCTTTTATGGTCATGCACCCTTGAAGAGTGGTCTATTTTTGATGAATCTCGATAGTAGTGATACACGTATTCATAATGTTGAAATCAAAAGATGCAGAGTTGATAATGATAGTGCAACTTATTTGTGGCACTGCCGTTTAGGTCATATCGGTGTAAAGCGCATGAAGAAACTCCATACTGATGGACTTTTGGAACCACTTGATTATGAATCACTTGGTACTTGCGAACCGTGCCTCATGGGTATGTTCTCTGGTACTATGGAGAGAGCAACAGATTTGTTGGAAATCATACATACAGATGTATGTGGTCCAATGAATGTTGAGGCTCATGGCGGATATCGTTATTTTATCACCTTCACAGATGATTTAAGCAGATATGGGTATATCTACTTAATGAAACATAACTCTGAAACATTTGAAAAGTTCAAAGAATTTCAGAGTGAAGTTGAAAATCATCGTAACAAGAAAATAAAGTTTCTACGATCTGATCGTGGAGGAGAATATTTGAGTTACGAGTTTGGTCTACATTTGAAACAATGCGGAATAGTTTCGCAACTCACGCCACCCGGGACACCACAGCGTAATGGTGTGTCCGAACGTTGTAATCGTACTTTATTAGATATGGTGCGATCTATTATGTCTCTTACTGATTTACCGCTATCATTTTGGGGTTATGCTTTAGAGACGGCTGCATTCACGTTAAATAGGACACCATCGAAATCCATTGAGACGACGCCTTATGAACTATGGTTTGGCAAGAAACCAAAGTTGTTGTTTCTGAAATTTTGGGGCTGCGATGCTTATGTGAAAAAGCTTCAACCTGATAAGCTCGAACCCAAATCGGAGAAATGTGTCTTCATAGGATACCCAAAGGAGACTGTTGGGTACACCTTCTATCACAGATCCGAAGGCAAGACTTTTGTTGCTAAATTCAGAGTTTTTCTAGAGAAGGAGTTTCTCTCGAAAGAAGTGAGTGGGAGAAAAGTAGAACTTGATGAGGTAACTGTACCTGCTCCCTTATTGGAAAGTAGTACATCACAGAAACCGGTTTCTGTGACACCTACACCAATTAGTGAGGAAGCTAATGATAATGATCATGAAACTTCAGATCAAGTTACTACCGAACCTCGTAGATCAACCAGAGTAAGATCCGCACCAGAGTGGTACGATAATCCTGTTCTGGAAGTCATGCTACTAGATCATGATGAACCTACGAACTATGAAGAAGCGATGGTGAGCCCAGATTCCGCAAAATGGCTAGAAGCCATGAAATCTGAGATGGGATCCATGTATGAGAACAAAGTGTGGACTTTGGTTGACCTGCCCGTTGATCGGCAAGCAATTGAGAATAAATGGATCTTCAAGAAGAAGACTAACGCTGACGGTAATGTTACTGTCTACAAAGCTCGACTTGTTACGAAAGGTTTTCGACAAGTTCAAGGGATTGACTATGATGAGACCTTCTCACCCGTAGCGATGCTTAAGTCTGTCCGAATCATGTTAGCAATTGCCGCATTTTATGATTATGAAATTTGGCAAATGGATGTCAAAACTGCATTCCTGAATGGATTTCTGGAAGAAGAGTTGTATATGATGCAACCAGAAGGTTTTGTCAACCCAAAGGGAGCTAACAAAGTGTGCAAGCTCTAGCGATCCATTTATGGACTGGTGCAAGCCTCTCGGAGTTGGAATAAATGCTTTGATAGTGTGATCAAAGCATTTGGTTTTATACAGACTTTTGGAGAAGCATGTATTTACAAGAAAGTGAGTGGGAGCTCTGTAGCATTTCTGATATTATATGTGGATGACATATTATTGATGGGAAATAATATAGAATTTCTGTATAGCATAAAGGGATACTTGAATAAGAGTTTTTCAATGAAAGACCTCGGTGAAGCTGCTTACATATTGGGCATTAAGATCTATAGAGATAGATCAAGACGCTTAATTGGACTTTCACAAAGCACATACCTTGACAAAGTTTTGAAGAAGTTCAAAATGGATCAAGCAAAGAAAGGGTTCTTGCCTATGTTACAAGGTGTGAAGTTGAGTAAGACTCAATGTCCGACCACTGCAGAAGATAGAGAGAAAATGAAAGATGTTCCCCATGCTTCAGCCATAGGCTCTATCATGTATGCAATGTTGTGTACCAGACCTGATGTGTGCCTTGCTATAAGTCTAGCAGGGAGGTACCAAAGTAATCCAGGAGTGGATCACTGGACAGCGATCAAGAACATCCTGAAGTACCTGAAAAGAACTAAGGAAATGTTACTCGTATATGGAGGTGACAAAGAGCTCATCGTACATGGTTACGTTGATGCAAGCTTTGTCACCGATCCGGACGATTCTAAATCGCAAACCGGATACGTGTTTACATTAAACGGTGGAGCTGTTAGTTGGTGCAGTTCTAAACAAAGTGTCGTGGCGGGATCTACATGTGAAGCGGAGTGCATAGCTGCTTCGGAAGCAGCAAATGAAGGAGTCTGGATGAAGGAGTTCATATCCGATCTAGGTGTCATACCTAGTGCATCGGGTCCAATGAAAATCTTTTGTGACAATACTGGTGCAATTGCCTTGGCAAAGGAATCCAGATTTCACAAGAGAACCAAGCACATCAAGAGACGCTTCAATTCCATTCGGGATTTAGTCCAAGTGGGAGAAATAGAAATTTGCAAGATACATACGGATCTGAATGTTGCAGACCCGCTGACTAAGCCTCTTCCACGAGCAAAACATGATCAGCACCAAGGCTCCATGGGTGTTAGAATCATTAATGCGTAATCTAGATTATTGACTCTAGTGCAAGTGGGAGACTGAAGGAAATATGCCCTAGAGGCAATAATAAAGTTATTATTTATTTCCTTGTATCATGATAAATGTTTATTATTCATGCTAGAATTGTATTAACCGGAAACATAATACATGTGTGAATACATAGACAAACAGAGTGTCACTAGTATGCCTCTACTTGACTAGCTCGTTGATCAAAGATGGTTATGTTTCCTAACCATAGACATGAGTTGTTATTTGGTTAACAGGATCACATCATTAGGAGAATGATGTGATTGACTTGACCCATTCCATTATCTTAGCACTTGATCGTTTAGTTTGTTGCTATTGCTTTCTTCATAACTTATATATGTTCCTGTGACTATGAGATTATGCAACTCCTGTTTACCGGAGGAACACTTTGTGCGCTACCAAACGTCACAACGTAACTGGGTGATTATAAAGGTGCTCTACAGGTGTCTCCGAAGGTATTTGTTGGGTTGGCGTATTTCGAGATTAGGATTTGTCTCTCCGATTGTCGGAGAGGTATCTCTGGGCCCTCTCGGTAATGCACATCACTCAAGCCGTGCAAGCATTGCAACTAATAAGTTAGTTGCGGGATGATGTATTACGGAACAAGTAAAGAGACTTGCCGGTAACGAGATTGAACTAGGTATTGAGATACCGACGATCGAATCTCGGGCAAGTAACATACCGATGACAAAGGGAACAACATATTTTGTTATGCGGTCTGACCGATAAAGATCTTCGTAGAATATGTAGGAGCCAATATGAGCATCCAGGTTCCGCTATTGGTTATTGACCGGAGACGTGTCTCGGTCATGTCTACATAGTTCTCGAACCCGTAGGGTCCGCATGCTTAAAGTTCGGTGACAATCGTAATTAGGGTTTTTGTGTTTTGATGTACCGAAGGTTGTTCGGTGTCCTGGATGTGATCACGTACATGACGAGGAGTCTTGAAATGGTCGAGACATAAAGTTTGATATATTGGAAGCCTATATTTGGATATCGGAAACGTTCCGGGTGAAATCGGGATTTTACCGAAGTACCGGGGGGTTACCGGAACCGCCCCGGGGGTTATTGGGCCTACATGGGCCCTAAGGGAGAAGAGGAGGGCCGGCCAGGGCAGGCCACATGCCCCCTCCCCCTAGTCCTAATAGGACAAGGAAGGGGGGCGGCGCCCCCCTTTCCTCTTTCTCCCTTCCCCCTTCCTTTTCCAACAAGGCAAGAGGGGGGAGTCCTACTCCCGGTGGGAGTAGGAAAGCAGGATTTCATAACTGAAATACATTAGAGTACAACATGATATAGGTTCGGCACTCAGCTACCCCTTTACCCAACTGCACCAATAGCAAGTTTCACATGCAACATCTAGAACCTTTCGAAATTAGCATCATAGACGGTACATAGATAGATGCATCTCATCTGGAAAACTGCTGAAGCGGAAGGCGAATATTGAGCCTTCATTCATGTTGAAGGTCTTTGCAACTTTAGGCAGTGCCTATGGATGATTGACCGTCCATCCTTCGACCTCTTCAGGAACACTTCAATATTGAACCGTGGGTGTTGTATGAAAACTTTCCTCGCCTCCTGACCACAGAGGTGGTTTGAGAGGTAATCATCAGTGAACCCTGAAAACAAGGATGGGCATAAATATCGTCTCTATATTGGAAATGGGGCAAAGGAATAAAAAAGGCAAGGTATAATAGTTAGTACCATCTTGTAAACCTTAGTGCTTCCCATTGTTTCCCTGCAACACATATAAGGTAGTTAGTCATTAGGTTAATTAAGGGTTCGCATGCTATTAGTAAAATATGTTGATGAAAAATAAGCAATTGCAGATTCATCAGATTAATTTAAGCCACATGGAAAACCCATTTATCCAAACCAAGCATGATTAAGAACTAGGAAATATAGCACTTATATATGTTTCTCATGTATTAAGTGCAGTCAAATTTGATTTATTTCTCACATGGTATACAATAACATAATGCAGCCACAACAATTGAACATCGCATTACAGAATTGAACCAAGCAGTTAACTAAACACCACAACAAATGAAACAAACGTTAACTAAGCACCACATTGCACAATATAACATACTCGTAATAGAAGATCAGACAGTTAACCAAACCAAGCATGCTTAACAACTTGGAAATATTGCACCTTGAAGAATTTAACATCACATTTGTAGAATTGAACCAAGTAGTTAACTGAACACCACATAGCACGACATATAGAACATATAGACTATAGCAGAAGATTTCATGGTAAAAGTAGATAGCACAATTCACTACAATTTGTTAAGGAAAGCCAGTAGCTAGCAAACTGAACATGGGTCCTTATAGTGAGCTAATAAGACAAGCTACTCCTCATTGTCGAAGATATCGATGACGATTGGCTCCTTGGACATGGAAGAGGGTGAGGCCTCCTCATCGTGGGTGCCCTCGTTGTAGTGGTGAGTTTCCTGAGCCGCGGCGGGCACCAACCTGCTGGCTCTCGAGATGAGGTAAGCACGTGCACGCTAAGAAAACACCTCGTAGTCTTCGTCGAAGGCACCGACGGTGGCCTCGAGAAAATGCCATGAACTGTCGTTTAAAGCAGCCAACCGCGTCGCGGCGTCGGTGCGCGATGCGTTAACAGTGGCCTCGGCGGCGGGTGCTCCTCCAAGATCTGGGGGTCAGCACGAATGGCAGCCATCGTGACCTCATCCACGCGTGCGGCCACGATTTGCTTCTCCGCTGCCAAATGCTCCTTGAGATCCGGGCTATACTGCATGCACCATGGCTTAGGTCGGCGCTTATTTGGTGGAGGGGTCGGCGATTTGGGTGGAAGGTTTCGCGCTAGCGCCGGCGGTCGGGGCATGCGGGATGTGGAAGGACGAGGAGGATGGGGTCGGGTGTGGATTACCTGCCTGGATAGGCGAGGCCGAGCAGTGTGAAGGAGGGTTGCCGGTGAGGAGGCGGCGCTGCAAGCAAGGAGTGAAGGATTCAATCTGGAAAGGAAGGCGGAAACAGGGGAAATGTGGCTTTTGGTAAGGGGGAGGGGGCGGGGAGGCAGATATTTCCGCAGAAGCCGAAATTTTGGAATCGCTTCAGCGAAAAAACTGGCGCACAAAGTGTCATAAGACATGGTCCCTTATTCAGAGCAGGCTTTGGATTGTAGCCGTCGCACCAAGATATTTTGTGCTGCATGTCACACTATTGGTTATAATAAACTATGTAGGATCTACTTGATTTTTTGTCTCGATTTGAATTACATAATGGGATCACGGTGGCCGTGGACGGTGTTTGAATTGCTAGACCTTTTATCTGCAATGAACGTGCAACTATATGTGAGTCATAAAAGAATTGGAATTATTTAGGGTTCGTTTGGACATTTTTATGCATTAACTAAGTTTTCAATGCATTTACCTGCATAATTGAAATTTGAACTACATGCACATGCTCCAGAGCATATAAATTGGTTGAAAAATCAAATCTTTTGTCCTTGGGTGCATGCTTAGGTCCCATGCAAGAAATGGGAATGAATGTCAAACACCCTGCCACCATCACTCAGCCGCAAACATTGAGATACCTGTTTTTTAAATTCTAATAAATCCAAAACTCGTCTGAAATTCATGAAACTTGGCATGCTATCATGGCAGCATCAACATGTCGTGATAAATTTTTTGTCCCATTTGGGACAGGTTTGGGTATATGCTTCTCACAACAAGCATGATGGTTTCAGTAGGGAACGCCTACCTTTGGGGATGAAACGATATCCATTGCCTCTTATTGATTTCAAAAAAATTCTCGTGTCAACATAGAACACCAGGAGTGGTGTGTTTTTTTTGTGATTTCTCAGGGTTCATTTGGACATTTTTATGCATTAAGTGAGTTATCAATGCATTTATGTGCATAATTCAAATTTGAACTACATGCACATGCTCTAGTGCATATAGATTGGTTGAAAAATCAAATCCGTGTCCTAGGGTGCATGCTTAGGACCCATGCAATAAATGGGAATGAATGTCAAACACCCTGCCACCATCACTTGACCGTAAACATTGAGATGTCTGGTTTTTAAATTCTAGTAAATCCAAAACTCGTCTGAAATTAATCAAACTTGGCATGCTATCATGGAGCGGCAACAACATGCCGTGGTAATTTTTTTGTCCCATTTGGGGCAGGTTTGGGCATATGCTTCTCACAAACTAGAGCTTCTCACAACAAGCATCACTACTAGGGAAAACCTTATACACAGATGTATAGCAGTAGCGTTGGTCAAAACTCGGCGCTAGCACTACTTAGTAGTAGCGCTTGTTGCAAAACCACGCTACAACCATTGTTTTAGCAGTAGCGTTTCTTCACGGAAAAGCGCTACTACTAAAATTCCCTCACTAATGCCGGTAGGCTAGGAATAGTAGTAGCGGTTCACCCAGAAGCACGCTATTGCTAAAAACTTTGTAGCAGCGCGTTTATGCTGTAGAGCGCTACTACTATGAAAAAGAAAATAAATAGAAAAATAAGTAGAAAATTAAATGAAAATGAAAGAAATAGAAAAAGGAGAAATGAAAAAAATAAAATGTAAAGAAAACAAAAGAAAAAGAAAAATAAAACAAAAAGGAATAGTTGCAGCGCATTTCTCTGGAACACGCTATAGCTATCTTAGCTATAGCGCGTTTCGGCAAAACGCGCTACTGCTAGTTTGACTCAAATCCCGGCAGCCCAGGCTCAAAATTTCGCTAAGTCCTTTCCCCCCTCTCTACTCCCGCCCCCTGTCCCCCAACTGCTCCATCGCCGCCATCGCCCTGCCGCCTTCGACCACACCGCCGCCGCCCGCCGCCTTCGACCACACCGCCGCCGCCTGAGGCCGCCCTCGACCTCACAGCCGCCGCTAGAGGCCATCGTTGACCTCACTGTCGCCTCCCTCGAGCTCACTGCCACCGCCCGAGCCAGAGCCTGCCCTCGCCGCCGATCGTAAGGCTCTGCCTCTCCTGTCCCCTACCCTCCTCTCTCTCTCTGCTAGGGCAATTCATATATATGTCGATACTGTGTTGATGTTCATATGAACCCTAGGTGTCCATATGAACCCTAGATTTTTTAGGGCAGTAGGCATTTTATAGCATTTAGGAAAAATGATTAGCATTTTTTTAGGAAATTAGCTAGGGCAATTTTTATGAAAATGCCTAAACAATAATTCCATTTAGCTTTAAACTAATAGAGGGTATATAAATAATAGTAGCATTTAGATATAAATTAACAGAGGCTATAAACAAAAAACACTTAGCTATAAAAAAATATATGGACTATGGACCTGAATATTTTTGAAGAAATTGGGTGTAGGTACTAAGGTCTTGCTGTGGAAATTTTGGTGAGGTCAGAAGGGTTAGAGAAAATGGAGTTCCTAGACTTTTAGCCTTAGAAAAAAAACAAAAGTATTTAGCTATAAATAAAAAACAGTAGCTATGGCATTTAGCTATAAACAAAAAACGGAATTGTTTTTCTTTTCAAAAACTTGGTCAAACTAATTGTTGCTATGTAAACAAAAAACAAGACTGTTTTTATATGATACATGTCATTGATGTTCATTTGCATATTCCATTATTGTTGATTATATCTTTTCATTGAAGTAGCCATGTTATATGCAAATTCCTCAATAGTGTTTGCTCATGTTATATCTTTTCATTGAAGTTGTTCGATTGTGCCCAAGTGGATTTGTTGTTTCCAGGGAATGATGCTGAGTGGCCTATGTTTTGCCGGAATGTTGATTCATTTCTGTTCCGGCAAATTTCAAGTTCTCGATTTGTCCACTTTTTAGCAAAGGTCATGCCGAAATTTTCCGTGAATTTCAGCATGACTTGCGCTACAAACTAGGACATATCGAGTTCCCGGGATTTGCCGCACCAGGAAGGAGTCAACATTCCTGTAAAACAATAGGCCTTTTTTATGTCATTATTCATTTTATTAGGTCTAGAATTAGTTGACTAGATTTAATCATAGGAAACATGGCTAGCAACGATGAAGGATAGGGTTTTGGTGATTGTGACGACGTCTACCGGGCGGCAGACGAATTTTTTAGCCTTGCCAACGATCAACCGGTGGCATCGGGTACTGAGACCGACACGCAGACCAGTGCTAAGACTGAGACCGGCGCTGAGACTCAGACCGGCATCGAGACCGGCGCTGAGACTCAGACCGGTGCTGCCTCGGGGAGCGGAGCCGGCATAGAACCGAAAGCAAGAGGTAACGGCTTCCTAACAAACTCAGGACTACTAGACTGGTGGTCACGGAGGTGGACAGCGGCAATTTTGAGCCAAAGGCACCCGAGGAAGCGCATCGATGCTACGGAAATCAAATAGGCTGCATCGTACGGACTACCGCCACCATCAACGATGAGAAACTATAGAAGATAGAAAATATGAGGAGCAACCTCCTAAAGAAGTTTCACCAGATATTCTTGTTCCTGGGCCGGAATGAGAAGGATTATGAAGATCCAGATGAGGACCCGGCAATGAAGAAGATAAACAAACACGCCATGACCAAGTTTAGCGACGCGTTGGCCGCCTGGAAAAATCAAGTCTGTCTCTTTCTGTTGCTCAACTATATATGTTGCATATCATCGACTCATGTGACAATGCAGGTGCATAGATCATAGATGGCGAAGAAGTGCTATGCCAGGAGTATATATACGACAAGTGGCCGGAGTGTCAGGCCCAGGTGTACCGGTTTCCGGTTTCCGAGAGACAGGCACTAGTTAGTTTAGGTTCACGCTAATGCGAGACAGGGATACGAACTCATGTACTCAAAGTGATAGCTCTTCTCGCATATATCATTGTTTAGATGGATGACGATGTATTTTCAAGTAATCGAGACTTGTATTGCTATTTTCGAGATGATGACGAGAGACCACTTTGTGTTGGATGATGATTATGATGATGACATGATTTGATGAGACTAATTGTATGTATATGCTATGATTACATTTGTATGTGTATGATATGCTAAAGATTATTGTATAAAGCCTATTCAAATACAAAACAAATATGCAGGGAAAAAACTAATGAAACTAGTAGTAGTGAGGGGGGGAATTTAGTAGTAGCACCGCCTTACCAGTAGCGCTTCCCAGTAAACAGTGCTGCAATAATATCAGCAGCGCCCTTTTCCAAAGAGCGCTACAGCTATTCATGTATAGCAGTAGCGTGGGACAACAGGCGCTACTGCTATACGTTAGTTGTAGCGCCTTATTAGTAGCGTCGGTCCCCGCGCTACTGAGAGGCCCAAAACCCGCGCTGCTGCAAGGCTTTTCCCTAGTAGTGCATGATGGTTTCGGTAGGGAACGCCCCACCTTTGGGGACGAAACGATATCCATTGCCTCTTATTGCTTTCAATTTTTTTCTTGTGTCAACATAGAACAATAGGAGTGTTGTGTTATTTTTTGTGATTTTTCGGGGTTCATTTGGACATTTTTACGCATTAAGTGAGTTTTCAATGCATTTATGTGCATAATTCAAATTTGAACTACATGCACATGCTCCAGTGCATATAAATTGGTTGAAAAATCAAATATGTGTCCTTGGGTGCATGCTTAGGTCCCATGCAAGAAATGGGAATGAATTTCAAACACCAGGGCGCCGTTGATTGCCGGCAAAACGTTGAGATACCTGGTTTTTAAATTCTAGTAACTCCAAAACTCGTCTGAAATTCATGAAACTTGGCATGCTATCATGGAGCGGCATCAACATGCCGTGGTAATTTTTTTGTCCCATTTGGGGCAGGTTTGGGTATATGCTTCTCACAAACCAGATCTTCTCACAACAAGAATGATGGTTTCGGTAGGGAATGTCCCACCTTCGAGGACAAAATGATATCCATTGCCTCTTATTGCTTCCAAAAAATTTCTCATGTCAACATAGAACAACAGGAGTGTTGTGTCATTTTTTGTGATTTTTCGGGGTTCGTTTGGACATTTTTATGCATTAACTGAGTTTACAATGTATTTATGTGCATAATTCAAATTTGAACTACATGCACATGCTCCAGTGCATATAAATTGGTTGAAAAATCAAATATGTGTCCTTGGGTGCATGCTTAGGTCCCATGCAAGAAATGGGAATGAATTTCAAACACCAGGGCGCCGTTGATTGCCGGCAAAACGTTGAGATACTTTGTTTTTAAATTCTTGTAAATCTAAAACTCGTGTGAAATTCATGAAACTTGGCATGCTATCATGGAAGGGCACCCGACATGCTGTGTTATTTTTCGTGTCCATTTTGAGAGAAGGCGCACTCGAATAATGACAGCCAACAAAGGCATTTTGAAAAAATAGCTGTCACTTTAATATCTCAAACGTTTGTATAATTCAAACCATGTGCATCCTATAAACCATTCACATGACGCCACGTGTCTTGGTTTTAATGGCTATAGGAGGTGCCATGTGGATAGTTGCTTGACTGAACGGGAGGCATGCGAGTGTAGTCCGGTGCGCAGGCTCACCGGGAAGCGTACAAGCTGTTCAACGCGGGATCTATGCATCTCTTCAACGCAAACGGTTCAGATTACGGTATGCAAATTAAAGCCAAACTTCGGCCCTAAGCCAAGAGACACTACGATTTGTCAAAATATGCAGCTAAAAATCAATAGCACTATCTATTTTTTGCAACTAAAATTCAGTAATGAAGCATAGATTTCATTCATACTAGAGATTAAGCAGTTGTTCTCACTGGGAAGCGAGACAACCTTGGACTGCCGCCCGCCTAGCTCCCACTGGTCTATATTAATGGCTCCGGCGAGCGGCCACACCGCTCCATCCTCGCCACACACACAAAATTCCTCTCTCTCCGCCCGCATCCTCGACGCCGCTCTGAGTCCTCAAAGCCGTCAGTGTACGAGGATGCCGCCGAAGCGCCCCATCGGAGGGAGTGGCGATGCCGGGGCTGCTGAAGCACCAGAGCACGGCGTGAATATGGAACAGAGGTTTCCGCTGCCGCCGACGAGGTGGAGAACGAGGCTGCCAACAAGCGGAGGCAGATCGAGAAAGAACCGCAAGCAACTCCAGCAGGCCTAGACTTCGTCAACAACATCCCCGATGATATGTTGATAGTC